>NC_071535.1:48371738-48671917 GCF_026979565.1 Vidua chalybeata | reverse complement strand
GTTCACTGCTTCTGCCCTTTGTGAAGCATAGCACATACCTATATACACATAGCATAACACAAACCTATTTTTGTTGAGAGGTAATTCCCCAAGTGACCTGCTGGTTCTGCACCAATTGCCCCATAGATAATTTGTTGGTTGTCTTTATGGCTGGGTCTGAAATACCCCACTGTAATCAACTGACTGTGATTATCCAATGAGTCTGAGAGAAAGCCAGGAATAGACTGAAGGTTTGCTCTTGAATCTCTGTTGCTCAAGGCCTCCATTCTAGCAGATAATTTGAAAGCTCTTCTCTGCTCTGGGTTCTTCTGCAGCTCTCTAGGGTTGTGTCAAAAGCTCCACACAACAGTTTTTCTGGCCTGGAAAGATACAGTCTTGAAAGGGAAAAGAGTATAAACAAAAGATATATGATAAAGAAAAATTAGAAATGTCATTCCCAAGGGAGTGTTCTCAACAATCTCTTAAATTTGCATTGGTGAGTTCAAAACTACTTCCAAAAAATGTCACGAACTCTTACTAGAGCAGCTTGAACCCCTGCTGATGAATTGAAGGAAATTTGTTCTAAAGAAAATACATCACACAAAGTTAACTCACATTACAGGATCAGCCAAAACCAACACCATGGAACAGGAATTCCTTCATTTTAACAATACCATAATCTCATTGCAGGCTGAGCACTAACATTAGAAACTGCACATCTAACACCCTCCCTTACAGCTAAAATTTGGCAGTAGTGACTTAAAAAGAAAAAGAAAAATCCTAAAACCAACCTCAGTCTTCAGCCTGGATGCATTTGTTTCATTAAGAGGATTTATGAGTTAACCACTTACAAAATCCAATCAATGTAGTGTTCGGGTTCCTATGTTTTATTCCAGGCGTATATGTAATGTGCTATTCAAAATACACTGCAGAACAGTTCAAAGCTGGCACTGTGAGTGCTGCATGAACTGTGGAGGAGGGCTGATTTTCCACTGCTTCATCACTGTAGTTCTGTCTCCTCCTGCAAGGCCAACTCGATCTGACTGTGCTTTTCCTAATTACATCACTTCCATTGAAAAGACAAAAGTAACTGCTGTGAATCATGCTGTCAAAAACCCAGGCACTACCTTCCATGGTTCTTCATTTACATTACAATTCAGTGCCTTTTGGTCCCTAAAACTAATTCCTTGCAAAGCTGGGGCAAAAGAGCTCCATGTGAGGACTGCCTGGGCTCCAGAATTGGTGGTAATATGACGTTAAGGCAGACATAGCATAGAGCAGCTGCATGGTCACTGCCACAGCTCCTGGCCTGCAATTTGTAGCTGTGACTTACTCTGTTCCTGTATGGAAGAGCTGTAAGAAACAGACCTGGTTGCAGGTCAGTAAGACAAACACAGACCTGGCTTCTTGGCACACAACAGCTCCTGCTGTTTGCCTGCTACAGAAGGAATCACTGCAGGAACACCTGTGCAATTCCTTCTCTGGACCTCTTGCACCTCCCAAGCTTTGAGCCTCCAGAGGAAGCATAGAATGCTTTGGGTTGGAAGGGACCTTCAAGAGCATCTTGCTCCAAACCTCCCTGCCACGAGCATGGAGACCTCCCACTAGACCAGGTTTCTCAGAGCTCCATCCAACCTAGCCTTGAACACTGCCAGGGATGGGGGTTATATACCAGTAATCCAGGAATATCCCTGAGCTGGGATTTGTTCCATCTGACTGAATGAGTGAGTTAGGAGGGCAGTAACATCAGGCACTGAATATTAATGGTTCATGATATTATGGAGATCTTCTACAGCAAAGATGCTGTGATATTAGCAGATCTTTTTGGCAAGGAGGACCAGGAACAGGCTGTTTATTTGAGCAGGGATATTTTCTCCCTTTCTTCCCCCCTACTCAGATCTCTGTCCAATCAGATTCTCAGATATTTGACAAAAACCCCACAAAAACACAAACAAGACAGCTAAAAAAGTTTCCAAAGGTTTTTCTGATTTGTAGAAACCTGGTTCAGGCATTTTGAAGATAGAAAGTTGCTAGAATAACAGAAGGTCATGGGGCTTATATTAGGGAAGGGAGTAAAAGGATGACAAAACCCACACTGCTATTTCCTTTTGGACAGGAGGTTTCACAGGGAGAGAAGCCTGTGTGAAAAAAAGTGATTATTTCTGCTGCTGTCACTCTGAACAGTATGGGCAGTAGCTTCCACCTTTATTCAGCTTAAATAATAATTTAGCCTTTTCCTTTGCAGCATCAAGACATCCTCCCATGTTTAGCCACAGACTACCAAAACCCTGTGTGTATTTGTCAATGGTGCAGAACTTTTTTTCCATACAGACATGGGACAGTTTCCAATCCATTTCAGCTAGAAAGATCAATTGGAACTGGATTTGAGATGAGAGAACCTGGGCTCATTTCCCAATTCTGCCATGTACATATTGCAGAATTGGGTAAATCTTAGCTCTGTCTGTTCTGAGCTATTTGGGGCAGGCACTTTCTCATTTGCTATGCATACATGAAGTGCTTAGCACAAAGGGGACTCCAACCACTCATGAGTAACCAGTAACAGATGGTTATAAGTTGTCAGTGTGACTAGGTATTCCCACTCCAATAGTTTTTGCAAGCATTTTTCATCTTTTAAGAAATCTTGCCAACAGGCCAAAACTGGAAGTATGTAGAAGAAAAATTAAATTAAGGAGTCCATTTTCAAAATGTCTCTTTTCCAGATCTAAAATACTGAAAAGGCTTTCCACTGTAGGAGCTGAGACACATTGGAAAAACTGGCAAAGTCCTACTAGAGCCAAGTGTCAGTGCTGTGCTTACTTAAATCCATGGTAAGCTCATCCTTTTGGCTTCCAGAAATGGTGTAAAGAACTCTTTTGGGACAGATATTTCCTTAATCTCTTACTTGCATTCACTCAAATGAGCTTTCCACAATTACGAGTTTTCCCGTTTGGCAGCACTTCTGCATTGTCACAGGCAGAGATGACATAATAAACTACTCTTATGCATATTCTGGAGCTCTTCTGAATAAAAGTAGTGGCCTTCAGCTTTAATCTTTGGAACTTTGTGTCTCGGTGCAGCTATTCTGATGGCAGGGGTGAGCAGATCTGGCTAAGGCAGGAAACAGATGTATCCTCTTATTCTTATCATAAATTTTGGGGGCTTATTTTTTGGTTAGCTGCAGTCCTAATCTCACTTTTGATTGAGTGTGGAGGAAAAGAGTAATTAGTGAAGTATTAGTGTTACTATTATTTCCTGACATTAAGTCTCCTGCTACTTGTCCATCCTTTTCTCAGGCCCAGCAAAATGGTGTGTGGCTTTAACAGCTGAAGAGCATTTTTTATTGCTGGTCCCTCCCTGAGCTCTGAAATTCAGTGCCTTCCCTCTACTGATATATGTGGGTGGTAAGTGCCTTAGAACAGTATAGCTTAAGCAGGAAGTGGAATATGTTTTATTAGTGGAGTTTTTGTCATTGGAGAACTGTTTTCCAAATGCACTGTTTTGGTGGTTTTTAATCTGCAAAGCAGATACAAATGTAGTTTATAACAACTGTTTTATTGTGCAGCAATGTGTAATAACGAATATCTATTAACATGACTGTTGTGATTTTAAAATTAATGAGTCAATTTTAAACATGACTCCAAATAATTCAAAATTGCAATTTGGCTTAAGCCATCATAGAGGTGGGCAAGGCACAAAAAGAGAGGAGTCAATTTGCCAGACATCCCAGCCAGGAACTGGCTCCTCAGCCTCTGAAGCTGGGACCTACAATTAAGAACAGGAGGTTTGTCCTGTCTATTCTTTTCCATGAGAATGAGTACCTCAGCATTTCTGACATCCCTGTACTTACCCTACTGGAAAAAGCATAATCATTTGTTGTGCAGCACAAGAACATCCTTCCCTCCTAACATGTGGTCTGGATAGATACTCCAGGGACCATGAGGAGATGCAGAGCAGGTTTTTTTCTCCTCACTCTCTTTCACTTTTTTTCCCCAGCTATTACATAATAGCTGATTTTTTGGCAGCTGTAGTTTTCCCTGGTGAAAAGTTTTTGTTCCCTAAGCAGTAATGATAGTACTTCAGACCATACTGCAAACATTCATGTAATTTTTTACACAAACCTGCTACATGTGTACCTTTGTAGTTACTGTGGTATATTGTTCTCAGTATATCATAACTCTACAGTGTAAGATAATTATGAAAAGATATCCCTCCTGAAATTTCATTTTCTTAAGAACCAGAAATTTATTTTGAAGGCAATGTTTTCTAAGACAAGTTTTATTTAAAGCATCTCTGTATGCATGCAGAGATAATCATTCAAGAGGCAATTTAGTCTATTTTCATAAAACTCTTTAGATCTTTCATCATCACATTTAATTAGCTTTCATTGCTCTGAGCTGCTTTTGATACATTTTGATATTTTATTTAAAACTCACAATTACAGGTTAGAATCATTGCAGCCACTGAGGCAAATTCAGTTCTGAGGTAAGTGAAATTGCACAATATCAGGGTTGTCAGGGTTGGAAAAGACCTCTAAGATCATAAACCCAACCATTAACTCAGCTGTGGTTCACCACTAAACCATGTCCCCAAGTGCCACATCCATGCCTTTTTTAAACACTTTCAGGGATGGTGACTCAACCACTTCCCTGGGCAGCCTGTTCCATTGCTTGATAACCTTTTTGGTGAACAAATTTTTCCTAATATCCAATCTAAATCTCCCCTGGAAAAAAATTGAGGCTATTTCCTCTTGTCCTGCTTTGTTACTTGGGAGAAGAAACCATTTTGATTTATGTTTTTTAAACACACTAATTTGCATAGAAGCTTCCTTTAAGATCTTCAGTATTAAATCAGCCTTGTTTGTCCTATACAATATTTCCATTGAAAACAAAGAAGAAGAGAAAGATGAACTGTTGGGGAAGATGAAATGGGAAAGCCCTATAAATATGATGGCCTGGCAAAAGAGTCAGAAAATACAGATATTGAGATGAGAACAAGATTTGAAATGCCAAACCTTAATTGCTGAGCAACTCGAAAACAATAATACAGCCAAGCTGGAAGCAATCCCCCCTTCTGATTAAACAATGCCCTTTACCTACAGATAGATCCAAAGGTTAAATGGAATGTCCTGTCTCACCCCCCCAATGTGTGGCTCATCCCACACCTGTAACCCTCCCCTGAAGTATCAGGTATCTGTAACCCCATTGGCCCAAGTCCTGTTCCAGCCCACCTTGAAGCCCCCTGATAAGGTGTGGCCGAGGGACCGGATGCCCTCTTGGACCTTCCGCTTGGGATGCTCACCTGGAACCCTCTCTCTCTCTCTCTCCCCCGGTCTCCCTGGGCCTGCCATGAGTTGCAGCTAGCAACTCCAAGCAGGGCCCTTCACCCTTTATAATAAACCAGATGTTCTAAAGACCTGACTTCAGAGATCCTTCATCACCACCCATCCAAACCGTCCTGGAGCCCAGCAGTCCCCACAATGAACAGGGATGCTGCATAGAATAGCCTGCTGGCCATTTGTAGAAAACAAAGCAACTTGTCATATGGGTCACAACTCCCTGCAGGCTGGGGGCAGAGTGGTTGGAAAAAGCTGCCTGGTGGGAGAGATCTCAACAGAAACTGTTCAATTAATCTAAGTAGTTTCATTTTGATTGCTAAACCAAATCCATCTGCATTGATTCAGGGTACTCATTCAGAGGACCTGCCTATTTTTGCAGCCATAGCTTTATAGAGCAACTCTGATCTTTTGGATGTGACACCTTTAAGAGAGTCAAAATTTTGGGGTTCAAAATATGCTGGGTTTTTTTTCTATGATCTTGTAAAAATCACAGCATGCTCATTATTTCGGGGGTGTGATAACACGATGCAGATTGGAAAGGCCTCATGTTACATCATCTTTGGTGATTGAAAGTAAAAATTCTTGAAGTGGGTGGAGAAAGTATTGTTACCGTTCCCTGCCACCCTGAAATGATAAATGCTTGGAAAACACCCAGAATAATATTGAAGTGCCAAAAAAGTAAACATTTATTCTGCACACAAATCTTTTTGATCTGTCAGTAGCTGAATTTGATTATTCTTCTGTTGGTTTCTATTATTTGACTGGGTATTTGCAGACAGATGGCCTCTTATAGTGTTAATAAAAACAACTTATGTAGAATGATTGGGCTATATAGTAATTGGGAAATACTGAGGATTAGGAAAGATAATAGCCTGCCAAAACCTAATGTCTGTTTATACACATTTAATTCCTTCTTGTAGCAAATGAAGCTTTTCTTCAGATATGTTCAGTTACTCTGGTCAAATAAGGCTAGAGTTTGAGATACTGAGGAATTGAGATTTGTAGGTCCAACTTGTCTTCCTGTCACATTTTACTGGTCAAACAAAGAACATTTATATGTATTTTTGAGTTTGATTTTAATAGCCAAAATCCCTGTACTTTTGAACCTGTGTCAGCAAATCTCTGAAATGCTATGAACTCCAAATGATGCAAGAAAAGCTGAGATGAGGCTGAACTGTGAATGGAGTTAACCAAAAGGCAACTGATGTTCTGTTGCCTAACAATGGGGGACCCCAGACTCCCTTCTCATATGTACTGTAGCATCCATTCTCTTTGTTGAAAATCTTTGTAATCACAAGTGTCACCCTCTCTCGCATAGTAAAAATTGGAATAAGGAAAGTTTAAGAATTAAACCAGATAAAACTTTGTTACAAAATCAGCACAAACATTTGGTGAACTTTACCAAAATGCAATGTTTTAAATTCATTGTGGGTTCATGACATGAAAAAAACACCTCTGCTTTTGCAATAATGCCATTAGCTCTTCCCCCTCTTCCTTTTCTTCTCTTGAAATAAAAATATAACCAGCTTTCTCTGCTTTAAGTTTTTAGGTAACTCTGGAATGAAATGGCCAAATTTAGCCTATAAGCATGAAGCATTTTGAAACATACTCACAGATGAGTGAGCTGCAGAAGGGGACCTAGAGAAGCCTCCCCAAACCTACTGTGGCAAAGGCTTCTATTAGCTAGAACTAGGGGAAACTGGAAGTCAGATCCTTCCCTCCTGATCACAGAGGAGGGATGCAATGTGGCTGTCTGCACCTGAGCTGATTTTCCACACATCCTTGAAAACCAATGCAGAGAAAAAGGCACTTTTAGGATAGCCAGGCACTTCCATCAGATGGGCTGCACTGTGCCATCAAGTAGCCTTTTTTCTTCATGGACAGTTAAAGTAGCCTGCAGTGACTCGTCCCCATCACAGGTACCTCTGCTTTGTCACCTGCATCCCACCCCAGCTGCCTGCTGGTGCATGGTGGTTCTGAATGCCACAGCATGTTCATGTTTGTGCTGGAGCAGACTGGGCTTTTCCCTCTTGGCTCTTGATGCTCAAGACAGACTGCATCCTGTGATGAAAGGAAATCATGCACAATGCAGTTCAAAGTAGCAAAAATCTTTGCTGAGCTGGCAGGAAATTTAATTTAGCACATGGGACTTTATCCTGCAAAGATTAAATATTCTTATTCAGATGAGAATGAAAACCTTGTGATTGCCTTATCAGCTGAAACATGTGTAGGGCTTCCAGTAACCAAGCCATAAAAGCACTGATATACTTGTGCACTTTACAAAGGTCTTCCTAGTCCTTCCTCTTGTTCCTCTGAAAATGGTTTTGCTAAGACAGGGTGACTGCCTGTACTACTGGCATAACTTCACCCAGTTTGCAGTTTATCATATTATCAGTACCAATTCAGCTCTACAGAGTCAAATGGGTGAGATGTAGACAAGGGAATATGAGGTCAGGGCAGGCTGGTAAGATCTCTCTTTCTCTTTAATTTCTTTTCTAAAAAATTCCCCAGGCTTACATCAAAGGATTCTGGTATTTAAATGTCTGATTTAACTTTTGAAGAAAGAAACATCTGTATTTTGCTTCTTGTTGAATTGTGTTCTTTCACACAGAAATGTGTCAATGGCAGGGTCTACCCATGTATATGCACTACAAACTCCAATATTTTTGCACTCTGAGCTGCAGATTGGATGCTGCAGAAAACCTGCTGGCAAGACTCTGGGAAACCATTACTACATCTTAGCATGGTGTTATTCTCTTTTCCTTTTCTTCCCAAGGGTGCTGCTGTTGGCCATTGTCATTTAGAGGATATCAAGCTAACAGGAGGTCTGATGCCATCTCTCAGCCTCACTTCCTGCAGAACACAAGCACCTGCCACGGTAGCAGAGCTGTCACCTGGTTGAGACCCAGTGTGGCCAGTCCTACCTAATTTGTCAAATCCAAGTAACACAGCCCTGAAGTGGCACACCACAGTCTCTGGGATGGCAAGGCTGGGTGGCTTCATGCTCAAATGCAGGGAGTCAGCTGGGAGACAGTTCACTTGAGCAAGGCCAACACCAACAAGGCTCATGAGACTCAAGAGCAGCAAAGTTGAGCAGAAAAAGACTTCCCACTCACAGAGGTCCTCTCCGGGTCCTGTGACAAGTGCTGTGGGTGTCTGTGCTCAAAATCCTCTTCCTGCCCCTACCAAAGTGTGCTTACGTAGTAAGGACCTGCAGAATGCTGCTTCAGTAAAAACTACCCGAGGAAGATAATACGGAATTTTCTTAGCAACCTATCAAAAGGGAATATTAGTAATATTTATAAGAGTTTTAAGAATAGCCATGTAATTCCCAGTTTTCACAAGAGATCAAACCACTTTTAGGGTGCCTTATGAATTCAGTCTGGCAAAATTTTCCTGTTGGAAAGTTAGAGCAGCTTTTGTAGGCAATGTACAGAAAGCTGAGTGCTCTCCATTATAGTTCAGAAGATAGTAGATCTCTTTGTTCAGGGATCCTGATGTTAAAAGAAGAAATTTCTTGTTTTTGTACTGCCTTGGCCTACAAAATCCTGTTTGTTACTAATAAAAGTGCATTCAGAGCACTCTGAGTGATCAGATTCTTGAATATCTTTCTATAAAAGCATTAGATAGAACAAAAATAGAGAAGAAAAAGAACCTCCTAAAGTCTGCCTTTCCACAGGTAATGTATCTTTGAGTATGAATTTCAAAGTGGGTAGAGAACACGCTTCTGCTTGGCATGGAAATAAATAGTGGAAATAATGAAAAAATCAGGAAATATTCTTAGCTTATCAGTTTAATGGGTGTATTGGTAACTTAGATGAGATTAGTTTTTATGATGAAAAGTTAACTGTGCATGTTTCTGAACTGTTATTGCAAAATAAGAGGAAGGGGGAAGTTTAATAACTACTGTTTTGGGTTGGCTCCTTTCTGTGCTTTTACATATCTTTTAACAGCTGTGGGCAGGGGACCATGGAGCTCTCAAATGGAAAAACCATGGAGTTCTCAAATGGAAAAAAATAATCTTCAGAAATTTTCATTGGACAATATTCAAAAACTAAGAGCATTTAAATTTTTCCTAAGGCAAGAAGCCATTTTACAAAAAGACAAATTGCAAGAACCACCCAAATAGGCCAAAATTTTCAATAATTTTCTCTTTTTGAGGTTTGTTTTGACATTGTTTGTATTTTACATTCAACCTACTGAGTGTGAATTCACCCAATTTCACAATTTGGGTGTGACCTCTTTCACACCCAACCTATTAAACAGCACTGCATGAACAACTTTTAGATAAAGAGAAAAATCAGTTAATAAAATAATATTTTAAAGGAAGGTTGACACCTTGCAAATGTGGATGTATTAACGTTATGTTAATAAATGTTTAGGTTTGGCATTCTGCAGAAGAATATATTGCTTTTTCATAAGTTCTGGATCTTCATCTCACTGCAGATGAGAACAGATGGTACTTTGAAAGTCAAATTACATTTCTAGAAACTTATATATGGATTCTGAGGTACAGATTTTCTTTCTAGAATGGGCAAAGCAATGCTAGCTAAGCTCCTAATACATTTAAGTCTTCTAAAATCTTTTCTCATGGACTCAGACTTTAAATATGCAAATTCAAATTCTGCTGTGCTCATGAGTCCATACTGTTGCTGTCTCTCCATGACAGCTGATGTGGACTGGTGGGAAATGTTGAGCAAAACTCCAGTGTAGGCAATGTCAGAGAGGATCATTCCTGCATTTTTGGGAAGCACTTTAAGACAGCAGTGCAGTAGAGCATTTAGCTTGTGTGTTACACTCAAGCCCAGATGCAGCCACATTGTCTTCAACAAATGAGTTAAATGATGCAAATTAAAGAAGGAGCTGAGAAAACTCTGCCAGGTCTGAGGCTGGCAGGGCAGACTCTGGCCAACTGGAGCATTTTTCCTACACACGGAAAACCTCTGCTCCAGCTTTAATTCATTCTTTACCACCCTGTGTCACACCACCTCTTCAGTTCCCAGAACCTCCTCAGAAAGCATCAGATCTCTTTAGTGACTGATTTAGCTGTTTGTTTACCCATGGCACAGTGCTGATGTTTCCAAAGTCCTCTCGGGAAGCCCTCCTTTGCATTATTTGGTGCCATATAAGGGTCTTAATTTTTATCAAGGTTACTTACGGACACTGCATTTTTTGCTAATTCTTGCTAATTTCATCTGGCTGGGGCTGACACCAACTCTCTGCCTGGCCTGACCTCTTGTGAAGAGGAAGCAAGATGATGCTTTGTTGTTTTTTTCACAACTGATCTCCAGAGGAGAAATTCCCAATTCAATCTGCAGTGTTCTGCAACACAATTCCCTCCTGACACCCTTTTCCAGCCTCTCTTTTCTGTAAATTGCAGGGACTTCATTGAGCTGGAAGCCTCCCCTGGCATCGTACACGTAGCAGACAGCGGTGATTTCACACAGTTCTCTCCTGACCTGACTATGGCTCTGGAGACTTTGAATGGTTGAATGGGAATGGTTGTGGAGACTTTAAATGGGCTGGAGACCTGTGGAGGATGGATGCAGTTGCAAAAACTGCCCAAAGCAAGGAAGTCAGATGTGCAAGGGAGACCAACAGCAGCATGTGTCAGCACTACTGAGTCATCTCCTGTTGGAACCAAGCACAATAGTGACACTGCCCAGCCAATGCCTTCCCTGCAAAGAAGTAATTTATTTTTCACCCTCTGTAAGATGAAGGTCTTCCTTTCTTTAAGCTCATGAAACCACCCTCTGTTTACTGAGTTCAGTTGCATTTAAGCAACTTCTGTGTGTGTTATATGGCAGATGAGTTCCTTGGCATTTATGCAATGGGAAAAAATTCAGATGAGTAAACTCATGTTTTATGACTCAGCAGACATCATCTCAGTTTCTGGCTCTCACATGACTTCTTTGTACAACCTTGGGCAAGCTCCTTAATCACTTGCTGTGCCATCCCTAAACAACTTCCCTTATCTGTATCTCCTCTTCTATCCATCACCTCTGCATTGCAAATGTTATCCTACATATTTGTGTAGCACTTACCAGCAAAGACATTTTGCTCCTGATAATCCCAAGGCATCACTAGAATTAAGAGTAATAGCTGAGTAATCAACCATGCCGTTTCCTCATCCTTTAACATGTCTTCTGGATGCCTTCCAAAAATTGCCAAACTAGAAACTAGAGCACTAATAAGAATGTTTCTCCTGTCGTGTATTTTGGCTAAAGGTTCCAGAAATAGGGAATTTTCAATGCTGAAAGACTCAGCACAGATGCTGTGCCGGTGGGGAACAAGGATGCAAAGGGAGAATTGGAGCCATGAGCTGCCTGGCAACTACTGCAAAGAGTGAAGCTCTATTTATTCATTGTAACATTCTCTGTCTCATCTTCTTTCTTCCAGAGTGTTGTGCATAGGTGACAGAACCCAGAAAATACACTTTGTTGCCTCCCCATGTGCTTAGAGTTATCAGGAAATACTTTTCCCAGGGGTCTGCCTCATATAAGCCATTCCCAGGCAGAGATCAAGAAAAGGGAAAGTGAAGTACTCCCTAAAGAGCTGCCTTTGGAGATGTTGCAACATATGAGATACCACAAGGTACCTCTACACCTATACCACCTGTAGGCAGAGTGCCACATAACTAAAAAGTAGCTCTGAAGTTAGGAAAAGCTGACAGCAGCCATAGTAGTAGGTTTAAAAAATCAATAAATGCCAAAGACAGGACTAAATGAGAGCACCCCTCCTTCTCAATCAGTTTCAGGTGGGCACAGTTTTGCCACTCAGAGGCAGCTGGGAGGGATTGGTCTCTTTTGGCAGTACCCAAGGGCTTTATATGCATTTGTGTGGCAGTGGCTCCCTGTTTGGTCTGCTCTCCCAAGCAGCATTTCTGTACCAAGACCCAGTGGATTCCTCGGCACTGCAATGTCTCCTGCAGCTTGAGGGAGCTCCTACAATGTCCCCATGACAAGTGGCTAAGTTGCGTGGGATAACTCTGCTCAGGAAGTAGCCCAGAGTAAGAAGACAAGATTTTTCCAGAGGCCTGCTCCAGTTGGAGAGGGGTTTCTGTGGTCTGTTACGAAGTGCTGGATGTTTACATTTTGCTTTTCATGTCAGAAGAAATAGATCTGGCAAACAGCCAGCAAGCTATTTCTGGAAAACTATTTTCATGGTAATTAAAAGCACCTGGGCAGACTTTCCTTGTCTAAACAGCACTATCTGGCCAGGCCAGTCTTTTAGGGTCAGCATTTCAGGCACTGAACAGCTTTAACAGTGGCAGGAACTCAAGAATTCAAGGTGTGCCTTCTTCACCTCGTGCAACTTGAATGTCGATTTGCAACCCAAGTTAAAGATGACAAAGGACTGAATGAAAGTCTGTGACCGCTGAAGTGTCAAAAGCTCCTCAAACCCCAGACTTTCCTTCTGGCTCTGCCAGGTGTTCAAAGATCATGAGAAGAACCTATCATGTGTTTTTTGCCTCACCCCTCCCACCTTCTGGGTTATGATCCTTTAGGGAGCTTTTGGATCATTTTTCAGGATCCAACCATATTTCATTTAAAATAAAAGCTTGGAGTCTTTCCCGCTTGTGACGCAAATGCGAGAGCTTCCGCAAAGAAAAAAACCACTGTCATGAAGCTGGCAGTCACACTGTTAAAGATGGTGCTGCTGTAGTCAAAGTGAAATTAAATCAGAGATATTGAGATTATTTATAGCTGTCTAGGAGCAAGATCAGACTTTGCACTGCATTTTCGCCACTGCTACTTCTTTACTAGCTTTACTAGTCAATGGGTATCTCTTAGAGAATGCATTGTGGCTACCTACTGATGCCTGGGGAGGGCAGGGGGACTGGCAGGATCTCCTGAGAGCAAGATTATCTGTTGGCTAATAGGTGTGTTCCAGCTTCTTAGGGCAGAGCCTAGGTAAGGCAGTAAAGCTCACTTGGCCAAAGCAAGTGCTGTAGCTATTGGGATACCAAAAGGGAACATGGCCCACATTTGTGGATAAATGAGTTACAGAAGTAACAGGACATCGATGGCAGGCTTCTGTGTCCAGAAGAGGGCTGAGGAACAAGGGGAGGCAAATTAGGGAATCTTCTTGGCAGCAACCCTCCAGAAAGGAATAGCACCACCACTGACAGCTAAATAAATTCCTCACATCTTCTGTTTCTCTGCTAAAGCTTTTGTTTTTCTTTTGCCTATGCCTGTCTTAACTTCTTCCCCAGCCCATGCTTTTATACAGCACCAAGCTCCAGTGACGCACCTCAGAAAGGTCAGTTCATACACGAAAGGGAAGGAGTTACTCCATCAAATCTTTAATCCTCTAAAGAAAAATCTAAATTATTTCTCTTATCTTTAAGGTTTGTTTAGAAAATCAAAACGTCTAATGAGCATGCAGACAGCAATCAAGATTAATCTTTCTGTATCTTAAGACCTGGGTAAGTTAAAACCTGAGGACCTCTTGAGCTGGAAAACAGCAAGTAAAATTTTAATAGTTAATCAGAATCTCTTGGCTACTCAGGTCAACATATTCATAGTTTTAACTTTAATTTTGAATCATCTACCTTCAGACAAAGACTTGCTGCATTGTGGAGATACATACCCCTTGTAGAATCAGAACTGGCTTATAGACTAGGTAAGATTGATGATGCAACAAATCATTTAAATTGGGTTGTAGTTATCTCACCAAACCATATATTAATAGTAAAAGCAAGATCAAGTTCTGGTGAAGAAAAAATATGCTTTCTAGAAGAGAAACTTAATCAGTTTTATTCCCCAGATTAATTAAGTATGCTGGATATAGGAAATGAATTAATTTTGAAAATGCTCCATTATAATTCCCTCTGATAACCACTAAGAAGCATAAACACATCTTCCATTATCTCTTGCTTTCCTCAGCTACAGGAATTAGAAATCATTCAAAAGGACACAGTGCTTTGAAACTACAAGCCACCCACCTGCCTGGGACCCAAGCGAGGCTGATCACATCGCTGTAGTAGATGGGCCTGGTGAGTATTCCCATGACAATGATTTTTTTCCCTCTATCTGTCATTAAGTGTCACTCTTAGAGTTGCATTAGCACAAAGAAGCCAGTAACTCAGAGTGAAGAGCTTAATCCTGGCAGAAAGCCTCAGCACTGTCTGCTCTGTCAAAGATGACAGCATAGTCTGACAGAAAACCCATGCAATGTGCTTATGGCCTCTCCTGCAGTGCTTGCAGCCACACACTGAGTCCTACCTCTGCTTAGTGCAGTAGCAGCAATGCTCCTTCAATAAGAAAAAACCCTAGTTTCAATGTTGCTTTTGACCTCCTGATTTCATGTTCTGGACAGTTTGTTTTATTCCTGATCAGCTGCTTTAAATCTTTATTTCCTTGCTGTGGTATCACACGGAGGTATGACTTCCACTGAGAAATAAGGCAGTAATTTTCTGCCATGCCCTTAATATCTGTTTCCCCCTCACCCTATTCTCCTCCTGTTTCCATTCTCCTTGGCCACTGTTATTTCTTGCCAAAAAGGAGCACTTTTGCAGTGACACAGTTAATTTGAGCCACTGTACTGCTGTGGAACCACATATAGTATTTACCTGAAAGGAATCATGTGCTTAATCTCCCAGCTAGCAACAGAGGTGACAGGTACAGCTCCTCAGCCAGGCACTCATGGGGACTAAAAGACGGCAAAGCCGCATCACCTCTGGGACAACATAGTTCATGGAGCCACTGCCCCTCTGCAAGGTGTGCTTTCGAGTTACTGTGCTCTGCAGCAATGAATAAAGTATAGAAAATAACAAATGATTCCTTGTTTTCATAGCCTCTAAAGCTGTTGTAACAGCTTCCATCCGCATAGATGCACTCTGGAAAGTTCAGGATCTTTCAGAAAAAGGAAGTTTTCCCTTTTAAGAGGACAGATTATTCACCCAACCTTTAAGCTGTCAGCTGTAAAAATAATTTGGATTGTTGCTGGTGAGTGCCCATTGAAGCAGATTGAATCTAATCCATAAGTTTTGAAAGGATTTGTACCTTCCACAAAGATTGTTAGTTGTGAATGTGACTTCCTTGCCCTTTGGACTCTTATTTTCCTGGGGAGCAGAAATGCTGTTCAGAACAGCCTGTTAAACTGAGGAATGACAGGTGGAAGCATTGCACACACAAACTAATAATCCTAAAAGCAGTGTGCTGGTGCATCATTCTCATGCAAGAAGAACACAGGGAAATGCAATTATTTAATTCATTATTTGATGTATAATCTAAGTGTTTATTATTTCACTTACTAGAGTCTAGTGAATATTTGTTTAAAAGCTTTTCCCAGTAGCATCAAAAAGCTGTACAGCACTGACTGGGTTCAATGCTGGGTTCAGTGGTAAATGGGGAGTTAGTTTTAAAAGTAGATATTGTAAAAAAATGGCACCAAAACCCAGAACCTGGGATTTTTGAAAAGGATATATCAAGTTAGGCACTTGGCTCTCAATGAGAGTTGAAAGGCCAGCACAAAAATTTGGCCAGCTAAGCCTCAGCATGTCTTAAAGGATATTCAGGGCTGTGGTGCCGCAGTAAACAGCAGGCTGTTGCCAAAACACCATTTCCAGTCAGACAGGACAAGTAAACCAACAAAGATCAGAGCACATCACCAGGCATTAGAATTGCAAGTGCAGGGATGCAAATTCAGAGCCAGGGAGTTCAACCATGCTAGCTGGGATGTGAACTGTTGATTTTTTATGTCAGGTTTTGTTTTCTTCCCAGGAAAATGTCTTCCTAACCTTCTTGCCATCTTGCTGTTTAAGCTAAAAGTTGCTGCCAAGCTGCTCGAAACCATCCCAATTCAACTACAGCATTTTGAGCACAGTAAATAGGACCTGATATCCACCAAGAGAAGCCTTAAGATATCTTTCTGATGTACAATGATGGATACAAACACTTCAGGGATTAAGTCTCACCTCTTCCTTTTTGCCTCTTTGCTTCCTATCATTTTTTGCATACCTTTGTAAAAAGATGTTAACCTTAAAGCAGGCATGTGTACAGAAAATACTGGTTATGTGTAAAACAGGCCAGATGCATTCCAGCCAGTAGTTTTACTGCTCAGAAAACTGCTTCTCCCACTTTTATGATATTGCCAAATGTGCATTGCTATGAAAATAGTTCATGCTTCAGTCCCATCTGTTAAACGAGCACAAGACGATGTGCCTATATTTTAGGGGCAATCTCTGCAATGGACCAAAAGTTAAATGACCCTGAAGATGCTAATTGCTCTCCTAGGATGTCCATAAGAAGCCCATTTCTGATATAGTTGACATGCATCACACTTGGAAGACACCTGCACTTCTGCATTATTTCTCCACATTATTACTTATGGGGAGAAGGGGGTAGGGGTAGGGTTTTGCTAATAAGCAAAACATTATAAATGCCCAGCATTCAAACTGTGCTCCCACCCTCCCACCACAATTTGTAATGTCAGAAGAAAGGGAAAAGGAGGCTGACCCATTTTATCAAAGAATTTTGGTTGATTTAATTTTTAACCTTTTAACGTTTTCCTTCTTTAATGGGTATCTGTCACATTGAGATTTCAGCAGCCATCTGTGACTCTGGAATGACAATCCTCTGATGTGGAAATCTTGGTGCTGTTTAAGCATTGATATTTTTACAAGTGGTGTCACAACCATGGTTTCTCTGACAAAATTTCTTAAGGTTTCAGTGCTTAAAGGTGGCAGAGTGTGTTGTGGGAGATCATGGCAGATGGGGCTTCTGGACAACATAATGCATCCAGTCACTCCTTTTTCTAATGCCCTTGACAAAGGTTGCTTGTCATGCACACACACCTGCTGGTTTCCAGGAGGCAGGTGATTTCACTCATTATCAAGGGAAGACTCAGCTGTTGTAATGTTTTGTAGCACCAAGTTTAGCTTGTTGTTATTTCATTTAGATTACATTGTGTCATTTATGGGACTTAAATAGTAATTGAAAGTGATTTTGCTGGAACTTTATATGCTGAGAAAAATTATGCCTTTATTTCGTGAGCATGGAGACAAGGACAAAAAACTGGCAGGTGGAGAAGGGGAAATGTTTCTGCCAGCTTCTGGTATTTCCCAGAATCCTGACAGTCACTGCTTCCTGGCTCTCCATGCCACCTCAGAGCTCTAGCTCCTGTGTGGGGCAGCTGAGCTATGGCTGTGGCCTTTGGTAATATGGCAGGGACTGCCTATACTGAGCAGGGCTTTCCTCTTGCCCTTTCTGCCAGTCTGAGTAAAACTCTGATGTATATTTATTGTGCTAGAGCCCTTTGCAACCCATGACATTACTCCTCGCTGGAGCTATGTGTTTACATGGGACCTTGCATTGGTGAGACATGCTATAGGAGCACAACTTCTTTCCTACTGGAACAGAGTCCATTTATTCCTGGGTAGAAGATGACTTGTTTAAAAGGCTGGCATCTGTTTGAACTCAAATCACTTACAAAAATATCCTGTTGTGCTAGAAGTAGCTCAAGTGCTCTAGAATCATGCATATGCTGAGTTGGAAGGGACCCCCATGGATCCCAAGAAATCCACCTCCTGGCCCTGAACAGGAGAACTCCCAAAATCACACCATGTGCATTGTCCAAACTTTGTCAGGCTTGCTGCTGTGACCACCTCCAGTTCCAGTGCCCAACCATCCTCTGGGTGAAGAACCTTTTCCTGATATCCAACCTAAACCCACCCTGACTCAACTCCAGGCCATTCCAAGTCCTGTCACCAAAAAGAAGAGATCAGTGTCTGCCCCTCCTCTTCCCCTCAGGAGGAAGTTGTAACTACAATGAGGTCTCCTATCAGTCTCCTCCAGGCTGAATGGACCAAGTGACCTCAGCTGCTCCTTATACAGCTTCGCCTCGAGGCCCTTTGCCACTTTCATAGCCCTTCTTTAGATGCTTTCTAATACCTCTGTACCTTATACTGTAGCACCCAAAACTGCACACAGGACTCGAGGTGAGGCCACACCAGTGCAGAGCAGAGCAGGACAATCACCTCACCTGACCTCACCTCCCCTGACAGGCTGCTGATGCTGAGCCTGAGGCATCCCAGGACACGGCTGGCCCACGTGGCTGCCAGGGCAGCTGACTCAATGCTTTGGAGTGTGCTAGTCTGTGTGGTTTTAATGCATATTTTCCCTTCAATTACTATGTGAAATATATCCTCCCACTCACCTGCCTTCCCACACAAAGGAAGCTGGCCACTGAGTGAACTTAAGAGACTGAAGGCATTACCCACTTCCAAAAAGTCATTTTCAACTTTAATGTCCTTTTGAAAGTTTGAAAGAAAAAAAAAAATCAGTTTCTCTTTGCTGGCCCCCACAGCAAAAAATGCCTTCTCCCTTTCAGTCAAAATAAAACCACCCCAAACCTGGACTGACCAGAAAACAGGTTACATTCCCTCTCATTGTAAGAAGTGACAGGTTTTCTTTGAATATCCTGTTTTACCCTCCATCTGAAAGATGTCTCTGCTAGCAGCTCAATGCACCTTTCATTTCTTGTGATGAAAAAATAAAAAGGTACTGTTTAGGAGTTAAAATACTACCCAGTACCCCCAGCCAGTACCCCCTGCAGCTACAGGCTGTGGAGGGCTTGTACAAGCAGAAACCAGGTTAGAGCTACAGCCAAGATTTGAAACCTTCCTGCATGAAGGCAGGACCATCCCCAGGTGAGGCATTTAGCCACTCACTGTTTTTTCACCAGAGCTGCTGCTGAGGTTAGTGCAGGGTTCCTCTGTTGTAGTGTGAAAGGGACTTGTAGTTCTTCTTGAGAGTTGTTCCCAAAAGACTTATCTCTGGGTTTGGTGGTATATGGAAGCCTGGAGGACCCTTTAAAGGTCGGAGGTGGTGTAAGTAAGAGCCAGAGCAATGTCAGCCAGAAAGAGCACTGTAGCTCCAGGGCACTGAGCAATGATGGACAGGACAGAAATTTATTTGGAATTCTGTGGGGATCACAGATGTCCCATAATGTCTGAATATGAGGACTTGCAACGGAAAGCAAAGACAGAGCAGATCCTGGACCTCAGTCTGAAATCACAGCAGAGAGCCTTCCTCCTTTGTGAATGACAATAGTAACATACCCTGTTACATGTTACCTGTCTCGCTGAGGCAGCAGGCCACATGCTAATACACTTGTTTCTTATATATGCTATATCCTTATGCTTTGCACTGTTTTGGCTGTAAACAATAGTCAAGGAATGCACTACTTGCCCAGTCAGTGATGAATCCACCCAACCCAGTATCCTGTCTCCAGCAGTGGTGTTAGGAGATTCTGCTCAGGAAGAGCAAACAAACCTGACTACTCTCTGAGTACCATTCCCAGCATCCAAACACTACAGACTCATCTCTGCCTTCTCCCTGCTTATGGGCATATTGTCCATTAATGCATCCATGAAGTTTTGGAACAGCTCATATTGTTTGCCTTTAAAACCTGCTGTGACTACATATGTCACAAGCTCATTGCCTGCCATGTACAATAACACTTTATTATGACTGTTAAATTGGATTTAGTGAACAAGTTTTTCATTCACTTTATTTCCAGGGAGCTTTCTCCTCTCCTAATGGAAAACTCTCAGCTTTTTAAGGGTTCCTTGATAAGACAGCTGCACCATCATTCACATTTCTTTACCTACCCTTCTTGGTACCTTCTCTCAGTCCATTCTGTCCCTCTTGCAATGCTGAGAGCAGTGAAAAGCCTCAGTCAGGATGTGGGTGCACCTGGGTTTTACACATTCGCAAAGGCATTATCTTTGCATTGTTCTCAACTCCCTTCCTGACGATGCTCAACAATTGGATACTTCTGGCTGACACTGCACATTGAGCTGATCAATGAAACTGGGAATAACTAATGAGAATACACTATTGTGATCAAGGCTGGCTGTGATATGCAGTTAAATATGGCCATTCTGATTTTATTTTTCTTTTCAAAACTATATTCTATTGGCAGTCTCAGTGAAAGACAAGCATTATCAGCCAGGATAACTGCTCCAAATTGGACAACTTTGGATCACTATATTTTTGCAGTCTTCCAATTCTGCCCAGAGAATTAGTAGTATTCCTTATGGTGTAAACTAGAGCACCCATAAGTAACATGCACATTCTTCCTGGATTTGTGTGCAGAGGCCCAACGTGACTTAAACTTAGGTCTCTTTTGAAAACTTGATCATAAGGACGTGGAATAATTTCTTTCTGACACTTCCATTTGAAGAGGTTTTATGACTCAGATGCACAAATTAACTTCCAGTGAGTTAAAAAGTAGAAACTTTAGCCCAGAAGCAACACCTACCCAGTTTCATAAGCCTGTCACACATATAGCTTTAATAAGAGCCTGTTGAATAAACAAAACTCACCTATAGAAACAATTAGGCAGTAGCAGTAGTAATTCAGGAAATTTCCAGCAGGTTAGTAACAAGCTGTGAAGAGCCTGTGGCCTGAAATGCAACCTTGAGCCTCTAATTCCTAGGAAATTGTTTGTGTTGTGATGGTTATTGCTGCTGAACAATTAGCACCTGGAAGAGCTTTAAAAAATTTGGCTTTTAATTTCTCTTTTCCATTTTCAGCATGTGAAGGCTCCAGTTCCGGCATGAATCACAGCTCTTTGAGATCCATCTCTTCCCTGAGGTGTGTGTGGGTAGCAGTGAAGCAGAGTGTGCTATAAAGGGCAGAAGCATTGATCGAAGGAAGCAATCAGGTACATGTGTGATTCTTTCTCCATGGAGCTCTGAAAATCTAATCAGAAAAGCTTTTTTAGAACCCTCCTCCCAGAATTCTAAGCAGTCTAGATGACACAAATATTCCTTTATAATTTGTACATTAAAAAAAAAAGTTTGATTGCTACCTGTGTTTTTTTTTTCTCCAATGAATTAAACAAAAATTGCATTTCTGTTTTATGTTACAAAATAATTACAATTTTTAGTGCTTGATGTTTCTTGACATTTTTTTTCCTTTTCTTGTGGCCACCATCAGCATCTCTGAGTCTTTTCAAATGTTTATGAATCTTCATAGTTCACTCCTTTGTCCTACAGACACAGTCCCTGATAGTTGGAAGGTGGGTACTTCCCACAACCCCAGAAATGTCTCTGAAAAGGAGCCAGTTCTTTCCTTGAGGTCTGTTAAGAGAGAGTAAGAGAGATACCCTGAAACAGTAACAAATCCATGCTCTCTTTGTACCAGTTGAAGCTGCCATGCATAAATCCTACTGATGGCATTAATTATGGTTATAATTAAAGATATGCCATAAAGGTAATTTTTTACTACAATCCTAGAAACAGTCTGCTTAGAGATCTCTACAAGCAAATTTAATGCAGTTCTCTACTATTTTGGATGCTCCAGAAACGAGACTGTGTTCCAGAATAGGCCTCCAGATTCAGGTACTCGACATACAAGTAGTCACATGATGTACACTCAGCCACAAGTGTTAATGAGAAAGTAATTAATTACAGATTCCATGCACCTTGTATTTGAAAGGCCCCACCAGTCATACCAGATCCAGACAGACCTGGTGTGGTAAAAGGAGTTCCTGTAATAGTGATGTAGCTGCCCAGTTGGCTCTCTGGAGCAAAGAATTAACATAGCCTAAGAAATGTAACACCCTTTGCTTCTAAATTGGGTTCTGTGGCCTCTTCAATGAGAAAGAATGAGTGAACTTAAAAGTCCAAGGATGTCTAGAGTCTGGAGATGGCCACATCAGCTTGGAGATACTTAAAAGTTTAACAAGTGAGAATCCCATTTCTTGCTTTCTTGGTGGATTTAAAATTTTTCTTTTTTTCATTTAGTTTTCTCTTTCAGAGCTGGCTCCCATTACTGCTGACATCACGGAAGAGATTCCCACTCAATTTCAAGGGCAACTGGATTAGTTACCAGGCTTTTGTACTGGAAAGGTATGTGATTAAAAAAAGCCACACTGCTCCCACTGGGCTGGAGCAAAGGTGTGCTTGCTCAAGTGCAGCTGTGGCACTTTAGGTGCAGCCCAGACAATGGAATCCAGTCTAGCCAGAAGCTGCAGTTTGGCAACTTAGACCCACTGGGGGTCTGCCCAGGCACAGGGAGCAGCAACAGGGAATTTATTTTATGAGTCAGAGGTGTAATTTCCAAATGGTAGGGTTTGATCTGCAGAAGTTATGTCAGCATAACAACTTCACAGCAGCCAGTGAGACTTCTGTTAGGTGTGTGGTTTACCAGGAGGAATCTCCAGCTGGAAAACAATTCTCAGGTGCTTTGCACTGAATGCAAAGTGTAAAAAGTTTTATTAATGTTTTTTGTATAGTGTTTATTGTCTCATTTCAGTACTTCCTAACATCAAAAAAAAAAAAAAAAAAAAAAAAAACAAAACAAAACAAAAAAAAAAACCCTAAAACAACCCTTTTCTGAAGTAATTATCTATTTCCTACAAATCTTACTGATATGAAGTCACATCTATATGCTGTCTAATTCCAGCTGTAGGTCTCAGCCTCCCAAACAAGGTTTGTGTGTGCCCTTACAGAATGATAGAATAGTTTGTGTTCGAAGGGATGTTTAAAGATGATCTAGTCCAGCTGCCCTGTGATAAGCAGGAACATCTCCAATTCCATCAGGCTGCTCAGAACCCTGCCCAACATGCCCTTTAACATCTCCAGGGGTGGTTCACCTGCAAGTGCCACGGGCAACCTGTTCCAGTGATTCACCACCCTCACTGTAAAACTTTTCTTTCTTATATCTAGCTTGAATTGACTGTCTTGTAGTTTAGAACAATTCCCTCTTGTCCTATATGAACGGGCCATGCTAAAAAGTCTGTCCCCATCTTTCTCACAAGCTCCCTTTCAGTACTGAGAGGCTCTAATATGGTTTCCCAGGAGCCTTCTCTTTTCCAGAGAACAACCCCAATGCCCTTATTCTTGTGAATTTTCCCATAAACTCCTATGGAAATAGTTGCTTCGATAATGCTATGCATGTGTTTTGAGGGCTCAGAAAAGTCAGGGAAATGATAAACATATGAGCTCAAAACTTCTGAGAAAATGAGGACTGCCAGTGTTTCCATAATTAAAGATATGCTCTCTAAACTGTCCCTGCCTTCTGCTTTCCCGTATCCAAGATGAATGAAATGTGAAACTCTTCACTGAACCTGGGAAGTAAGTTAAGGTTATAGAAGCGATTGCGTTTGATGATGTCACGTCCCTTTTGATGACATGGATAAAACGTGTCCAAACCCGTGCCTGGAGCGGGATAAGACTTTCTTGGGGGACTGTTTGGGGATGAAAAATGGTGCAACAAGCAGAGCTCCTCATTGCAGCAAACCCCCGGCGGGGCTCGAGCGCCCCTTACCCCACACGGGGCCGTGTGTGGCTGCGGACGGAGCAGCGCTCGTCTCCGGCGGGCGGCGGGGCGGGCGGCGGAGCCCCCGGGGCCGGGTTAACCTCGCCTTACCCCTGACCCTTCTGCAGATTGCCCGCCCCCGAGCACCGTGCCAGGGCCGCCGGGCGCGCCCCGCGGCGCCGCTCCCTCCGCGGGTGCCGACGGAAAACGGGAAACTTTCGGAGAAAACCACTTCCTCGCCCGGCCGGGCTTGGCGGGGGGAGATGTCAGATGCCGGCAGGGAGAGAGGGAGGGGGGAAGCCGGAGAAGCCGCAGTCCCTCCGCCTGCTGCCAGACGGCCATTTAAACCGCGGGCTAGGGGCCGGTGGGAGGAGGCGAGGAGCGGCGGTGCAGGGAGGTGATCGGCCCCCCGCGGTGGCCGCTGCCCCGCTCGTCCCCTCACTCCGCCCCCCGCAGGGCTTCCCCCGCGGCTCCATCCCCCCGCCTCTCTTAGGGCGGGGCGCGGGGGAGGGCCGGGACGCCGGACGGTGCGGGGCTCAGCCCGGCCATGTCTCCGGGGGCGGCGGTGTCGGGCTGAGCGGCCGTGCGCGCAGCGGGGAGCGCTCTCCGCCACCATGAGGCGGCTGCCCCTGCCCTGCCTCCTGCTGCTGCCGCTGCTACTGCCGGCCGAGGTGAGACCGAGATGCGGGAGGCGGGGGGTGCCGCACTTGCCCCCGCCGCGGCTGCCCCGGCGCGGCGCCCGCGGCTCGGCGGGGAGCCGGCGGCCGGCGGGGCAGGTGTGCGGCCGGGCTCGGCTTTGTCCCGCCGGTGCCGCCCGCAGAGGGGAGGGCAGGGGAGGCTGGGGGGCCGCGGTGTGGCCCGGCAGGGGCGTTGCTCACCTGGGCCGAGATCCCCGCGGCCTCCCCCGCCCGGGCGCAGCGGAGGGGCAGATGCGGCACCCTCACAGCGGTGGCTGTGCTGGAGTTTAACCCGGCGGTGCAGCCGCGTGGCTCCTTTCGGGGCGTGAGGCTGCCCCGGTTGTTTTCCTGGGTTAAAGCTACCCTGGGTATAACAGGCGCGGCTCCCGTTTCCCCAGTGTTGTAGCCTTCCCTCCTCGTGTCACTGCTGGTTAATTATGTTAATAGGGTATATGTGGTAACGGGGTATTTGCGCATTCCCCGTGCCGATGGTGCGCATCACCCGCCGGGTTACAGCTTTCGGGATCAGCGCGGAGTTTCCACGGGAGAACGCTGCCGTGGTGCGGAGCGAGCAGCCCTAGCGATGTAGGGTACACATCAACAGGAGGCCTTGGCCACCACGCTTGGCTTTGAGGCCCTGCTCCGTTCCCACCTGTGTTGCAGGATGTTCTTCCATTAACACCTTTCAGTGGTGTAAATCACAATGGTGTGCCAGGTGACCCACTCAGCATGCTGGCACAGACTCTCACCCTTGCTTCCCTCAGCTGATGTGTTCTCAGTGTTCCCGTAGGAGTGCTTCATGGCTGCTATGAACTGTAATGTTCTGGGGCTTGCTGAACTTTTGCTTCCAGATGTACCCGCTTGTCCTCTCTACCTCAGTGGTTTCTGCTATAGAAGTGTGAATGTGTGTTGATAGGAACCAAGGTGCTCAGTAATCTGTGGTGACAGATTATCAAGAGCTGCAGAGCAGAACTGTACTGCTGCTTTACATTTTTGACTACTTTTTCCTTACCTTGTATTGGCACCAGCTTGTGATTGCAGCCAATGACTGTTGTAAACCTTTGCTTCCTCATCTCATCTGTTTCAATTTGGGGTACCTTGCAGTGTTTTGCTATTTGATCTCTGTTTGTTGATGTACCAAGCCTAGGTTTTAAAAATCTCTTCCAAATAGAAGCTAAAACTGAATTGGGTATTAAAGTATACCAGCATTTTGGAAGACCTCAGAAGAGGCCTGGATTGTCTTTGGGCACAGCCTTGCAGGATCTGCCTGCCATGACCTCTGTTGTTTGTAGTTTTTCTTCTCAAGCTCGGTGTGAAACCTTGTGACTTAGTGATCTTTAACATTCTCTTAAGTTAGGCTCTTAATTGGTATCTAGTATGATTAATAATAATACTAAAAAAAGTATTGACCTGCTCCTCAATTACATGTAGATCAATTTACGCATTCATCATCTTGGGACCCAGCTGTGGACCCTCAGCTAGGTCTTGTCATCCCCTGATGTTATCAGAGCTCCTATCAACATGCTACAGGGCATAGGTCAGATCTGCAGATTTTGGTATGGCTCATAATTTTAGGTGGGAACTCTGCAGCTCATAGTGTCAGTACTGAAAATTTAGAAGACAACATTCTCAATTTTGACTTAATTGTACCTGTGAATGTGAAGACTGAGGCAAGATAGTATCAGTCTACTGAGACTCTCAGGCTTCTTTACTAGTGCTGATCAGCACCTGGTGGAGTTCTGGATATTAAGAGCACATGCTTGAACTGCAGACAGGTGGGGAGAAAGGTCCTTTAGGATTTTTTTCATTAGAGGACTAGGATGTAAACCAGGTGCTCACTGATGGTGTGATTCTGCAAATCACCCTCTCATTTGAAATGACTGAATTTAACTGTAGCCACTTAATGTCAAGTAGGGTGGGATAACTCATATTTGAAAAGGTTGTTATGTTTCTATAGCCTATAAGCAATAAGGATGCAGAATAAAGCCATGCTTAGAGGCAATGCTTCAAGTGCAATAATCATGTTGTCTGTTCCAGTGCTGTTCACATAGTCTTGCCCTCTGAAAATGAGGATGTTCTCTAACAGGGCAGAGTTTTGCTCTTTGTGTAGGGTTCTTTCCTTAGGCTCAGGCAGGTGCTAGAGTTGGCTGGTGTTGTTGGAGGTGTGGCATGTACTCAGGTACAGGGACGTGGCCTGGCACTGCCTGGGGAGGCATTTAGCTGCTGTAGGAAGGTGGCAGGACTGTCAGGCACATGGTATGAGCTGGGCTTCATGCGTTGCTAGTAAGAACTATTGCCCCTTCTCTGCAGTCTCCAGAAGGGGAAGCTGTAGCTGTGGAAAGAGTTTGCTTGTGGCTGAGGAGCGTAGAAATAAACTTTCATCTGCCAGGCCAGGTTATTTTTGTGTGATGATTGCTTTCATTTTTGTTTACAACAGCAACACAGGTTAATTTCCTGAGTTTATGTTCCTTACAAAGCCCCACAACACAAGCACCTTCTACAGGGCTCAAAGGAGTCTTGTCTTCAGCATGGCATGGATGTGCTTCCTTAGAGGCATAGGCTGGCTGAACATTGCAGCACTCTCACACGGTTTCCAATACTTGAGTCTCCAGCCAGCAACACACAACAAAATATCTTCTTCTGCATATTTGAGATCAGAATTCAGGCTAACAGTGGAAATGTTGTCTGTGCAAACAGCCACGCTATTATTAGTACTTCCTCAATTATGGGAGCTACATGCAAGTCTTTGTTGAGAATTTTCATGGCATGTAATTTTTTATGGTTGGAGTTTCTAAATGTGAGTGAAATTGCTGCTGTTTTAAAATCTTTGGCTGTTCATTGTGTAGGGCATAATCTATATAATTTTAATTTATGCATTTCCTTCTTTCTACTAGAGTTACAGTGTATCACAGAGGGAGTATTTGACAGTGCTGGAAAGTGGTTGGGTACTTGGATGTTTCTAGGTGCAAAGCCTATCTATGACATTTACTTGCTTGCTTGAAAGATTCTCAGTATGAGCAAAGGCGAGAGACACTACTAAACCAGTTGGTGGCTGCACATCTGGTTGTTAGCCTGATGCTTTTAGTTTGACTCCAAACTTTGAATGCAAATAGTACCTTGAACATCATGAAAGGTTGCTGGAGTACACGTATAGGAGGAGCTAGGTGAATTTTCTCCAGCAGAGAGGGCCTACTGCTATGTAGGGATGCGAAAGTGAAAGAACTTTGCCTTAAATTGAGCTATCAGTAGGAAATTAATTTTCAGCAGGAGATGATTGTGCAGGGGAAGACTTCAACTGGGAGAGGGGAGGAAGAAATGTAGGTAAACATGTGCTAATATGAAGTATTAGAAAGCAAAGAGGAAAGAGTGAGCAGGCCTCACAGGAAGAGAAGAACAAAATAGATGCACTGCTCTGGAAGGCTGCACCAAGGCTCTTCTCTAAGTGCTTTCCAGCTGTTCCCAAATGTATCTGCACATAAACAGGCCTCCTGGGGTTATTAATCCAAAATTCCAGGAGAAAATCCAAGATTAAGTGGGAATAGTATTTCTGTAATCCAACAACGAATGGACATGTAAATGTGGTCCAACCAGAGCTGAATCAATAAATTCATGGCCTCATTTAGTGATATTCTACGGCCTTCATGGGCTTTCAGTGGAAAAGGCAGGGAAATATATGTCCATATCTTTCCATAAATGTTGTTGGTATTTGGCACGTCACTGAAAGTACTTATTTTCCTATCATCATCAGGAAATTGAAAGAACCCCTTGATATCAGAAGCCAAGCAGTCCACCCATCACTCTTTTCCTTCTGTGCTCTCTGTAAAGATACCACAGGCCATTTAGGAAAGCTTCTTTCTCCACATGTAGAAATGTAATAGGAGAAAAGGTAGCTGTGCTTCTAACCCTGTCTTAGAATTGAAGAAATTGCGCCTACAAAGAAGAAGAAATGGCATCTCTAAATGGAGGAAGGAGGATGTTGGTGTTTGCTGTGGTGCTAGGCCTGTGGGGTCTGTAACTGACCTTTGCTTTACACGGTGCTTCAAAACCAGCTGGTGTGAGTGGGGAAGAGGGCTAAGGCTGTCATGTCAAACATGGGTACTGCTTTAGGGAGGAGAAGGGACCTCTGTTAGGATCATCTTCAGGCTCTCCTAGCCAGTGCCTGGAAGTCTTTTTTTTCTCTCCAGTGCTGCCCTGCTGCTTGTTTCCTGTTCTTCTTGTACCTCCCATTTGTTAGGTACACTTCTGATTTTTTTCATTCTTTTGTACAGTTTTAGCCAAATAGAACAAGTAAAAGAAGTACCTAGTGTGTCATTGAGAAGTTCCTATTGCATGCAAAGGTTTTGTTATGTTCTGCATGTGGGCTTCTGCTTTAGGGTTGAGAATTGTGGGCATTTTCTTTAAATGTTGGCTTGGGTGTTTTGTTTATTGAAAGGGCCTAATGGTTTTTTGGTTGATTGGTTTGGCTGTGTGGTGTGCAGGAGAAAGATGTCCACATACATTAGTACTGGTTTTTGTCTTCTGTGCACCAAATGAGCCAGGGCTTGAATATAAGGAATAATTTTTGTGAACTTCAGCCCCATTTCCCTCATTGAAGGTAAGAAAGTTTTGCTTCTGAGACTGTAAAATTACCAAGCCAAAGACTTGAACATCAGGTGCAGAGCTTTATTGCAAATTACAGCCTCTCTTGTGGCCTGGTAAGTAGATGCAGTCTCTTAGCAGTTCCGAGCCCCAAAGTGCTGGAGCCCTCTCTCCCATCATAGCCCAGGTGAGTGGCTGGGAACTTTCCCTTGTTAGGCTGTTAGATTTGTATCTGCAACACAGCTGGCTCTGTGATTAGCTGCATTCTCAGAGTAATTCCTTACTTCCTTTTGGCACTATTTTGGTAGGGTGTTTTTTTTTGGTGTCTGCCAGCTTGCAGGCAGTTGGGCTGAACCTAACCTGCATGGGAGTGCTCCCCAAAGAGGGTTTATTGTGCAGACCAGTTTTGTGGAAAAGGTAGCCTGCTCTTGGTCATTGAGGGATATAGATTGGCATAGCATGGCTTTAAATGCATATTTAAAAGCTTCTGCTAGTTCAGCAGGTTTTTTTTTTTTTTAAATGGAGTGTGTCAAAATGAATCATTCATAGATGTCTTGGCAGGTGGATGGTAAGACAGGGAGCTCTGCATGCCTGTAAGAAGACTCCTGGTCCAGTTCATGATGTTACGCATCTCACTCTGCTTGCTGATGGTTTGTGTCTGCAATGGTAGATGGACCTGGAGGGTGTTTTAGCACAGGAATGCTGGTGGCTTTTGTTTCTGCATTCCCCATTGTGGTGGAGCTTAGGCAGAGCTTTCTGTCTTTATTTGCTCTTGTGCACTTGGATTCTAGTAAATCAGAGCACTTTTCATAAACTTCCTTGTTTATTTTCTTGTATACACATATGAACGGTTTACTGCTGGCAAGTCTGTTTTTACATACCTGATTTTGAGTCCTCACTTTCAAATTGTATTTTCTGCCAGCTCCATTTCTCAAAGTAAGGAGAGAGCCATGCAGAGGATGCCAGATAGAGGATTTGTTTGTGAGTGCCACATTGACTCATGAGACAGGAGGATGGGGCAGCAGAGTTTAGCTTTGGGGCAGGCCAGCCTGTATAAGCAGCAAAGCATGGGACCATCCATGGTATTACAGACTGGGAAAGCTTCTTGATGCCTCCCCATACCAGTTGTGCCTGCAGGATCAACAGTCCCTGTAGGTAAGTAGAAGTTGCTTCTTTCTGCTGCCTTTCCTTCCCAGGATTTCCTCATGCCCAAAGTAGCTGAGACAGTGGATTCCCAGACTTGAAACTTTCAAGTCCCCTTGAAACTTTCAACTTATTTTTCCTGAAGGTCTCATGATGCAGGAGGGGAAAATGGTGAGATTTCATTGTACTTACCTTCATCTGTCTGCATCAGCTTAAGGATAGATGAAATGTTATTTATTGTCTGAATTCATAATAAGAGAGGTCCCATCTTTGTCTTTATTTGTCAAAACGTGCTCTACTGCTTGACTTTGTGCAAGGTAGCCTCTGTGCTTTGAAGTGGAAAGAGCAGGGTGGATGCTGGAGAGGAAATGGATGAGGCTTCCACCACCAGGGATGTCTCGATTGGAAAGGCAACCAGCTTTGTGTGCTAGTAGGGATTTGGGGTAAATGAGCTCTCTGAGACCAAGCTGTGGTTTTGGCTGACAAAGGAAGGGCTTCCACTGTTTACCTCTGGGATGCAGGTGAAAGAAATGCACATTCGCAGAAAGCAGCAGTGTAGAATCATCAAAAGAGATTGACTTGGCCTTGCTGGTGGTTTTAGTACAATGAGATGTGCCATGGTTTCACTGTATTTTTTAAACAATAAATGTGACTTTTTCTGAAACACTGTGAGGAAAAGAATGAGTGCTGTGGCTGGCATCAAGTTTACATATGTAAAATTGTATCATGTTAATAAGGGAGTTTAGGGTTTTCTTCCTTTTGTGATCATGATCTTTGATTCTGCAGGAATTTTACATATTTATAAATACATCAAATCGAGGGGGAAATAAAATGGACAGCAATAAGTTGGTAGGGTCCTTTTGGATCATCAAATTCTGTTTTCTTTATGTGCCTTTCTCTAGTGAGGGTAGATACAGGAATTCTAATGTCTTCTTGACACTGCACATTTTATAATTGCCCATTTATAATCAAGTTTGGAATTGAGTCCATGACTTTCCTGCTACATGAATTATACTTTTTAAATTCTAGTGTTCTTTCCATCTGCTTGCAGGGTCAGCTGCTTCTTCTAATACTTGGGGTGAAGTTCAGTACCAATGAAAATGTCCTTTTTTTGCTCAGTTCTGATGTGATTTTTTTTTTTCCTAAGTAAGCTGTGCCTGGCTTACTGAGGTCTTTGATGGTTTCACCTTCTATGGATTTATACTTTTCTATTTTATAGAGGGGAAATACAGGAATTGTAACCACAGTTTCCTTCCCACAGTCGTTGTAAGCGACGCTTACAACGCGTTGTAAGCGTTGTATCTTCAACAAAAAAAATAAGGTCTTTCTTAGGGGAAGTTCCTTGTCTTTGGTTCAGTTTACATAACTTTCAGGGTAATTAACTTCTAATTCTGTGCAGCTGGGCACCAGGGAGAAATGAGCAGCCCAACTTTGAGGTCAGGATCTGACCTTTTTAGCTGGCACACTGAGCATGTCACAGACACAGGCCTGGTGTTCTGAATTCAGAGTTTTCTGTTGATTTTGTATCTGACAGCTGAGGAAAGGAGACAGACATACTCTTATATCAGGTAAAGGAGTGGCATTAATATTTGCAGGATAAAAGTTTGTGTTCTTTTTTTTTCAATTCAGTATCCCTGCTGTTCAGAATCCTATTTCTGAGATGAAAGGAAAAAAATTTTAAAAAATTTTGAAAGTTTCTTTTGCATTTTTTTTCAAGTGAGTGATAGATTAACCAGTTATTCTAACTAACTTTATACTAGTTTTAAGATTTCTTACAACCAACTAAAAAACCCCCTTGCTGTATTAGTACTATTAAATTGTTCATTTGAGTGATAAATTAAATGCATTGCCACATCCATTTTAAAATACTTGGAACTACCCCTAAGCGTATGCTAAGCAGTGATAGATATTGGTATTCTGAATGTGTTAAATGAAATCCAATTTTAAGACAATAATTATGGGAAAGGACAAGGCTGTAAGATCTGGAAGTGGATCTGTTGGGCCTTTGTTCTGTAATCTCCATAACAATGCAGGTAATTGTATGTATATGACAAATCTCAACAATACACTCCATTCTCCCTATTAAAAGAGGGAAAACTTGCCTTTGTCTGTAACTTATGAAGGACTTGCATTTGGACATGTTAAAATTTCAGGGAGATAGTTATAGAGGAAAAAAACCTAGCCAGTTAACAGAAGCAAAAAAAAAAAAAAAGAGTTATGTGTTGAATCAATTTGGAGACAGGCTTTTTTCCAGTTTAACAGTTACAGATGAAATGTTGTTACAAGGTGTTTAGATGTTTCTTCAGAAGACATGACTTCAATGGCCAAATCCTCCAACAGCATGTTAGTGCACTTTTATCTTGTCTTTCTCTCCAATGATTTTTCACTATTGCTGAAGGGTAGTTGAGCTAAAATATAAATGTCTTAATGTATTTATGTGTGGATTTAAGGCTACATAATGAAAGTGTAATTGCTTCTGAGCTTTTCTTGTGTGTGCTCAATTCCCCTGGGACATTCTTGTTTCTGATGTCTGCTGTACACTCATAGTAAAATAACCACATTAAAGAAGCTAACAATCAGCTCTCTATATTCATTAATTTGAAGGCCTAAAATTCTTGGGAAAAAAGAGGTGCATCCTTAATTAACTTTGTAATGTGCTTTAGAAAACCACCAAACACTTAAACTAAAAAAGTCTTCCAACAAGGTGTTATATGCTTTTGATGATTAAAAGATGTAATTTGTTTATTGTGCTCTGAATTAAGCTAACATTCTCTTTCTTTCTGGTCTGCAATATTTTGGGGAGTCCTGCTGCTGAGAGTGCATGTGCTGAGCTTTAGCCAGCAGCAAATATTTGCAGGTAGATGCAATATCTGGAACAGCCTTAGGTGATATTCATTTCCTGGTCCTACAGGACAGATCTACAGTATGTGGTTTAACTGGTATTTATTTAACTATTGTCTTATGACTCAGTCTTCATAATTTTACATGTATCTCTTCAACTATTTCCTGGTTCAGTGTGCGAAGCACAGCACTGCAGGAGGAGTGAGCGCAAGATCGGAGCTGCTATTTAGGTACTGCAGAGCATGCTTTTCCCTCTTCACTGATAATGGAGCCTAGTTCTCTTTATGGTGAAGTTGGTTAGGACTTCATCTAAGTGGTGCAAATAGTTTTCTTCTAAATTTCTGAAAGTTTGGGCAGCTCACTTGCACTGTTTTTGACTTGCAGGAAGGGACTGCTGTCCATCCAGCAGTTATTAACTCATTAAGTTAATGATTGAGTGATTTACACAGAGCAGCCCCTGCCTGCTTGCTGGACAGTGCTGCTGCTGGACACAAGGTCATTTCTGATGACCTTCACTGTGCCCCACAGGTTATGCTGCATGCAGAATTCTGTGCAGTGCATTTATGGTTTGTAAGCAGTGTGTGCAGTGATTCCTCCTATCCCTAAATTTAGGGCTATTCACAACATCTGGCACAGCTGCTGAGAAGAACAGTAAGTTGTAATGCCCAGCTCTGCAAAAAACCTGTTGCTGCAGATTGAGTCTCCTGCAGTCTTGTTTCTGCAAATTGTCTACCTTAGTTGCTTCTTCTCTCTTGTAAATGATTTCTTAATTGAAAAAAGGCAAGATGAAAGAGCAAACAGGTATCTCATATGTGAACATTTATTCAGTCATTGCTGCATGTGGTATTTGTCACTGTTGTCTCCAGATTTCATCAAAATTAATTCTGTGAATGTTAATCTGAGTTTTGCAGTGAGAACTGGTCAGCTGAACATTCTGTCTCCTCTGGTAGAAATGTGTGGAAAAGATGGGAGATAAGATAGTGCCAAACTTCAGTTTCCGTTCTGAACAAAGACCTCTTACTTTTGCTTTCCTGAAGTCAGACATTTGATGTTTCATGCTCCAGGATGGAACATAGCACTGACGAGATCCTGCTGAAGTCTTGAAGATAAAGCTAATGACTGAGAAGTTCTAGGACTTGTAGTAAGTTGTTCTGTCAAGATTTGTTTGAGGACTTGGGAGCTGATCACCTTCACTTTCCTCCCCTTTTTGCACTTTCCTCCCCTTTCTTCCAGTGGTTGTGTTTTGTGACCTGGAGGTTGTAAATGCCATGGGACATTGTAGTTGTATGTGGCTACTACTAAGGAATCTTGTGGGGTTGGGAACTCTGGCAATGACTTCAAAAAAGGAATCCTCCTCAGTCAGCAGGTGCATATATGAAATCAGCATAATGCCCCACCTCACTGGTCTCCACCAGGATTCACTTCTGTTCACAAACTGCATCGAAAATGAGAGCTGCAAGGGGAAAAAAGCTTCCTTTATACAACTTTCTGTATTTTGTGAATACAGGGTTCCTTTTTGGTTATGAACGGGTTATAAATCAGACAAAAGTGGGGTTGTGGGGTCTCGTCTCTTTCTTCTCTAAGTGAATTGGCTAATTCTTGGTGGGTTTGTAGATAGGAAAGGCATTCCTTAGATCAGGCACAGATGGGGAAAGGGTTCTTATGTGGTGAGATAGACATTTACCTCTAGACACAGGGCAGCCTGTAGTAAACCACTTGAGTGCTTGGGAAAAGGGAATAGGAATGTGAGTGAGGCTGCACAAAACCTTGGCAGGTATTTAGTGGGACAGTGAATACCACCCTGGATATGTGTCATGGAGCAAGTCCCAGCTCTGAAGCCTCTACTCTTAGCAAGTGGGGCAGCAAGAGGCATTGGGATGCTAGGGAGCTTCTGAAGGGATGTGCAGATCCTGCTGAAGGTAACAGCCATTATATTGAAAAGGTGCAAAAATCAGTATGCTGGTAAAATGTCTGCATTGTAAATTGCTTTAAATTGCCTGATTCCATCAGGCTGTTCTAGCCCCAGGCAGTGTGTATTGTAACTGAAACAAACCCTTTTGCTGCCTTTGCAGAGCAAGTATTGCTTTTTTTTCTGACCAGCAAAACCCACAGTTTGTTTCTGGATGTCCTGTAGGGCTGTGACTGGTCTTGTGAGCAGTCTGTGGTTTGTATATTATTGGGTGGTGTTTGGAGGACTTTAATTTGAGATGTTTCTGTCCCTGCTTTAATGCAGCAAAGAGAACTAAACAAGAACTGCCTGTGGGTACAGATGAGGAGGACAAGTATATGAGAGGCTACTTGATCCTCGGGTGTAAGCACTCCTCCACCGTGTCCATCTCTGTGGAAGGAGAAGCAAAGTTTCTGAAGAGAGGGAAGTAGGTTGTTGGGGGAGGAGGATGAGTAAACAGAGTGTATGTGAGGAGCAAGATTGCTGCAGCCTATGTAAGCTAACAGCATGCCTCAGCTGTTGAAGCAGTGCCCAAGTATGTCTGTTTCATTACACAGAGCTGGGCCATATTCCCTCTAAGACATGAAACTGACCAGTCCACCTCCTTCTTCTTAATTAGATCCTCTTGGGATGAGACATCCTTTCCTGAAATGAGATGAAGGCCAAATTCACATGCACCCGCCACCCCCAGACCTCTGCACACTTGACTAGCTGTGATAACATGGCACTATCCCCTCTAATTTAGATACTGAAAAGTGATGGAAGGCATTTCTGGACAGCTAGTGTTGAAACCTGCAGGCTCTCTCTACATGAGATCACCAGCTGTGTGCTGCTTGCAAAGAAGTGATGATGATCAGTGACTACTGATCATCAGTCACTGATGGTCAACCCATGATGATCTGGGAGCTTAAGAGGAGTGAGCCTGTCTGGTTCATCTGCTTCACTACGCAGCAGCAAAGTCTCCAGTCTGTGGTGAATATTATTGAGGGGAAGATGTGACTGGTGTTATTGTTTATTTATATCTATATCTATCTATCTATCTATCTATCTATCTATCTATCTATCTATATATATATATACACTTCAGGGTATTGCTCAAAGCTCCCTAGTTGGGAGTGGGACTACCTTACTTCTTTTGAAAATGTATGGGAAGGCAGTCTCTGTTCTGAAGTGCCCAAATGGATGTTATTTTAAGCATGTATGTGTGTAAACACACAGTCTGAATTTAGGAATCATTTCTGTGACTGCATAATCAATCTCTGAAAACCTGGGAAGTGTTGGAGTTAAATCTGCCCCTTCCCAAAAGATGGAGGCAGAGCCTAGAGTACACACTCTTCTACTCCCCATGCTTGGCTGTCTTTGCTCAGTGCCCCTCAGAAGAAGGTGCTGCTGCAGAAGCTTCAGCTTGCCTGGATATATATCAGCTTACCTGCTATGCAGGTAGAGGGTGTCCCAGTGCAGGTCCCCATACAGAGCTGTACTAGGTGGTGTGTGTGCCCCCCTTTGATTTTTTGATTAGCTCTCAAGCTGAGGTGAGAGCATTTTTTCCCCCCAGTGCTCTAGTTCTGTAAAGGCTTCAATAGACAAAAGTCAATTAAGACTTTTTATTTTGATATCCTAAGTATTTCTGAAATATGTAAGCTTTTTCTAGCTACAGCAAGGGCAACCTTAGGGAAGGGAGCACTAAAGGGGTCAGGAAAAGTCCATTTCTTGCCAGACCAAAAAAAAAGTCTTTTGAGTATTTAGTATTGGCATAGCAATCTGTTTTCCCTCTTTCTCAGTGGTTTGAAGCATTTTGGTTGCAACATTTCATGTTTAAGTAAATATATATAGGCAGATGCTGGCACATAATCCTGAAACTGTCCCTCCAAAGCACTTGGGGTAAGTTATGAAGAGGGATCTTCTGATAGACCTTGGGTAATGTCACATGACACCCTGTGACTTGCCATTCAGATTTGTCATTTAACTAGTTGGCCTTGATTTTCAGAGCACCAGTGCCTGCCTTCCTGTCATTCAGAACAGCTCCTCCTCCTGTCTTGCTGCAGGTGTTCATCCCCAGCCAAGCTCTGTGGTGTGGGATGCACAGTGTGTGAGGGCACCCTCAGTTAGAGACACTGTGGTGGTGATGCTCTGGTGAAATCTCCAAGCACACCTGAGATGGGCAGCCTTGACAGACCTGTGTCGCTCTCCCTTCTCTGGGCCAGGTTATCCTGGTGTAACTTAAAGTGGGCGAAAGCATTCCCAGTTTCCTTAATGCAAGTATGGATGGTCTTTCTCATAGCATTTCTCGTACTTGTTTCTAAATCAAGTGTATACCATTTTTTTAAGTCTTCTCTGTATATACATGATTGCAATTTGTCATTTTGATTGAAAATCCATCCTTAATGGCCCTGTCTTTTACATGTTTCCCTGTAGCACATTATTTTAGAAACATAGCTATTTTCATATTTTAGTATTTTTATCAATATGAAACTTCAGAACATGATTTCTCTATTAAAAAGTCTACTGCTAAAATTCAGCCCTGTTCTTTACAACTTTTTATCTCCCCCTTTCCTTTTCTACCCACACCTCAAGTCAAATTATAGGTATGTAGGTGGAATAAGTTTTACTAATGAGGGGGAAACATAGTTACAAGTAGTGATGATGGAGAGGAATAAGTGCCTCTATTAGTGTGGTGACAATGTGCTTTTTGCAGGACTCAGACTGTAGTTGCACATGGTCTATGGTGCAGCTTCCACCCCAGTTTTATTTCATGCTTATATTCAATTTTTGCATATACACATCATAGAATTGTTTGGTTTCATTTGTATTTATTTAGCTTGCTGAGGAGGAGGATGTTTTAATTAAAAGCAAAGATTCCTGTGAACCATATGCCTCACTTCTCAGTCAGCTCTAATTAAATGTCTTTTTCCTCCCTGTTTCCCCTTTGTGTGCATAAATGAGAACTTACATGGGAGATCCCCATCACTGTTATTGTGTCACAGTCCTGTTTTGTGATCTTGTAGTTCCCTCTGTGTTGGTCAGACACAAAGATTATTATCACAGACATGTTTTTTATGTGGAAAGAGCTTATGGAAGGTTAAATATTGCTGCTGTAGGTCCTTTGGTCAGTATTTCAGAGTGATGATGAGAATTGATGTGTTGAGCCCCTGGGAAAACTTCTATTCTTAAATGCGGGGAAAAAGGCACGAGGGTCTGAAGTAACAGTGAAGTGATGGCACACAGCTTGGACTTTCTGAATTCTAGTGCTGCTAAGTCATTGCAAGGGGACCCTACTCTTGTTTTTACTTTCTACCAAAAAGTCATTTTTAATACTAGTCAGTTTTTGAGTAACTATAAGATAATAAGATACTCTAAGTAGTATTAGCCAGTTCAATATATGTGCATGTCTATATATATCTATATACATCTCTCTCTCTATATATGTGTGACTGTGTATGTCCACAGTATATATTTGTAAGTGTAGAACAGAAGAGAAGAAATGAGCCTTTAGTGAGAAATAATTTATTTTGCTATCTACTTTTTTTTTTGTTTATTATCAAGTATTGTTTGAAACAGGCTAAAGGAAAAGGAACTGTGTGTTGAGATAAGCAGTAGGAGAAGAAAAAAAAAGAAGACATGTACTTGGCTTAAATGGTGTTCAGACTTACTGTGATATTTTCCAGGCACTAGTATTTTCCTTCTTTGATAAGATTATAAACAGTTGATTTTTGTTGAGTCTACAAAATAAAAAAGAACAACAGTATTAATATATTAACTGTTCCTGAAATATGCATTGGAGTGCTTTGTTTTACTCCTCCTTTACGTTTTCAAGAGGAACCTCGCTACATCAGATTTTAACTTCTACAACTGATTAAGGAACCGTTAGCTTGAAAAATAACCATGTGATGAATGGCAGGGGGGGAAATGGTGAATCAAATAGTGAAGTACTTGAATGGCTTCACCTTAGGGTCTTAAAAGGAATTTCATCCGTAGAACATGCCAGGATTGTTTCAGTGGCTCTTCTGTTTCTGTTCGGTCGATTCTGGGCAGGGTGTCTTTTACACAGAGACCATGTCTCTGTAATTGGAGAAAAAATCAAGGGGTTCTCCCATCCCCAGCATCCCTGGTGTTGGTGTGTCTGTCTGGTAAAAAATGTCTGGCAGCTGGTGGGGACATTGTAGTGGTGTGTATTTGCCAACGTGTTTTTGATGTGTGTACCTGAGCGCAGCAGGCCCTTGCTGGGCTGACGTGTATCCAGTCCAGATCCTTTTCTGGTGTGAGGCTGACATGTAGCAAATAAGTCCAAGCATGGGGATGGAAAGATGGGATGAGTTACCTGGGGCTCAGCAGGAGCACTGAAGGTTTGCCTTGCCAAAGTAGAACGTGAGTGCTTGCTTTCCACCCATCCCATCTTGCGGGGAATTTGGATTTCTTTAATGCCCAGGCTTGTGCTTGTTTGGTTCCTAAGGGCTACAGCTCAATATGTCTTTGTTTAACAAGGTGTTGTGCATGTTTGGACTCCACATATCTTTGTTTTGATACCTGGATGACAGCACTGTGAACTTCCTGCTGCAAGAAGTCGTTTCTGGAGAAAAGAGGGAATTAAAAAACATGTGATGAATTTCGTACTTTCTATGGAGAATGTATATTCATAGGAAAATACAATGGAAATTTGAAAAATCAATGGAAATTCAAGTCACAGTCTGCTATAACATGTTAGAAAATTACTTATGTGTACTGATGGAGCAGTATGAGGTTGGTTGCAATGTCTGAATGTCTCCAGATACATAAATAATATCATATTGTCATATCATGGTCTAGACATATGTTGCCCTCAAACAGAAAAAATACATAATACTGTTTGTTTAAAAGTATCTCTTTTCAAAAGGCATGTGCCAAGAAGCAGTGTGCTGGAGAATAAATTCAGTTTTAACCAGAAGGCTTTTTTTTAAATTAGCAGAATTGTTTGTTAATGAGCGATGGAGATAGTGACCTACAGGGTTTATAAAATGTGGGAATCTGCCTGTCTAGCCAGCACTATAAATAAATAAGAAAGGCTTTTGAAAGATTTTTGTCAGTTCAATATACATTATTTTGTTTCAGCAAGTCTCCTTTGCTTCATAGGCTCCATTCTGTATATGGTGCTATTTATAATCTGGGGTGGAGGAAGAGTCTCTGGGAGTGGGTGATTCACAGACACAAAATAGGGCCATAAACAATGTGGCATAATCTGATAAAATCAGAAACTTGGACAAAGAGTGCAATGCTGTTCCTCACTAAGGCTGTTGTGTGGCAGCTTTTTCTCCCTTTCTCCTGACCTTCTCTGACTTGCCAGAAATGCCCTCTAGTTTTGTTTTCCTAAGAGCCCAGCACTGAGCTGCTGAAGGTTAACCTAAGAGCAGTGCTCTGGCTCAGCCTTCTGTAGGGAGGCTTCATGCCTGACCGTATGAAGAGTGTGTGTCACCACTGGTTTTCTGGGACTTGGCAGGGGAGTGTCCAAGGACTTTGGTAGCTCAGTGGCTGTCTCCTCTGCACCCTGGCCTGGCTGCAGAGAGCTTGTGTTTGTGGCCAAAGGTGGATCAATGATTGTATCACGGGCTGGGAGTTGAGGAGGCAAGTTATGGATATGTGTTCTCTTTACACTGCTCCTTTTGTGGGCTCTGGCAGAGAAAATGGAGCACTTAAGAAAATCTGAAGCTTGCCTAGGACTGTGCTGAGGGACAGAGTGCAGAGCAGACAAGGGCTGTTTGGGCACACTGAGGTGGTATTTTGAGTGTGTGCCTTTACTATACAGGTAGAGATAGCATAACTACCTCCAGGACTAAAATGTGTGCTTCCTTGTGCCAAATGGAGCACTGACAAAGTCCAGGATTTGTTACTGGAAAGAGGGCAAAGTAGAAGGATTGTGAAGAGCAAGGACATAATCATTGGTGCTTCTCGAAGGCCATAGTTGGAGGAGTTATTTGAGCTGAACTCTGAGGCACAGTATACATTATATGTGTGTACATTTCTTTGAGGCTGTTACAGTCTGTTGGAGGGAAGTGATTTGTCATGCTTACCCAAGTACTGCATTGCAGAGCCTATCCTAAAACTCAGGGCTCATAACTGGGCTTGTGTATCTCCAAAACCATGGTGTGTCCAGCAAATCACAATTTAGGGAGTTACAGAGAGAAGTATGTGAAGACATGAAAAAAAAAAAGAGTGTAGCACATGAATTAAAGATGAATTTTTTCTGTGGTGGTGGATGGGGATCCCAAGGTACTTCCTGCTCAGAAGCCCGTTGGAACAAAATCAGAAATAAGCGTCTGAGCATTCAAGCCACAACAGAGATGAAAAGCACATAGAGTTAATTTTAAAAAGAGGAAAAGAAGCTAGCCCAACCAAATAAAAAATACACAGGCAAAAGTGTGCATTCATCGTAGGCGGGAAAATTCTATCTTTTGCTTTCTCCTATTATGGGAGGGGTCATTGTTTCTTTTTCTGGTAAAAGAATCCTTTTTTAAAATGCCTGTGGGAAAGGAGAATAGTCTGAATTGAGTCTTTGAGATGTTGTATTACAGAGAGTCACAGAAAATCTACTATGCAAATGACTATCTGCCTTATTAAGATGCCTCAATAGAGTTCATTGTCTCAATATTGCTATTATTGGAGATGGATGGACACTACGTGATTTTACCATCAAGCTGAAAAACTTAGTGTTACAGTCTCATTACAAGGGCAATAATAGTGCACTGACTTAAAGGAGAGAATTGAATTAAGGGGAGTGAAAGGTCCATTGCTCTGTCCATTTTAGTTTGTCTTTTGTAGACTGTGCATCGTTTTAGGGGTCACAACAGGGGGGTTTGTGCTTCATGGTCTTGGTTTTGTTCCTCTTTCATTGCTAATAAAAAGAAAGCCCTTTTATGGGGAGGAGTCCTCCAGCACCTGCTGTGATTTTGCTTGATTGCAGTTGTGGGAATACTGGTGTTGTTGGATGGTGGTGGGGCTATCTCAGGTGGGAGCTGACCTGTACCACCCTGGTGTCCTCATGGAGGAGGAGCATCATCAACTCCTTTGTTCCTTGATGTCAGGAGCTCATCACAGCATTGCTCTTGTTCTCAGTTGGCTTCTTACCTATGTGACTGCTCACTGAGCCTTCCCTGAGCTGTCACTGGAGCCTCACGCACTGCCTAAGACAAAATATAAATCCCAAAAACTGCTGAAGCCAAAATCTGTCTGATGTCCAAGTCTGCATTGTCAATCACCCTTAAGCCTACTTTTGAGGCCTTGCATTGACAAGAAAGTTTTCTTAGGTCATGTGCTTGAAATGACTACTAACTGGTGTTTTGTGATGTGTATTTTTTCTGGGCATCACTTGGTGTGCTGGATCTGGCTACATTACAGTATGGGAACTTCTAGACTTCGGCTCCAGAAGTGTGTTTGGTGTCTCCATGGCCCCATGGCAATAGTAGGGATTCATCCTTGAGCCATACTGCTGTTCTCCATGATACAATGCATCTCTTGGGTGATGAATCATTTGCTTCATTTTTTTTCTTGGTGTGGAGGCGGAAGCAACCGAGTTTGTCTCTCTTTTTTTGTCTGGTTAATATGTGTGGAAGTTAATGAGTAGCTAAAAGCAGCAAGGGGGAATTGCGTTGTAACACAGTAACCTCACTCAGTGTTTGCGTCCTTCCTTGACTTTTCAGTTTTGGAGGGGATGAGGAAGGCCTATTACTCATTAAACAAAAACAGTTCTTTACAACCCAGACCATTTTCCCCCAAATACCCAACTGCCTCATATTAGTCCTTGAAAGTAGCACCTATCATGCAGTACTCTGTAATAAGTATTATAATAACCAGGGATTGCAATGCATATACACTGTGTGAACCACATTTTCTGACAAATCTTTATGCAATAAAACCTAAATTGCAGAATAAGGCATGCTCTACTTTTACTGTGTCATTCACCTTGGGCTATGTGCTCTAGACTTCTATATTTCAGTGTTGCTTATTAATGTTTGGTAAACTTTGCTTCCTTTTGGATATATGATGTATCCAGGGTCACAGATATATGAATATATATTCTGTTCTCCATTTCACTCTCCACTTCAATTTTCCACACTGGTCTTGAGGGGTTAGTTTAATACAAGTGTATCTGTAGGAAGAAGAAATTAAGATATTGTAACCCTTTACATTTTTGTGGAAGGGCTGAATTAATACCAGAAAAATTACATCTTCTCGGGTTAAAAATGGCCATTTAGTGTGGTCTGCTGGGCAATCTTTTGGGGAAGGTTTAAGCAGTAAATTACCCTAAACTCCTCTAGCACCTAATCCAGCAGACTTGGTCAAGTTGTAAAGAAGCAGCTCTTCTGCTTTTCTTTTTTTGATGACACTTTCATACTGCTGTGATCCTGAATATGACAATTACTGAAAGTTTTTTAAAAGACAAAACCAACCCCAAAATATGCACCCTTTCCTCCTGGAGCTTTTGGTGACACTTTTCACCAAGTCAGTGTTTTATTTGCTCTCTGTTTTTGGTCATTTTGCACATGGCAGACACAAAACAGGGAAGGAAAAGGTACTGTAGATACATCTATAAACCTAGAAGCCTTCATAGATTTCAGGAACTGTGCTTATCCCTAATAAACATCTTCAACTGATTAAAACCGGGGGGGGGGGGGGGGGAATCTAATTAACAATGCAGCTTTTCAGTTAAAAACCTGGTAATGCTGAGCTCAGTGAATCGTGCTAACTTGTATTTTGCCATTATCAATAGAGATAATTTAAGGGAATGTTGGAAGACAGATTGCAGTATTACAATTTGTTTGGCATGTACAGCAACAGAAATTCTGCTTTTCTCCTGCTTCTCATCAGAAAAGCTCAGTGCACAGGTAGTGTATTGTTTTGCACTGAGCTTTTTGTCTAGTCTTTCAGTGAATATGTGGGGTTTTCTGTTGCTTGAATATATTCTGTGATTAGACATAATAGATTTTGTTCTATGCAAAAAGCACACCTTAATAGTGGTTCTTGCAATTGTTTTGAAAATCCTGGTTCTTATGCAGCTTATCTTCTTGTGTGACTTCTTTATATTTTTTTATCTCACTGTATTGAGATTATAAGGAAAATATTCTCATAATTTCAGTAAGAAAAGCATATTACATATTTATGACTGGCTGTGTAGAGTTCAATTACCATTTCATAAAGGGGCACTCAAAGCTGGGAAGAGCTCCTGGGGCGTTATTTCTCTCATCCTCTTTTCCTGACTCCCTTGTGCATCTCAGAAGGGCTTTAGCTACTTCCTCTGTTCTTCCTCTGTTCTTCCTCTTTCAGCATCACCCCCTGCCCAAGGGGAAAATTCCTCCCCTTCTAAAGGAAGATGGAAGGTCTGGTTGTCTGTTGAAGTGAACCCTTGTGCCTTTTGGTTGTTGATGGGAAGCGGAGCTGCAGCCTATGACTGCTTAACTCTTCTGACATCTCACTTGCCTGTTTCCTTTCTATGCCAAAGGAAATGGTTTTTGGTTGGTTGGTTGGTTGGGGTTTTTGCGTGTATGCTGCTGGCTTTGTATTTCTGTATATGTCTTAAATTTTCTCCTTTTACAAAGTTGGAGCTTTTTCATTCTTAACTTCAGTCCACTGGATTTTAGTAACTTTCTTGAGTCTCCTTGCCAAAGAAGCAGACGTTTGGAAATAACTTCTAAAACAGGGAGGAGTAAATTACCTCACTTTGTCATTCCTACAGTTTGTGCCCTCCACATGCAGCACAAAAGGTGATTATCTGGCTGAACCTTTTCTGGACCATGAAGTATTTACTTCAGGTGAATGCTGTAGATTTGTCTTTCAAAACACATGTTGTAGCAAATTGAATTAATGTTTTGCACCAGGGAAAGGGGTACATCCTTTTTACAATTGCTGACTGCCTTAAAGACCCTCCTGTATTGCTGTAGTTGTGTTGGAAGGGCAATGGGCAGGAGCTGGTTTTGCCAGATGAGAGCAAAGTTCTTAATAGAGTGGTGCTCTGCTTTCTGCTTCTAAGTGTTACTGAAGTGCTGTAACTTGCATGTATGTAATTTGCATGAACAGGCAAATTAAAGGGTGCTAAATTTCCTCCTACTTTCTTCAAGTTCTGCTATTTCAAGCTGCTGTATTTGTGTTTTCCGCTAATATTATTGCACAGAGGAAGGAGAACATTTTATTTAAAAACAAGTATTTCATGGCAGTTAATTTGTGCAGTGTTTATAGTAATTACTTGAAGAACACATGGTACCTTTTCTGTTGTGAATAAATACTGTACTAACCTCTGCTAAGGAGTAGTGCAGGTTGTCTAATGAATTGCATCAGGATTCCCAACTGGTTCATTCATTTCATTGTTGGTGCTGGCTGAAAGATGATTTGTTCCTGCTGTGTCAGAATACTCCCTCTGCAAGTGCCTTGTGCATCTCAGTCATGGCACTGATAAAGTAGTGTGCCTGGAATAGAGAGTGCTTTTTAAAACAGCCTTTCTAAAAGGATGTTCTCATGTCCAGCCATGTACTGTGTTAAGGCAGAAGGACCTTTAATTTGTGTGGTTTTTCTAAAGGAATCACTTGCCCATCTCGTGTCTTTCAACTGGTTCACCCAGGCAAAAGACAGGAAAGTGCAGCAAGCAGGCAGGGAATGAGTGGACTGTAGAAAAGATGCTTTTGAGATTCCTGGTCAGAAAAGAACATGCCATCATTTTGTAGGCTGCCAGTAGAGCTTTCACCAGGAAGAATGATAAGCAAATGATTCTGTTTACTTGCTTTACATAATTGAAATAGGTCACCTCTGTGAAATGACTGTTGTTGGTGGAAGGGTGAATGTTTTCCTGCCTCAAATGCCATTGAGATGGGTGAGTGTTAGATCTTTTCCTTTATGTTTGAAAGAGGGTGAGGCCTTATGAAACAGCTGAGCCAATCTAATGGCCATCTTCTTCCCTGTGTCACCCGGTGACGGGAGCTGCTCCCTTTCACTCTGCTGGTCCATGTCTGACCTCGTGTTGGGCTGGGTGAGATAGCTAAACTAGCAGAAAGCTATTTCCATTATTCTGGAAGAGAAGTTCTCTGCCAAATGAGCTGATTAAACAAATTCACTGTGCAGTCAGGTGGGTGACCATGCCTCAGTGAGGGCAGTGTGAGGAGAGGAGGATGGCCACAGCTGGGTAGGGTCAACCAGAGTCTGCAGCAGCAGTAGTAAAAGTTATATTAACTGTATTTTAGTTTCTTATGCAGTGTCATCATCCATCTCTGTAAGCCTCAAATCAAATGCCAATTTCAGAGCTAAATGTGTGAACTGTTTTAATAGAGCAAATCAAAGTCCAACTTGGTGATAATAGCAATGTGCTGATGGTCGATGAGGTTGTTTTAGCATTCAGTTTCTCCTACAGCTGCAAAGACAAGAAGCTTCTCCAAGCATAAAAATCAGTTTTCCTTTTTAAAATAATTTCTGAATTTTTTTTTTCAAGAAAACTGGAAATAATGGGCTAAGAATGTTGCACACCTGTGTAGCAAAAGCATGTTATTTCCTATCAGCCAAAACAAAACAAATTTACCAGTTTTTTCTGGGGACCTGTCTGCTACAAACCATGGGATATGAGAAAAAAAAGTATTAGTATATATCTATGCCTTGCTGAGCCTGAGGTTAGTGACAATGGTTAATTTCTTAATTACTTAGAAATAACCTTCTTTTAATGAAAACATGCAGTGTAATATAGACACTGTATTATTGCCCTATTCCTATGTTTCTGCCGCTTTTAAGACCAGTTTATCCACACTAATTTGAGTAGTTACTGCTTGTTAACACTATGTGAAGGAAAACATTTACTTTGCTGAAGATCTCCTGTAACTTTTCTGACAAGTTCAGTGGGTGCAGTTGGGCTTTGTTATTTATTTCAGCCTAGAAAATCCTCATGTTAAGGAACCCTAAAATAGTTTGAATATCTGTCTATCAACACATTACCTTTTGGAGTAGACATGGGTGATTAGGCTAACACTATGTGAGCTGAGGAATCATTAACATTGGGTTGTGATAGATTATCCAGTATCTGGCATTTCTAATTCAAAGCTGGTTTTACCTTGAACTGATAATGTAGCTAAACCCCAAGGCATACATAGATTTTGGGAAAAAACTTGCAGTTGGAGTCAGGCCTTGGTCCCCAAGGCATGTATAGGTCTGTGTCTTGTGTTCCACCTGTGGTGGCTGCAGTGAAGTGTTTTGGTGATTTGCTACAAAGAGCTGCAGCTTTGTGTAGTTTAAGATCTTGTTTGTTTGTTTGTTTCAGTTGACTTGTGTCCTGTCTGCTTAGCAAAAGTTGGTAGGACTGGGATCCTTCAGTATCTTTCCTATGTTCCTATGCTCTTTAGTTTCTTGTTGCTGTTAGAAATTGCGGACTGGTTACTTAGAGTTCATGCAGAGGTCAGAACATGGGAATCTACTGGCAAATATTTTTTCTTCCTCCTCCAGTTTACATTAGGGAAATAATTTTTGATTCTTAGTTGTTTATTTTAGCCAGAATCTCTTATCTGTTTCCCCAAATGCATTTTGTTTAATTTGAGGCTTAATATTCATATTGTCTAAGATGTTTATTACACTTTTTAACAAGAAAAGTGATTTTTAGACTTTTCTTGTAGTCATGCCGGTAAGGAATTACTTCTGGTTAGAAGATTGAGTCTAAAGCCTATTAGTTTTTACCAGGAAAAGCTCCAAAGCAGGCTGGAGCCCTTTCTACAGCTCTGGCAGTTTCAAGCTACTGTTGCCAGATGTTTTCACTTGTAAATGTTATGTCCATATGTGTGCACTCCACCTTTATTTTGTGTTTATCTGTACCTATGAACAAGGTCTCAGTGAAAATGGTGATGTGAAAATAGACAAATACTGCAAGCTTTATTCAATCTGATTTTTGTGCCTTTGATTTTTTTTTTTCTTTTTGCCTCCGTTTGGAATATGACACTTAATAACTATTTGAACGTAAGTGATAGGGAAAACCCACCATGGATTTTGGGTCTTGTTTTCATGGAGCATGTTTAAAGAGAGGTGTTAGGTGAGGTGAACCTGGGGCTCTTTTTGTGGTACAGCTTCCTCTCTCAGGTTGTTGCAGGTGGCTCCTGAGCTGGGACTCATGTTTGGGCTACATTGGTTGGAGGAGTCAGGCAGATGGGATTCTCCTGAGGATTCAAAAGGTCCTTTGACAAAATTTGCTCTGGTAATTTATTACCTGCTTTGCCTGGCAGGGACTGGGCTGGTAGCTTGGCTCAGTGATGTTTTAAATTTCCATGGTGGAACTTGTCACTTGTGAGCTTGCCTGCATCCTGCACCTGAAAAAGAGCAGCAAAGGAGCAGAGCTGAGATTTGCAAGGTGTGCCTGGGCAGGAATCGGGACCTGGATGTTTGATGACAGTGATTGTAGGGGTGTTCTGTGTCATCAGGAATGGGAGGAAAGCTTCCCCCTTGTCTCTAGTCTCCTACAGAGAGAGGGGCTTGCTTCATTCACACAGAGCAGACCTCAGAATGCAAACTTGGTTCTTTTAGAGGGGATCAAAATAATAATAATCACAGGTTGGGGTGGGAAGAACAAAGCTGAACAAAAGTTCTTTTCTTCCATTGTCACTTGGCACCTCTTCCTGCTCTAAGTGCTCAGCCAAAGCATTAGTACTGATCTGCTGCAGAGAAGGGCTGTGTACAGTTGTTCATAATATAAGCAGGCCTTTTCTTATGGAGTTGTATGGATTACAGATGGTGTCTGTTGTATGAGTTACATATAGGTATGTAGGGTACCCGTTTTCAGCTTTTCGAGGTGTTGTTGACCATATTTAATTTGAGTTTCCCCATGAAAAAAAGTAATCAGAGAATAAAATAGCCTGTGCCCCATGTTTTTAGGCTTCTGAAATAAAAGTGAATTTTTTAAAAAACAGCAAACCCCTCTCTTCTAAGTATACAAAGATGAAATGTTTTGATATAGGCAAGTTTACACAGAAATTTAATGATGAAGATCAGTTAGTCATACAAATGTTTGGATGTTTACCCACAACCAGGGAAGCAAATAGCAAACATAGTTCCCAGCTCTGCTGCAGCTCTTTCCTTATCTAACTCTTCCTCTTGTTTGCTGTTGCCTTATGGTGCTTTGAGAAGAAAGAGAGGGCTTGGCATTCCTTGGTGTATTTTGGGAATTCTTGTGCTGAAACTACCGGTGTTCTGTTCCATGTAATCTCTGTCACCCACCCTCCTTTTTTTTTTTTCTTTTTTCCCCTCTCTCCTCTGTCATTGCTGTGCTTAAATTCATATTTTTTTTTTTTTAAACTGCTGAGCTCCTATCCCCACTCTGCATCAGAGACAATGAAAAAAGCAGGAATGTGTCTAATGACCCATGAAATCAATAATCCTTGTAAGCAGTTGGTTGGGAAAATGAATCACATGTCTTTTATTTTGAATGTCTGGGGTGTTTCAGAAAGCAGGCAGAAGGTCTCTCAAAACAGTGCTTGCTGACACCCATGTGTGCATCAGAACCTCAGCAGCTGATCTGAGAAAATCTTTAGAAGCTGCTCTCAGATCTGTTCTGAAGTGTCTTTGGGGTCGTAGGAAATCCCCACAATCTGAAATAATTAGCCTTCTGCTTTTTCATTAGTGTGAAGTTTTCTTCTTCAGTGTGGAAGTCTTCCTAAAGCTTGTATGTTCAGGGAAGTGCTGCAAGCTTAGTAATAGTTTTACAACTGGTCTATTGCCTGGCTTTTTGGCTGATCTTGGAGCTTGTCAGGAGAAAAAAAAAGGAAAATGTTCTAAGTGCTGCTCCTGATGTTGTTCATTTCCATAACTTGTCAAGGTGTGAAGGAATATTGATTTGTGGTTGCTGAATAGAATGAACAAACAAGTGTTAAATTGTAAGGTCAGAGCAATTAATATATATGGAAGTATTTTTCCAAGGCTTTTTTCGTATTTGCAAAGATAACAAGTTTTGCCTGTTTCTGTACCAGCAGCGATAGAAATCTTGCTTAAATAAACTGAAATAAAATACAATGAGGCCTTTAAAAACAAAGCATGGAAGGAAAGGGCAGCAATTTATTGGCTCATTGTGTTGATGACATGCTAAATACACAACTTGAGAGGGCTTAGCTCAGGGTCTAATTCAAAATCTTTTCATTGGCATGTTGTGGTGTCCGAGATGAGAAAGAATTCTTATGTCTGGAAACTGTCTTAGTGCTAAGAACTATACTTTATCTGGTTAAACACTGTTGAAACTGAAAGTTTTTAAAATAGTACTGGGTGTTTTTTAACATCGTGTTAAACTGAAGCTACTTTGCATAAGGATGTTCCTGGCTTCAGTAAATGACTGTGGCCAGCAGGCCAGTTAATTATATTTCTGCTTAACACATTTGCTGCTGTGCTTATTTTGAGTAACCTCTTCTTCCTGCACTAGAACTGCAATATTTCTTCATGTAATTTCTTACAAGTTATGCTTCTGTAGGCAAAGAGTTGAGAAGTGTTCCTAAAAGCAGCCCAGTGGAACTGTTAAGTGATTTCAAATTGCAGATCTGAAGTAATTAATTAAAAAGCAAAGCAAAACAGAAAACCACAGCCCAGTGAGACTGAATAGAGTAACAATGGCAACTTGTCTGTGAGCTGTGCAAATTTGATGTACAAGTTGCTGAGATACAATAATGTAGAAACTGTTGCACCATTTTTAGCAGTCTTAAAGGCCTTTATACACAGGGCTGTACAATAAATCTTGCATCTTTTTTATTATGGGGAAGTGTTTTCCTTTCACTGTGAGACGTTGCTGTGTTGTGTTTCAAATAATAAGTGTACTCTAAATCTTCATGTGTTAAATGCAGGCAGCAAAGCATTTTTAGATTTCAAAATTGAAAGTCATTTGATTTAGTCTGCTGCAAAAAGCCACTAAATTAGCAGAGCAAATAAAAAGGAAATAATGTTGACAAGTTCCTTTTCCTTACCAAGATAATTTAAAATACTGGCTTGTAAAAAGGTCTGTGAGAAATGGTTATAAAATGCAGCAAGAGAACTTGGGAAACAAAAATCCTCATCTCTCCTCTTGGTTGTTACGTGCAGCTAGTCAAGGACTGAATGGAAAACACTTTTACAATGTCTTGGTTTGAAAAGACAGGAGTCTGTGAAGGAAGGCAAGCGCCTCCCGTGAAATGGAAAAGGTAAACCCCCTCCCCCCAAATTACAACAATTTCAAAGTAAAAAGGCTCTCAGGCAAAGATATGGGAATGGGAATAACAGTTCTTTACTAGGAAAAAAAACTAAATTTAAAAAAATGTAATTAGTACAAACAGAACTACTGATAGAGTAAAAAACCTGACACCCTGAGGAGTTGGGGTATTGGTGATAGTCCAGTTAAATGGTGGCTGCTCCTCCTGGAGTGGCAGATGAAATGCTGCTGAAGCGATGATCCAGTAGAAGGGTGTGGCCTTCCCTTCCAGGTGAAGGTCTAATGATAGAGTAGATGGGCCTGGTCTTCCTCTGGGAATCCAGTGAAGAGGCTGAATTGATGTCCCAAGAAATGCTGATTTTATGCAGGTAAGGATGCTTGGCTCCTCCCTCTGGGTGGAGCATCTTACAATGGGATGATGTAACTTTCCCAGTCATGCAGTGAGCCATTCAATGGCACATTAACAGAAGATATCTCCCCCGGGGGAGACATTGTTCTTGGAAGAGGTAAGAAAACTGCCCAACAGAAGATACCTGCCCCACCTCTGACAGATGGCAAATAGAATATATGCTTATCTTACAAGCCAGGACATACAATAAGTTCGAAATTATAAGGGAAAGTAATTGTATTAAAGAATATACAGCTTTTGTGAAAGGGAAAACAGAAGCAATACTTGAGTATGACTAAACCCAGGGTCCCAGAATTTCAGGCACTTTATTCTTGGTGCAGTCTTCTATGTGCAACTGGTTCCATTTGAACTTTTGCACTTTTCCATGATCAAATAATATCTAACATTTTCATAGTTCTGTGGGCCAAATACTGGCTGCCTGCTCTGCCTCATTCCTTACTCTGTGCAACAGAAACTTCACAAATTCCCATTAATCAGTTTGCTGAAGAACTGCCTGCATGTGTTCAGCACTGCAGTTACTGCCTCTGTTCCTTTGGTCCTCAGGCCTCACAAGGGGGATAAAATGTTTCTAGTGTGTAATGTTTTCAGCTGGTTTTTTTTATTTTATTATTGTGTTCCTTTGCTCCTTGCTCAGAGGGATAATATGTTGCCAGGTCTCAGTGGATCAGGGTTGCTTTAAGGCAGGCTGTTACTTTAAGCCAGACTTGTTATTCTGCTCTCCAAAGATGTAACCCTTAGAATAACAGTTTGCGTGATACTACGTTAAGTACTGAAAATGAGGATCAGAGATGCCCTTTGCAGAAGGATTCCAGAAAATGCCAGTTTTACATGGTTCCCACTCTTGGTTGCCCCTGAGAAACTCAAACTTGCTTTAAGAGCTCCTTTTGTCCTTGTAGCAGAAATGCTGCAGAGAGCTCTAAGGGAATTGTTAGTCATTTCTGCAGAAGTACACACAGTGAAGGGCTTTGGTACCTTGTCCAATCCTATCATAGAGGTGTTTTTTAAGGGATGATGTTTGCAGCAGTGTGAGGCTGAAATAAGTGCACACTTCCGTATCTTGCAGCACTTGTTGAGACGTGCAGTTTGGCCCACAGGTCATCTTGTGAACATGAGTTAGGATTTACATCTCCTTTTACCTGTAAAACAAATGGTGACTTTAAAAAAAAAAAATGCCCTTTTTATCTGCTGAATCCAAGCTTGACTTGGACTTGGACTCCACTGTGTGGGAATCAAAGCCCCTGGCTGGCCCCCATCCACCCTCCTGCTCGCTCTCCCCAGTTCAGAGCCGCTTCTGGCCAACTTCAAAGAATTCACTTCAAAGGTTTTTGGCAGACACAGAACAGCCAGGTTGAGGTTGGAGTTTCCAACTTCAGCAGAGTGAGTGAAGCATTGGCTTCTTGGGGAGCCCTCTTCTCTTCTCCTGTTATTCACTCAAGCTGCCCCATGGGGGGCATGGAGGCTGCGTTCACCCTTTACTTGAGCTGTGCAGCAAGAGGGGAAAGTGCCTGGGAAAGGTAGATAGCTCTGGGAGAGCAAAGGAGCTTCAAATTCAGCTATGGAGAGAGATTCTATGTTAGTTCTCCACCTCCCCTGAACGCAGGATTGGCTTTATAACTGAATGCAAGGTTTAATCCTGCCTGTAAGGGATCTACTTTTTCTGTTTTAGCAATCCGATTGTAACTCTTCTGGTTCTTGTTAGTCCCTCAAAGACCTGGTTCCTCTTCTCAGCTTCCTGAGATCTTACTTCTCGGCAACTTCCTGTAACCATAATAAAAATGTGCTCCACAGAAATAGTGTGCACTTCCTGGAAATTTGCATTCTTTTGTGTTTGGCAATGTGGGACCTTCTGGGTGTCAAATGTCCAATTGCATGAGGGAACACTGCAGCTCCTCCTGGTGCAGTTGTTCTGGAAATCTCAAGCAAGGTGGAGGCTAGGGCACACATCGCTCTTGGGTTGGGGTGAACACTTCTGCATCTTCCTGCCTTAATATCCTGAACCTCTGTGTACTGGCTTTTGGGGGGACTCCTCTCCCCTCCAAACCCCAGAGCATGTGTTCTCTTAGCCACTGTTCTCGATTAAAAGATGTCATGGCTTCAGGAGGAGGCAAATACCAGTGGGGCTGGGAGAGCTGCCCATGGAAAATAAAATGGGGGCAGGGGGAGAGCACCTGGCACAACATTTTTGTGTGAGGTGCTCAGTGTTCTTCAAAAGTAGATACAGAAATATGTCGAGTGCAACCCTTATCACCTTCTCCATATCCCATTTTGAATATTAATAGTTTTCTTTAAGAGAGTGGCCCTGAGATGGTGTGTGGTTTATACTATGCACTAGCCAGGCTATTTATATATTTAAAGCCTTGATCTTGCTGGTGGGAATTAGAACTGTGGAAAAATGCTGAAAGTTATTTTTTCTTCCCCTATTATTTGAAAGCAACTCTCTGGCATAAGGAGAAGCAAGAGATCCTGCAAAAAACAGAGGTTTGCTGCTTGTCAGAACTTTAGTCCACAATCAGTAACAGAAAAGATACCTCAAATACTGATTTTTCTTTTTATTAAACCATACAAATCGTTTTTTTATACATAAATAACAAATATATGTACATGAAATATTTTTACACACACACTTCTTTCTGCACCAACTGTTTTGAGAGTGGAAATTAGGAAATAAAATTCTTGATACTGCCAGGCACTGGGTGTTCTTCCAGTTAGAGCCATGAATGCCTGGAGCTCTCCACCCCAGCCTGGCATGTGCCACTGGCTGGGAGTTGTGTGCTGGAAGACATTATCGGAGAGGAACTTTTGATTCATTTGTGTGCACATTAAAAAAAAAAAAAAAGGCAATTTTGGCTGCAATCATCACTGAGATCTTCCATTGTCTTGATCTTGTTTTTAGAAGTCTTGAGGCTGAGTGGTGATTGAAAAAGCTGTGCCACAGGGTGGAGGCTTTCCTCTGCCTGATCTCCTGTACCAAGTGGCTGCTGCTGCTCCCACTCAGGACTGGGAAGGGGGGCTGAGAAGAGAGTCCTGCCAGCTTGGCCAGGTGTCAGAGCAGCAGGTGGGACAAGCAGTTCGCAGAAGCTGCTCTATGGGAGAAATGCAAAACTCAGTTCGACCTCAGCAGCTAGCCTCTCTTTTATATTTAATTATTTACCTATTATTTATTATCATCAGGTGGAGTGGAGCTAAATTTGCAACTGATCATGAAGATGCAAGATGGGAAAATGGGGCAGCACTTCCAGCTGTTAGCAAGTTGTGTGCAAAAGCTGGAAACATCCGGTCTCTTGGGTAATCACTAAGGGGCAGCCCTGCTGGGACTTAATCAGGTATGCCTCATGAAAGCTGTGTGGGTACTGTAGAGCAGTTTTGTGTATGAATGGCCACTTTCTAGGTAAGAAACTGCACCTGCAACACAGTATTTTTTTTCTTCAGTAACGGCACCATAATAAAAGGAGCTATTTGGGCCTAATTCAGAAGGCTGGAATGCTGCAGTTACAGCATATATTAGAACACAGAGTCCCAAAATACCCCAGGCAGGAGCATCTTGCTTTGCTGTACATACATGATGTGAGTCAGAGTGTTGCATTATGGTTTCACTGCTGCCAGTTCATACTGTTGTCCTGCTTATAATTAAAAGACTTTTGGGTCTAACTTCCTACTAATTTTGCCTATCAACAAAGCTGAGTTTAAGTGTTTCAGGTCCCTCCTTCCCCAGGCTTTTTATTTTGCTAGATGTGTTTTAGGTGTCTCCATACAGGCTTGTTAAGTAGATTTACTCTCACCCTGAGCAGAAGAAAATAACGAATATCATTCTTCCCATTGTGCTCTAGCTGCAGTTGAATAAAGGGTATGTACTGAGTGGTCTCTGAGAGAGGAATTTGATGCTGTTCCCCAAATTACTGCTGTTTTAGGGGGATTATACAGAAAGCTAAAGAGAAAGGAAAAATAATAATTTATGTCTTTAGTCCTCTGCTGTTGCCCCACCCTGGTGTGCAAACAAATGCCTTTCCCCTTTAAAGGCTTCTTTTGAATATTTATTTATTGTTTTTACAGGATTTTCTGCTCCCAGAGCTGTTGGCTTCTAGGTGCTAATAAAACGTGAATGTGTCTGAGACTCACCCTCACTGAAGTGCACACAGTTCTGCAGTGGCCAGATTTTCTTTTTTAGCACAACACGAAAATAAAACAAAAAATCTACATCTTTATTTTTGCATTTGGTGGCATAGATATGGGGAAATAACTTACTCTCCCAAAAAAACATTTTCAAAGGGAAAAATTGTGGCAATTCCACTAGATGGTGGGAATGGGGCTGGAGGCTGGGAACAGGGGGAGGTCTTACAACAACAACAACCCACAATTTGGGTAGTTTAGGGTAATTTGACTGTTTGGTGTGACCTCATGTTAGAGTGGTTTACCTTGGGCTTCTTTTTTGCCTGTGTGGTTTGTGTTTAAACCCAAGAGTCCCAGGGGAAGGAGTTGATGGAAAGACAGCGGGAGAAAAGAGGCAGCCCATGTTTTTCCCAGTGGCACATCCCTGTGTGTGCTTTGTTGAAGCTTTTTTCTTCATTAGGGCTTGACCTCAGGTCTGTCCCAGGAGGAATGTGTTCCAAGCTTGGTGCTAATTAAGGACAACTGGGCACAGGGCAGCTCTGAGCTGGACTGTCGGCTCTTGGAGGGGGAGCTGTTGCCCCATGCCCATTTGCCCTTCCCTCTGTGGCCAGGCAGCGAGAGGATTGCAGTGTGGATCTGCTGTGTGCCAGCTGAGTGGGGCTGTTGGGAACCATGGTCACCATATTGTGGCTGAGTGTGGCTGAGTATGGCCCTTCATGTCCTCGGCTTTTGTTCCCCATGCTCAGCATCTGAATGTTTTTGTCAGAACTGAAACCGTTCCTTTCCCTCTCCCACCTCGGTTTCAGTGTGAGTTGCAGGAGGTTGTCCTCAAGTGAACCCTTCTGTAAATTCAGCCCATATTCATGAATAGTTTAGTCTTCCCTGAAACTCTGTTTCTTAGTAAATAAATGATTGAGCAAGGGGGGAAAAAACCATTTCCATCCAGAAGCAGCAATATTAAAATCTGCTAGGCCTGTTTCTTTATTTTTATATAGTTTTGGGCTGTTGTGACTGGTGTGGATCCAGTTCAGCTGATAAACAAACCTCACTCCTGTAGTCAGGGGAAGAAAGTTTTTATTTTACTGGAGTTTCTTTTAGTTTTTTTTATAAGCCTATAACTTTAAAAAGAGAGCTTTGCAGTAAAAGCTCTGGTACTGCAGTAGAAGGAACTGGCTCATATGGTCACACAAGCAAGGTATCTACAAGGCAAAACTTGTATATTATTTATTATATAAACTCTACATAATAAGAGAGGAAACTATTATGCATTTTAAACTTCTTATTCAGAGCAGTTCTGTGTCTTGCATGTCTGATCTGTGTTTGAAATAAAGGAGGAAGCTGTGGTGCTTTACAGGAAAGGGTTTTTTTCTCCAGAAGATCAGCTCTGTTGGAAGATGATGTTTTGGGTCTTTTTTAGGTTGTGTAGCTATGCAGATACTGTTTCTGGGGTGACTGAGCCACCATTTACATCCAGCTTTTCTGATAGCTGCTATAAGTATACTCTGTGTTCTTGATGGAAATGCAATAAAATTTATACTACTGAAATTAATTAAAAACTTCAAGAGTTGCATATTATGGGGGATAAGAATTGATAGATGAAGTGTTCCTGTGATACTGGAGGGGTATGTGAAAGAACAGTGCAACAGCTTAAAATGTTACTGTGGTAATATTTGGGAATGGAGGATCTTCATACAATACATGCTGAAATGGGATAAGAGGGTCATTAGGAAAATGGAAATATCTTTCAGGATGCAATTCTAGTTAAATCAGGATAAAGAGTACAAAGAATAACATTCAATCCCCTTCTTCAGTTTTTTCACTCCTCAGTCAGTGTGGGCAGTTCAAATGTCAGGTATAAAGGATGTAATTCAGATGAGACTGTTTTGGTTAACCTGCAATATGAATGCTTTGGGTTAAAAATACCATAACTGCAATTTGTTTTCTTTCCTTTAAATATGAAGGTTAAATTCTGATAAGTCATATCATCTAACATAAGTTTTTTGGGAAGTTGGCTAGGAAATATCCAGTGATAGGTGTTGGATCAAAAAATTCACAGCTGTTCCCAGAGAATTTCCTGTTTAATTGTCTCTTATTGTAGTATTTTCTTCTTTCAGTGCAGGATTACCCCTGGGCTGACCTCTGTCAGTAAAAAGGTAATTTTTTTGGTTTCTTTAGTGCTTGAGTTGTCCTGCTGATGCTGCATTCCTGGCACCAGAGTAATAGCGTTTGAATGAATGAAAGTAGGTAACTTCATGTTCTTGGAGTCAATAATGAAACATGCTTGTTTGAAGTACAATTCAGTGCAAATTTTTTTTTCCTTTGGCAGCTACAAACTCAATCTTTTTGCTTCTTGTAGAAGGCTTTAATCTTGAAATATTCCTAGAAACATATCCCTGATTCTAGAGCTATCCCTCATAAGTCGTTCTAGTTGGTTGAGGGCTTTTTTTTTTTTTTTTTTTGTGATTTTGTTCACAGTGTTGTTTTGTTTTGTTTTTTAACCTGTGATCTTGAGACATGGGTGAGTCTGTGTCTTCCCTTTTACATGCAACAATGTCCTCTATGATCAGAGCTCATCTCTTTGGCTGCCTGCATCTGAACCCCCTGTGTGACACTGCCGGAGCCCACACTATCTGGTCACGCCTCTATTTTCAAACAAGAAGGAAACCCCTTAGTTATCTAAACTAAGTTAGTTAAACTAAGTGTTTAGTTATCTAAACACTTTTCTGTTTGTTTGGCTTATTTGTAAGGAATGTGCTTTGGTAAGTGTCCTTGGGAGGCAGAACAGGGACTGGGCTCTAAAACTTAGTCTGCATTTAAAGTGGGCTCTGAACACAGACTTCACAATGTGCAGTTGCTGTTAGAGGCAGCACAGATGTAAAAATCACTGCATGGCTGGGTTTGAGAAACGGCTGTAACAGTGGATTTTAAAAGGTTCTGGGTCACGCAGACTGCATAGATCACTAGGAAAGAAAAGGAGAAAATGTCTTAATAGAGATGTTCAGCCCTTAGGGGTTGTCTAGACATCTGCCTTCTTGCCTTTTGGCATCTGGAGGCTCATGTGTCCAAATACATGACAGAAAAAAAGTCTGTGGGATATTTTAATTTTCATAGCTTGAGTCAGGTGGTGGAGCAGGCATCTTTCTAAACTAGGGCTTTGTGTGTGCTTGTGTATTCAAACTAATGTGTTTCTCAGTCCTTTGAAAAGTGTTTCAGCTTTGCAGGGCCAGTCTGGGTGCAGTGAACAGTGGTCTTTAGTCTGACTTGGCTTGGCGTGCCCTCGCTCTCATTTATATGTGTCGTCTTAGCTGAGCCTTCCCTCTTGATGAAACTCTTCCTGGTAGTGTCTGCAGGATTCCTTCTCACTGCTGCTGAAACACAGGGTCCTGCCCAGTAGGCCAGGGATTAAACCCTGTGGGGGTGTGGATCAAACTCTGCTGTCAGCTCTCACCAATAAGACCAATTGTTCCGAAGTGCTTTTCCTTGTTGGGTTGTTTTCTGCAGTTGAAGTGTAAGGAGGAATAAAGCAAGCTGTATCTCCTAGAGATGGGAGAGGCTGCTGTGGCCTGTGAAGGATGCACTACTTTGTTCTGGTATGTAATGGTTCTTAGAAATACTTCACATTCTATATTCAAACCTGTTCTTCAGGTAGTCACGTTTCTGGTAGCATTATATAACTCTGTGCCATTTTGACTATCTCTGTTAGAGACAGGAGAGGTGCAGAGGAATCCAGCTTGTGAATCACTGTCTGTTTAACCCTTGTTGGAAGGTGGGGAGGAAAGAGCCTGAGGCCACTAGAGGAGCAGTTCAGGGAAGGTGATGTGGAAGCAAAACCACATCAATCAAAAGGTACCAAGATAACAAGGTTTCAGCAGCTGGAATGCAATTAACTTCCTCTTCACTCTTATCTTTCTCCCCTACCTGCACATGGGTAGCAAAGGTCATTTGTGTCATCTGATACAAGGCTTTAGAACTCAGTACCCCGAGTTCATGTATAATTTTTATTGTGCTAAGATTACAGATATACCAAAATCTCACCAGCAGTATGGTGCAGAGCACTTAAGGTTTGTGCTTTATATTTCTGCTTTACAGTTCTTGCTGTGGGCAAGCAGCAGTTTGTAGATAGTTACAAATAAGTGTGTTATTCCCCTCATCTGAGGGAACTCTGGCTATTAGATGAGCAAAGACAGTAAATGACTTAGCCTTCTGTGGCATGCACATAAAACATGATGCAAGGCATGGAGGACTTAATCTCATCTTTGTCTTAGAGCTGGTTTAATGTGGCTTTAGTATTCGAGTGTGAAGAGGAAGCTTTGCCCCATGTGTGCATCGTGAAAATGCATCACAGTGAACTGAAGGGTTTCCCATCTAACCTTCCCCAAAGCTCTCATTCCAAACACAGACACATTTACGTGGCTTTTCTCTTCAGAACTTGGTACTTGTCAACTACTTAAACACACAGATGAGAAACTTCAGAAGCAGATAATTCAAAGTTCTGTTGGTTAACTAGATGTGTTTTCATAAAACACTTGAGCATTTGCATAGCAATCCATAGTTTGTGGATTTTTTTTTTGTTTGCTTGATTTGGTTTGGTTTTGGTGGTTTTTTTGGTGGTTTTTTTTTTTTGAGGAGGAGTCATTGGTGTGATGTTTTTGTTTTGTTTTTTGTTGGTTTTGTTTCAGGTTTTTGTGGGTTTGTTTTTGTTTTGTTTTTTTTTGCAAACAAATAATAGCAGTGAATATGCTCTAGCTCACTGGCTTTGGGTATATCCTTGTTTCCTCCCTGAATATGATAGAGCTGTTATGCTTTAGCTATTGCAAGGTAGAAAAAATTAAACACCAAACACCAGGCCAGAAAGAAATGTGCCGGTCTGGAAATCATGAAGTTCTTATCCGTCAGGGTTTCCCAGGCATTTTGCAGTGTGCAAAGAAACTCTTTATGTAGTTTAGCTCAAGGTTAGAAACCTTTTAGAAAAGCAGTGATTTTTTTTTCTCTTTCCATACTTGTGGTCTGTTGAGGGCAGAGGAGCTAAAGAGAACACATCTACTGTTTCAAAGACACTAAACATATAATCTGGGTGAAATCAAATCAAATCTACTCTTGTGACTTTCAGTCTGAGTCAAATAATGAATTGAAGGAAGTGTTAATGTGTTGTTAAAGAACAGCAAAACTGAAGAGGAAGGAGGAGGTGTTGTGATTGATTATTGTACCTGCTGCTCATCTTTCACTCTGCCATTTCGTATAGACATATTAAGAGAGATTAAAATACATTGAGGGACATCTCTCCATTTGAATTTCTAACTGTCCCTAACATGCTTGAAAAAATAATTAGACTAAAGGGGTTAATAGCATAGGTAGGAAAAAGAGGAGTACTGATGAAGCCCTCCCCTACCCCCAGTGTCTTCTGCAGAGTCAGTGCCTGACCAGTATTAGTACTTTTTAATGTCTACCTTTTTTTTTTTTCTTGGCTGTAGTTGAGGCAATAGTTGCTACTACAGACTTTGTCAAAGGGAGAATCTGCCAAAATGCTTGGAGGATGGTACTGCACTTGTTGCTACCCCTTTCTGCTTTCCTATTAGGGCAACACTGTCAGATGCTGTGAAGGCCTTTGTGACACAATTATTCTTAATCATGCACCCATACTTCCGATAAAAGTTCGAAGTGCATTTAATGTGTTTTCTCAAGGCAGTCTGTGAAAGAGGAGGCTGCCTGTATAAAATATACATGGGTATGTCATCAGAAACAGAACTTGTATAGAGATTTTTTTTTTAATCTTGTGTGTTTAAAATTTGCAAGAACCATCCTCAAGTGGAGGGGGAATTTCTGATTGTAATAGTTGTGCTTCATCATTAAACTCACTGGTATTGGATCTTCATTTAGTGGAAAAACAAGTTGGGATAAATTTAATGAATTTTGTCTTTTGTCTTGTTTGTCTTTTACTTAATTGCAATTTTTAAAAGGGTTTTTTTTCAATAATATTTTACAAAAACTTGGGATTTGTCTGCCAAAACCATGCAATAGAAAGAGATATGCTTTTGTATTCTGGGTTGTAGTGTAGGTAGAAGAAAATATGTAAGTCTATGGAGATAGCAGAAGCTATGGCAAGCCACATCAGTGGTACTGTTGCTCTAAGCAAAGCATGAGCAACATGTTGGGAAAATTGACTCTTAGTTTTGAAAGCTTTCTAGGTTTGGTTTCTTTTTCCAAGTGATATGTAAGGCTAAGCAAACACTGCACAGTGATATAATGTGCAATGTATTTGAAATAAGCATACTTCCAGACTGGTAATAAATAACATAAACATCTTGCTCTTAAAATAAGAGTTTGAAATTACCTACTGGCTGTTCAATCTGTATCAGAGCTATGCCAAATACACAGATCAGCAGGAACTCCTTCATGTGTCTTGGAAGGAGAGAGAAGCCATGGGTGTTATTTTCCTGGAATAAAAAGTTTGCAGCTGTTCAGGCTGCAGTGTCGGTCTGATCTCTGCTTCTGACCTTGCAACACCCAGTCTTTTTCCACCATAGCCAGTCCTCCCAGATGGCCATGAAGTTGACCTTTGAGAGACGTGTCTATTGACTGGTAAATGGGAGAGAGCCCTTGTTGTGGGTGAATAACTTCTCATGCAGCCTCAATGTATTCACAGAGACGAGTCTGGCAATGGGATAATGGCAGAGCCAATTCTCATTCCTGCTTCTATTCAGCTTCTGTTCAAAGAGGAGGAAAAGAGAGATTCTACCAGAGACCCAGATGAACTTAGTGGAGCTGTACAATGAGATCTTTTGTTCCCTCCCAGGAGTACTACTACATGTTTTGAACGCTTGCAGTCCATTTGTCTTTTGCTACAGTTTAAATTCATTAAAGGATTAAATGGGCTGAAGATAGCAGGCAAACCCCAAGAGTATCCCTGCAGCCCCATAGTGCTGCGTGTGAAAACAACACATGGGAAAACATTGTTTAATCAAATTGTTTGTGTTAGTGATAATCTGATCCTTGTAGATGAACCAGATCTGTAGCTTATTTTGGAGCTGGAAAAGGTTTCACATCACATTTTTTGCTGTAAGGCAATTTGCATTTGTTTTGAGGAAGTCAAGCTACTTTGCTTTTAGGTCCCATCAAAAAATGTAGATTCACTGTAAACCAGTGCAGGTGAAGATGTGATATGTTGCAAATAAATAAGCACTGTGAAGAAAGTCTAAGGTCCAGCCAGTAATATATTGCATGAAATTACTTTCCTGTGACAGGTTTATGATGTTTGAAGATGCACTGAGCCTGCCCAAGCTGGAATGGCCTGGTGTCATTATCTCCCACTACCAGAACAAGGCAGTGCTGCATCCACATTTTACACTCTTAACGTGGGCATCCTTAGCCTTGTGCTCTCCAGAATGTCAACTTTTATGGGAATTCAGCATGTTTCCCTGCTGTTAGTCACTCGGGCTGAAGTTAGATGGTTTTACTGGGGCCTCTAGTGGTCTCAAACTGTATGACTGCTCCAAAGCTGCTTTTCAGGGATGGGGAGGGAGGATTGCTTTCCTCCCTCCCTTTGGATAGATTTACCCAGCTACAGGGCAAGGGCAATGCCATACTGGAAATTTATTTGGGTTCTAGTGGAGCATTTCACACGGAGTTAGAACTGAATGTACTGAAGGAGCATAAATGAGTTGTAATAAACAGCAACAGAGTGTGAAGGAGGAGATGAAGGTTAGCCTGAGAAGTCTGTGTTGGGCAGTGGTCACAGGCTAGTTTATCCCAGCTGTACAACTCACAGATTTTTAGATTAGGAAGTTTTCAGGACCCTGATAAGCACAGAAAGATAGCCTGTATTAAGAAAAGTGTAGAATTAAGGCAGGAAAGAGCAAAACATTCATGTACCAGCATCAATGCTGCCCCCCGCAAAAAAGGATTTTCTGTGTAAACAAGACAGTTTTGAGCTCTATGTGAGCGAGCTTGAAGGCTTTCACAGGCCATGGTTCTCCTGCCACCAGACAGGGTGTCACAGATGAAAAATTTGGTCCTTTTTGTCAGTATAAATAATCTTTCTTGATGTTGTCTTTGAGCTGTAGGGTAAGTTTTAAAATCCCTTTGCAACTAGTTTTACTTGGAAAACCTCTCAAACCAAATCTAGCTCAGTGTTATTCTCCTTGCAAAGTATTTTTTAACATGTCCCTGAGCAAAAACTATGCAGAGTCCAAAGTGTCTGGCACAGCATATTGAAACATGGTTGTGATAAGAGAAACTTGAGTGTCCTGACTGCACTCAGCTCAGCAGATCTGAACTAGGGCTCTGTTAGGAAATGCTGCTCCTTTTTGTGACTGTGCTGCACAGGCCAGGTAGCTGCTGGCTCTGGTGAGCATTTTCCATGGTGCCTGAGTGGCCAGCCCTGCTGACTTGACCACACTGAGTGTTGTGTCATTGCCACCTGGCTATTTTTTTTTTTTTTCTTCATTTTTTCATTGTATCCTGCTTCTTCCAGGGTGTGCCTGAGTAATGACTCAGAGTGGAAAAAATAGTGCTCTTGAGCGGTATGCAGGAATGTGATTTGTTTGCATAAAATGAAGGTTGATGGTTCCTCAGTTTAAAAAATAAGATGACTGGCAGTGTTAACTGAAGTTCCTCTTAGAAGAGGAGGCTTTTTTCCATTCAAGCACTGCTCTCGCACTTCCATCTCCAGTTCCACCCATGGAAGTGTTGTGGTTTAACCCCAGCTAGCAACCAAGTACCCCATCCAAAACAGCCCCACACAAGCCGCTGTGGAGGAAGCTGGCTCTGCCCCAGGTGAAACCAGCATGGTATGACATGGAACTTGAGTAGGATAACAGTTTGGGGTTTAGTAAGTAGTTGTTTCAAGTATTACTCTTTGCCATTGTCAAATAAGCACACTGTTTTCTTTATAACCTCCTTCAGCAGGATGGTCACTGAATTACATGTACAACTTACTGAGTTATGTGAATGATTTAAGCTTGTTGAAACTTTTCAGCCTTTCTTTTGGCTGGAGTTTTGTGGTTTCCTCAGCTGGAGGAATGATCTTACTAAGCTATGAGGTGGTCTGCAGCGCTTAATGGCTGCAATTAATCAGGACTTGGAGTTCTGGGTGAAACAGAGCTTCTACTGGGCTGCTTGTAAACATTTGAACTCAATGTTTTAAACTGGAAGTCACTGGAATTAAATCTAACGGTGTTCTCTGGGGTCAGTGGTGAGAGAGCTATCAGTTGCAATGCAGTCATGTTTGGGTTTTGATGTCTGTATTTTTCTCTTTATTTTGGATATGTTGCCCAGAAAACTCCTTGCTCCTAGGCTGGCCATCTGAAAAGCAGATACAGGTAAAACTTGCAGAAGAATCAAGGAAAAAAGAGCTTGCTCCTGTATGTGTCATCACAAATATATTTTTGGTGTCTCAACTTGGTTTTCTTACAAGGCTTTGTCTTCCACAGCACTTTCAGTTCATTGGAGGTGCTGCGCAAACTAGAATGTCCTCATATGTTTTCATAAAAACCAGTGGAAAAAAAATTATATTTGGCCTCTCTATGCAGAAAGGCTTGCTTCAGGGAAGTCAGAATTTAGAAATGTCAGGGGCAAAATATAAATACATGCAAAGTGGAAATAGCCTTTCCTCTTTCACATAACTGCATAACAGTTGAAAATAGCCTGTGCACAGTGAATGAGATGGAACAGCCCTGCAATGGGTTTCAAGAGACAGAAGCATTTAATCTTTCCAAAACCCACCTTGTCTTCCTGCAGGACAACAGTCTCCAGCAGAAGGGTGTTGCTCCCTGCTGATTCAGACTTTGCACTCCCAGGGAAGTGGAAAGATATCCCCAGGTGGAATAGCAGGCCATGCCTTAAAAATCCTAGTAAATCAGAAAGTATTGGAAAGCTGTATCAATCTGTGGATGCAATACTTGGGCAATCCATTTCCATTACTGTGGGGCTTTCTGAGTTTGATTTTCACTTACTTTGTGTGACCTTGAGTAAATGCTTTCTCTGGGAAGACTTCCTGAGTAAGTCTATGCTAAGTAGGAGATATCAGAGGTGAGAGAGGGGTCTGTAAGTGCCCAGTTTACTGTGTATTTGCTGGTTAATGTTTGTTGGCTGAGTGTTGGTGGCTGACAGCACCAGCAAAGCCAAGCTTGGAGACATAAAACCATCATGATAGTGCTTTATGGTGGCTTGTCCTGAAGCCCACAGTTATGCTTGTGGGACACCTAATCTTAGCTGGACATAGAGGGGGAAAAAAAGGTGTGAGATAGGGGTACTGCCTCGTGGGGCAGTGATCTTAATTATGCTGCTACTTTGGTGAAAGGGTGTTGAGAAGCAGTTTGGATACCATTGTGATAGCTTGGTGGTATTTTGGAACTCCTCCAAACCTGGTAGGATGGATGGGTGGAGGCTATAAGATCTGAAGGTACATACCTGGAAGATCAGCTTTGACAGGGGTGTGATTAACTCCCTGGCTTTTTGCATCTGAGTCACAAGGTGCACAGTGCTGAGCACACCAGAAACGGTAAGGAGCAACCTCAAGTGGTGTTCTTGGAAAGGATTTGTGGTTAAAGGTTTTTTTGGCTAAGATTTTTTTGGTTTGCTCACTTTGACTGTTTAGCCAGCCTTTGACCTTATATTTACATGAACCAAACCATACTGTTTTGTTTTGAAAACTGGAGCAGGTAGGTTGGCTGCTGTCCACAAGGGTTTTCCCCAGAGCAGGAACCCCAACTTCATTAGAGGACACATTTTGGCAGCAGAGCCAAGCTGTGCTGAAGTCCTGCACTGCTGTCTTTCCTGTGGCTCTCCCAGTACATGTGTAGAGCTGGCATGTTTTAAATCCTGCTCCTGGAAATATCTTACTCTGAGTTATCAAATATCAGTGGGATTTGGTCTTCTTAAAAAATAGTGGGTGACTGAGACGTTTTCCTGCACCATGTCTTAATTTTTCCTGGATAAGATTACTTGTGAGATTAACACTGATTCCTCAGTTAGGCAACCCAGTGTATGCATGAGGAGGATGGAGCTGAATTTAGTTTTTATCACACACCACCAGCTCCTGGTCAGTTGTAAACTGCTCACATAAAGAGCACAGGATAGACCTTGTGCAGATTCAAATGAATTCCTCAGCTCCTCTGGAACCCTTTGATCATGGCTGTGTGACACATGAAAAAATTCATTTGCCATAGCTGATGACAGTGATGGGTTTGTGTATACATTTCTCTCTTGTTTTTCAGTTGAAATTGTCAGTATTTGGCATTTTTCTGTCTTTTCTTGGTTAAAGATGTTCCACCCCTACCCAAAGTTCCACAAAAGTTTTAAAAATTGCCTAACTGTATAGATGAATAATAGGGATTTATGTCATTGGAAAAGAAAAACAGAAATGGCAGGGCTCGTGATGTATTAAATGCAAACACAAGGAAAATCAGGTGTTCAGTGCAAATATCCTCTGAAATCATAAACAAATGCTTTGTGTAAATTCTAAGTAATAACATCAGGTTCGAGAACAGTTTGGTTCATGGCTGATGTTGAAAAATACAACATGGAACGACTGAGGCAGGCTGATGCTTGGGAATGGGATAGTTTGTTTTGTGTAGTTTTGGGTTTCAGAAGGAGGCCTGCCTGCTGCCAGTGGGATGTGATTTTTTTAATTAAATTTTGCACATAGGGTTCTGGAAAGTCAGAAGGGTATTTTGAGGGAGTATTGCCAGGGTGTGATAAGGAAGTAGAATGATAGGGTGCAGTTTCTTAATCATGTGACAGGAATTTTAGTGTAACTTTCCTTTTTGAGGTTATTTGACCATCCTTAATTAAAGGGTGCCCACTGTCCACATGTGATAGTACAACCAAATTTAAAGCAGCTTGATCATTATTTGCCTTATGATTAGATCAGATGCCCATAAAACAGGCATCAACGTGTTCCATGTTTGAGCTGGCAGGGAAGAAATGGGATGGTAAAAAGGAGGGGTTCAGGGTATTTGCTAGTGGCATACCTGTTTCGCAAGTTGTACAATAATACCTGTTGTTCCTGTTCCTCAGGAAGGATACTGTGCCCCTAAACTTAAAATTTGTGAAGGAGATGAGAAAGTTTATTTTCAGGCAGTTCTACAGAAGAGAAAGTAACTGAGGGATGATGGGTTGTGAATGATGTCAGGCTCTTGATTCTTTGCCTGTAGGGCTGCAGAAATTGCTATAGCTTAGTCCTGTGGCATTTCTTGTTGATTTTGTTTTTCTTGTGAGTTCCCTTTCTTAATAAACATAACATCCTTTTGGCTTTGCTTGTAGATTGCCCTGCATTTCAGGGGATCTCACCGCTTGCTCACTATTCGGCAGCTGTTTCCACACAGCTTAGCTTTTCTTCTCTGGACACTACACAGTAGTGTCTTCCTGCCTTCAGAGTGGCTGTTTCCTTCTCGAGCTCTTCTTCCTCAGACACTTTAGGAAGGAATGCAGAAGTACTCTTGACCTGGGTGCAGGCAAATATTTCCTCATTTCCTGTACAGCCTTGCAGTTTGGCTGAGCTCTCAAAAGCTCAAGTTGAGGAGGAGCCTCACACATGTATGTAGGACATCCCATGTCATGTCTGTTGTGTGCCATGTTGTCCATAGGGCTGTGCTAGACAAGACCTTACAAATGTTTTTTTTTTTGCCTAGGAACAGTGCCCAAACTCTTCTTGCTATGGCACTGAGACCATCACAGGAATAAAATTTAATGGTATTTTCTGACTACTTTTTGAGGGTGTGTCTGCTTGGACATGTGATTGGCTCAGGAGCTATGGCTGCTGGAGCTCCTTGTGGCACCAGCAACATGATAGCTAGAGGAGTGAGTGATTTGGGATTCAAGCATTGCATTAGGGTGTTGGGAGGTAGCTGCTTATTTTGAGTTAACTCGTGGAATTGCACAAACAGCTAAGAAATTGCATGAGGGTAGAGGAAACAAAAGTTCCAAGTGCTTTAGGTAAGACTGCTTCTTGCAGACCTCAGTCTGGGGCTTTTACTTCACTCCTCTAAGCAGCATTTTGTGGTGCTGCCTGGAGGGACGTTAATATGACAATTTATGGGCCAATTCTCACTCCAACAGGAAGGGAAACGGCTATTTGGAAGTAAAGTACAAAGTTTGAAGGCTAAAAATCATCCTCAAAGCAAAAATCTGCTGTGTTTGTCAGTATTACCAGCAAAGGAGTTTCAGGCTGCCGTTAAATGGCAACTGCTGATATGTTATGGATGTGTGCACATGTATAAACCGGACTTCAGAGCATGTATCAAGTGTTTTGAACTTTGGCCGCCCTGTGTTTGCTTCAGAAAATGCAAAAAACACTTTTGTGAGAAGTAATAAGAAGGTTTATGCAGCAAAAGGATTAAAGGAAAAATCTTATTAGCAAGAAAGGCCTAATTGACATCTGCCATTCTTCAGTGGGATGGTATCAAGGATACTAACTAAAGTGTGTTTTAACTAAGACCTTACAGGTTTGGTTTATAAATTTATATGTGCAAAATAACCAGCTTATGTTATTCAAACTTTTTTTTTTTCGGTGACAAAATAAACTGCTTCTTTTTAGAATGTGGAAACTAACATTTTACCAGCATGCTTAGATTTTTTTTTTTCTACTAGTTTGGTGTATTTTTTTTTGGTGTTATTTTTATGTCAGTAGTATTTTATGTATGCCTTTTGCAGATTGAAAAATCTGGAGTTTTTAAAACAGATTTCTTCCTCCCTCATGTTAATTAAACCACTCCTTATTTTATTTGAGCCTCCAGTAGTTTTAATTTCTATTATTTGTTTTTGTTTTCCAGGTCAGATGTACAATTGCTTGTAAGTATCATTCTGTTGCTTGCTTCCTTTTTTTTTTTTTTTTTTTTAATATAAATCTCCTCATTTTAGTCGGTTTTAAGAAAGATCAAGCAGTATCAGCAAAGTATAAAAAAAAAAGCTTCCTGGAAAGAATTTTTAGAAATAGCAGCTAAAAATATGTACTAAATTCTTTTAGTGACTGTAATACCTACAGTGCATTTAAAGGTATTTAAAAATATAAATCTGTAGTTAAATCCCTTTGCTTTTCAGTTTGTAGAGAGTTCTGGTAAAATCAAGTGCAGGTGTAATGCGCTTAGAAAGATAGGAAAATACACTTAAAGGCAATAAAAACCAAACAAACCCCAAAAACAAAAGACACACAAAATTATGCTTTTAAAGAATTTCTGAAGTGAGTCTAGAACTGCTGTACTGGTCAAGATAACACATTTTCATGTGTCAGAAACTTCTGAAAGTGTGTGCAAAGAAGTTCTACCTTAATATTGAATATTAGACTTAGAATGAGTTAGCCTTTAAATTTTAGGGTCTGAATCAATGCTTTCTATGCTTTGGACTGTACAGTTGATGTAGTATTTCTGGTGCTAGATACAGAGCAATGTCTCTTCCTTACTTTTAGCCTTACTTGTGGGAACACATTGTGGGAATATGAGAGGGGAAGAGGGGAATATGCTTAGGGGAGAAACAAAATTGCTATGCTAGGTTAAACAAAACTTCTGATAATACATGAAGAAAACGTACACACGGAGTGTGGCTGCAAGTTGTTTTAACTACTTTTAAGCAAAACTGGACTGAAAGGAGTTCATAATAGCTTTCATCCAAACCATATTGTAGAGTCAGTAGATGGCTGAAATAATGTGACAATCCCTTGAATCTAGTTCTTATAATCTCACAGAAGTTAAGAAGTGAAACCAGGAAAAGGGGTAAAACCAGGAAATGTGCAGTGAGGTTTCTGTAGAACTGGAAAAATAGAAGTGACTATGGGTCTGTTCATGATATCTTTAACTGACTGTACTTCTGCAAATGGGAAGTTCAGAAGTATTGTAAAGACAGAGTTTTGTGTTCTTCCAGGCACCGAGGATTGCAGCTCAAAAAATGCAACTGCAGAACCAGCAACCAGTAGTAATGATGATTTATCAGTAAACTCTGCAAGTGGAAGAGTGATGGGGGCTGCATCATCACCTGATGAGACAAGAGGTGATCTAAGCACTGTAACACGTTTGTAGTTTGGAATGTGACTGGGATGTGAATATTTGGGGTATTTTGCACTTCTATATCGTGATAGCACTTTTAGCCTGAACTCTAGTTCAGCATTGCAGGGGCATGAATCCAACTGCTTTACTGCAGTAGAGAATGAGGCCAGGAAATGCATCTGCACACCTGACTGGGAGTGCAGTTTCATGCTGTGGTTGCTGCATGGCCTTGGAATGGTTTTATCCATGTTAGACTCAGACTCCCTTCCCTACTTACTATGGCTTTTTAGGTTACAGGTTAATAGTTCAACTCACTGTGACATACAGATTGGAAATGCATAAATGATGGAGTACAGCTGAAGACCTCTGCCTAGTGTAGAATGTTCTGTGTCACGTATGTGCAGGACAGGTGTGTGAATCTTGCAGCTAGAAAGGCTCCTCTATTTGGTATATCTAGTTTAGGAAAACAATGACAGCGTGTTGTGTGTCCCAGTCTTCGTCAGCACACTGCATAAAGCTCACAGCTGAGTCAGCACAGAAATCACTGCTGCACCTAGACGGCTATACTGCTTCAGGTCAAGTGAACCTCAAGGAGTTGGGGTAGAGAGCAGAGCTTGCAAGTATGACTTCCAGTAGAGAAGGGTGGCTTGATTGTTTTCCCAGGCTGATTTCTGTTTTAGAGAGACAAGATATGGCAGGGAGCAGAGCATTGTATGTGTTTGTCAGTAAATATTCTTGTAGGTTAAAAATTTTTTTCTCTTTTCATAGGATCCAACCTGATGTATAATCTGGAGGCAGAATTCATTGGTGTGACTTCCGTCATCTTAAAATGGATAGTGAATAGCAACACTTCTGACCAATACACATACAGGATAGAGGTTGTAAATGGTACAAATGATACACCTGAGCCGAACGTGACATCCAATGAAACTAAAGCAAAAATTACTGGGTTAATCCCTGGGACACTGTACAGCTTCACAGTATTTGCTGTAACAGTTCATGATGAGACAGAAGGAGAAGGAGTGTCCATAGATCTGTATACAAGTAAGTCACAGTTTTTTGCATTGCTGTTGCTAGTGGTCTGTGCTTTTCTGTACAGGACAAGGCTCTGCCCACCTACCTGAGGTTGTAACTTAATAGGAGACTTACCTGTGCCAGATGCTAAGAATGAATGGTTCATGTATAGAAAAAACATAGCCTTGATTTATTTATTTACTTATCAAACACCAAACTCCCTCTAACCCCCCACCATAAAGCAAAAAATCCTCCACAACAATAACTAAACCAAAGACCAACCAATAAACTAAACTGAAATTGTGTCTGCATTGCCACCATACTCATCTGTTTCCTATCCATCTTTCTGGATTCCCTGGGAGCTCTGCTTCAACATGGCCAAAGCTTCTCCTTTGGAGTGTCAAAGGGAGGTAAATGCCACTCAGAATGGCTTGTCTTCAGTTCTCTCTTAGCTGTCCACTGGTACAACAGTCTCCAGGAATGCCTGGTGATGTTGTTGGGGTGCTCCTGCACTCTGCTGGACCAGGAGTGGTGTGAGGGAAATGAAGCCCTGGTGTGGCTGTGTTTCTTGTTTCCATGTCTGTGAGCAGCTGTTCCTGGAGGTTAACGAGTTGTTGCTTTGCCTTTCACAGGGCCCAGCCCGGTTCTTGATCTCGAGGCAGAATCCATCGGTGTGACTTCCGTCACCTTAAAATGGGTGGTGAATGACAGCGCTTCTGACTCCTACACATACAGGATAGAGGTTGTAAATGGTACAAATGGTACATTTGTGAGGAGTGTGACATCCAATGAAAGCAAAGCAGAAATTACCGGGTTAATCCCTGGGACACTGTACGGCTTCACAGTATTTGCTGTAGCAGCTGATCATGAGACAGAAGGAGAGGGAAGTCCCATGCACCTGTATACAAGTAAGTCACAGGTTTTTTACATCCCTGTTGCTGGTGGTCTGTGCTTTGCTGTCCAGCATGAGGCTCTGCCCATGCTGCCTGAGGTTGTAATTTAACAGGAGCCTTACCTGGGCCAGGTAATAATAGAAGCCTTTAATAGGAGCCTTACCTGCTAAAAATGGGTGCTTCGTGTATAGAAGAAACATAGCCTTGATTCACAGTATCTGCTATTGCAGCTGATAATGACAGAAGGAGAATGAAGGTCCACAGACCTTGTATACAAGTAAGAAAATTGTGGACAGCTCAAAGCTCTTCCTAACTGCTTGAGGGCTACAATGTAAAGTTGTGTGTATAGATCTGATGTCTTACTGCTGGAGCCTTATCTGGCATGTCTAGTAATCAGAGTGTTCTTTAGGTGTGGAAGAAATACATCCTTGGTTTAAAAAAAAAAATCCAGGCAAACAATCCACCCTGCTTCCTCTCCCTCTTTGTCCTCATATCTCTTCATGTGGGAGATAATTTCTTGTCACAAATAGTGAGCCAGCTAGGAAGGATGCCCTCCTAGAGCTGGTATTTTTAAATAGAGTAGGACTCATGGGAGATGGTAGGTGGCTGACTTGGCTATGGTGATCATTAAATGACTAAGTTTCAAATTTACAATGTAATGAATAACAAGAGACAGCAGAGTTGCTCTCCTGGAGTCCAGGAAAGTTTAATTTGATCAGGGCACTACTTAGTACCCTACCCTCGGAATCTGCTTTTGAGGGCTTAGTGTCATGAGCCGCTTGTTGCAGGGTGTCGTGATGGTTCTTTTCACCGATCCCAAAAGTGCAAAAAAGCAAACAGCAGGGGACTGTCAGTTAATCACAACAAATGCACCTTCATTAGGGGCCAAAACAGTAAATGTGATAGTGGGGGATCAGAAAGGAGATAAAAGGATAGATGGGAGAGAGAGAACAGAGGGATGGGAATAGCTACCAACACAGGTGAGATCCTCAGTGGTCCGGATGATGGGGATCTGTCTGTCATGTTGGGGTGTCTCCGAAGATCTCGTGAATTCAGGGTTTCAATTATAGTCCTCAAGGAAAAGAGGGGGGAACAAGTGTAACAATGAAAGTCCATTGTAATCGCCACGAGGGAACAGGTGAGTCCACAGAAACCACCAAGGCAAAATGAACACAATGAAGAATAAGTCCATTGAAATTACTGAAGGGAAACAGGTCATGTCATTAGTGGTCAGACCACCAATTTCCCCCCCTCCCTGTAGTAGGTGTCTCAGTCCTTGGGAGGAGGGTTGTCAATCTTTGTTTGTCATGGTGGTAACAAGGCAGATGAGGGGTCTTCAATGAAGGACCACGGGAGTCACCTCAAAAGTTCATTCGGCTTAAGAACGGAGATTAGAAGCAGGCCGCACATCAGGCTGTCCCATGCTGGGTCCATGTCAGGTCTTTGCCAAGTCCTTGCCAACTCCTTGCCAAGTTCTTGCCAGGCCTTGTTCGGAACAGCTAGCATGACGGTTCAGTGGTTCCATGTGCACTGTGTCCTGTTCTAAGCCAGAACTGTAGTGGGGGAAGGGAGTCTTTCTTGTGGCAATCAGAAGACAGAATGGAGAACGAGGGGGCTTCAGACAGCCTCTTACACTTAGGAATCCACATGTGCTGTTCAGTTTTTAAGAACTGCCTTTTAGAAGCACAAGAGCAGGCATTTTCACTATGTAAAAAGTCAAGCAATAGGGGCAGAAAATCAGCTTTGATGAACAAGGAATTCCTTGTGGAGCTCCAGAGGATGAAGAAATTGTATGAGCTCTGAAAGTGAGGTCAGGCCTCTCAGGGGGATTACAGAGCTGTAGTTTGTCTATGCCTGAAGAAGACACCAAGGGCCAGAGCTCAGTTACAGTTGAAACTGACCTGTGCTCTTTCAGATAACTGGAAAGGCTTTTTGAAGTACATTAATAGCAAGGGGAGGTCTAAAGAAAACATTGGCCTGATCCTTGTTGAAGATGGTCACCTGTCTAATAGGGATGAAGAAAAAGCAGGGGCATTCAATGTGTGTTTTGCCTCAGTTTTTGGTGATACTGATAAACCTCGGTGTGCCCAATCCCCAGAGCTGGAGGCCCATGAGAGCTGGGACAGTGGCTTTCCCCTTGTGGACCCTGAAACTGTGAGGGACCTCCTGTATCAGCTGAATGTTCACAAGTCCATGGAGCCTGTTGGGATTCACCCCTGAGTGCAGAAAGATCTCACTGGTGTTACAGCAGGACCCCTCTCCATCAGCTACCAAAGGCCTTGAGAGCCTGGGGAGGTCTCTGCCAGCCACTGTTACTCCTATTTAACAGGAGGCTGAGAGGAAAGACCCAGGAACCTGCAGGCCTGCTAGACCAACATCAGTTCCTGGAAAAATTATGGAGAATTATTATTATTATTGTACTGAGTACTGTTGAAAGGTGTTTAAAGAATAATGCAGTCATCAGGTGCCAGTGACATGGGTCACAAAGGGAAAGTCCCATTTAATTAATTTGATCTTTCTGTGGTAAGGTCACCCACCTGGTGGGGAAGGGAAGGTGCTGAATGTAGTTTTTCTGCATTTTAGTGAGATTTTTGTTACTGTTCCTCACAGCATCCTTCTGGACAAGTTGTCCAGCTGTGGGATGAGGGGGTTCATGGTGAGCTGGGTGCGGAGCTGGCTGCAGGCAGGGTTCCCAGGGTTCCAGTGAGTGGGGTTGTGTCTGGCTGGTGAGCAGCCACCAGTGCTGTCCTCAGGGCTCAGTCCTAGGGCTGCTCAACATATTTATCAAAAGTAAGGATGCAGGAGTTGAATGTGTACTGGGTGTAGTTCTGGGCCCCACAATTGAAGAAGGATGTGAAGGTCCTTGAATGCCTGTAGAGGAGGGCAAGAAAGCTGGTACAAGGGCTGGAGTGCCTGTCCTGTAAGGAGCAGCTGAGGGCTTTGAGCTTATCTAGTTTGAACAAAAGGAAATTGAGGGGTGACTTTATTGTTCTCCTCACCTTCCTGAGGAGGGAAATGCAGAGGGAGGGGGCGATCTCTATTCTCAGGTGTCCAGGGATATGATGAGTGGGAATAGTTCAAACCTGCATCAGGGGAACTTTAGGCTTGACATTAGGAAGAATTTCTCTACTGACAGAGGGTTCAAATACTGGAATAGGCTTCCTAGAGAGGTGGTCAGTGCCCCAAGCCCTTCTATTTGAGTCATTTGGACAGTACTCTCAGTAATACCCTTTACCTTTTGGTGAGGCATGAGGTAGTCAGGTAGTTGGATGAGGGTAGTTGTAGGTCCCATATAAGTAAATATTCCATTCCACTCTATCACTTTCCTGCCCACCTCTGGATTCCCAAAGGAAGCATTAGGAGTTCAACCACTGTGATGGCCTGTGCTTATGTTTTGGGGTGTCAAAGGGAAGTTAATGCTCTCAGAATTGTAGCAGTCAGAGGCCCTGCAAGGCCTCCATAGCAGTCACTAGCCTAAGATAAGAAATGCAGAGTCATGATGAGGAGAACAGAGCTGCCCCTCTTCTGCACATCAGACCTCTGTTATCTCTCTGTAAGGCTATAGGTTGTATTCTCCTCAACCCCAGCCATAGGACAAATCCTGATCCCTCAACAGCCTATATAAACCCATGCCATTGCCCAGTTCAGACAGAAGAGCTGTCACTGGAACCCTTTGCAGAAGCTGCCAATAAAGACATCTCCACAGAACTCCACGCAGCCTTCACCTCTCTCCATCCCTGCGTCTGCCAAGGCACTTTGCGAGCACAGAGCTGAAATCACTCCACAATTGCTCGCTAAAGATGCCAGCCGCTCAGAGCTAGCCGGAAGGCCCAGACAGGCTGCGCCTCATCAGCACAGCACTATCCGGGACACCTATGGCGGCTGCTGGCCCAGGGGCCAGATGGAGCCCTGGGGACCACCAAGCTGTAATACAGAATGACCTGTCTTCAGTTCTCTTTCAGCTGCCCAGTGAGGCACAGGTGTGGCTATGTTTCTTGTGTCCATGTCTGTGAGCAGCTGTTCTTGCAGGCTGACAGGTTTTTGCTTTGCCTTTCACAGGGCCCAGCCCGGTTCTTGATCTCAAGGCAGAATCCATCGGTGTGACTTCCGTCACCTTAAAATGGGTGGTGAATGACAGCGCTTCTGACTCTTACACATACAGGATAGAGGTTGTAAATGATATACCTGTGAAGAATGTGACATCCAATGAAAACAAAGCAGAAATTACTGAGTTAATCCCTGGGACACTGTACAGCTTCACAGTATTTGCTGTAGCAGTTCATGATGAGACAGAAGGAGAAGGAGTGTCCATAGATCTGTATACAAGTAAGTCACAGTTTTTTGCATTGCTGTTGCTAGTGGTCTGTGCTTTTCTGTACAGGACAAGGCTCTGCCCACCTACCTGAGGTTGTAACTTAATAGGAGACTTACCTGTGCCAGATGCTAAGAATGAATGGTTCATGTATAGAAAAAACATAGCCTTGATTTATTTATTTACTTATCAAACACCAAACTCCCTCTAACCCCCCACCATAAAGCAAAAAATCCTCCACAACAATAACTAAACCAAAGACCAACCAATAAACTAAACTGAAATTGTCTGCATTGCCACCATACCCATCTGTTTCCTATCCATCTTTCTGGATTCCCTGGGAGCTCTGCTTCAACATGGCCAAAGCTTCTCCTTTGGAGTGTCAAAGGGAGGTAAATGCCACTCAGAATGGCTTGTCTTCAGTTCTCTCTTAGCTGTCCACTGGTACAACAGTCTCCAGGAATGCCTGGTGATGTTGTTGGGGTGCTCCTGTACTCTGCTGGACCAGGAGTGGTGTGAGGGAAATGAAGCCCTGGTGTGGCTGTGTTTCTTGTTTCCATGTCTGTGAGCAGCTGTTCCTGGAGGTTAACGAGTTGTTGCTTTGCCTTTCACAGGGCCCAGCCCGGTTCTTGATCTCGAGGCAGAATCCATCGGTGTGACTTCCGTCACCTTAAAATGGGTGGTGAATGACAGCGCTTCTGACTCCTACACATACAGGATAGAGGTTGTAAATGGTACAAATGGTACATTTGTGAGGAGTGTGACATCCAATGAAAGCAAAGCAGAAATTACCGGGTTAATCCCTGGGACACTGTACAGCTTCACAGTATTTGCTGTAGCAGCTGATCATGAGACAGAAGAAGAAGGAGTGCCCAGAGCTCTGTATACAAGTAAGGAAATGGTGCCTCCAATTACGAGTATCTGTGCTGCTTGTAGCAAATTGTTCTGCTTTCTTACTTTGGGTTTCCAGGTTCAACCTGTTTCTCATTGTGACGTTGCTTTTTTACTCCTGCTCTGTGCACACATGAATAATGTGGTGTTTGTGAAAGGACTGAAATTGTCTCTGTGCTTGCATGTGCCACCTGCAAATCAGTTATTTCATCAGCCTGTCTGCTCAAGACTATGTAGAGATCCAGCTGCTACCACATCATGACTTCTAGACACTTGAGGGCTGAGTAGACCCCTCACAACACCTCTGGGAATGGGTTATCACAGCTCGTACCAAAAAAATATGGTGTGCAGGGATGTGGTGCCATGGTCACTGAGGCTTTTTTTTTCTTGAAGATTCTTGAGCTCTTTTCAGAGTCTGGGGCTGAGCTTCCTGTGGGCTGTGACTGACTTGCTTCCTAGGGTTGCGTTATCAAGTGTGGTGCCGATCTTTCTGGCTTTTTGCCAGGGCACCTTTTCCCTAGACTAGATAGATGTGACAGGAGTAGACACTACTTTTGTGTGTAGCTCAGAAATGCAAAGAGAATAGGCAATGTGCCTACAAAGCAATTTGGAGTAGTGTGTCCTGGAGCTGCTACTGAGTCCATAAACTTGTCTAAGCTGACTAAAATGAGTTTTATCTGTCTGGAATTGGTGCTGAGTTGGGCTTGCAGACACAGCCCCATAAGGTATGTCAGCTGTTGGACCTGTTCAAGCAGCCCATTTCTTTTTCCTGATATTGAGGAGAGTTTAGGTTGAAGGTCTCAAATTGAAACTCATGGGCACAATTTTGAGTTAACAGACCAAGATCAGCTTGGACTGTTTCCTTCCCTGATTTCCATCTGTTTCTCTGTGTGGAAAACCACTGTGTAAACAAGTAATTGTTGCATATGAAATGAAATAGAATATGCCCCAAAGCTCATATGACCTTCCAGAGATGCCTCAGTGTGAATGCCTGAAACAGGGAAGTGATGCTTGGCTCTAAGTGATGCTCATTCTGTGTGGAATAGGGAAATGTGGTTGTGGCTCTTCTTTACTTCTTTTTTTTTGACAGGTTGTTGCTTTGCCTTTCACAGGGCCCAGCCCGGTTCTTGATCTCAAGGCAGAATCCATTGGTGTGACTTCCATCACCTTAAAATGGGTGGTGAATGACAGCGCTTCTGACTCCTACACATACAGGATAGAGGTTGTAAATGGTACAAATGATACATTTGTGAAGAATGTGACATCCAATGAAACCAAAGCAGAAATTATCGGATTAATCCCTGGGACACTGTACAACTTCACAGTATTTGCTGTAGCAGCTGATCATAAGACAGAAGGAGAAGGAGTGTCCATAGACCGGTATACAAGTAAGTCACAGTTTCTTGCATTGCTGTTGCTAGTGGTCTGTGCTTTGCTGTGCAGCATGAGGCTCTGCCCACCCACCCAAGGGTTGTAATTTAAGACTGTTGCAGGCAGAGGTGATGATTCCATCCTGGAGCTGGCAATGGCCAATCCCCAAGTATTGGATGTTAGTGGAGAAGTAGAATTGCCCTGGTAGAAAGCTGTTGGTAAAGCTACCTCCAAGACTGTCAACGAAGAGAAGAGACTTTTCCCTGAGCACTGATCTCTTGCAAATTTGGGAAAGGGGCATTTGCATTTGTTTCCTAGAGTAGGGGGGCCCGAGATTCTCATTTTAAGAGGCTCCCAGAAAGAGCATATTGTGGTGGGTGAACTTGTGTGATCTGGGAGCCTATAGCTGCCGTCGTGGTGCAGCCAGGAGAGAGATTCAGACAGTGCTAGATCAGGAGAACTCCTTTGGCCATGCAGCACCTTGCCATGTTGAATATTAAAAGTCTTGGCATGTGGTGTTGGAGGGGCCATTTTGGAGCTGGCTTCCAAGGCAGTAGCCCAGCCTGATCTTTCCACACAGTGCATTTGAAGGAAAATGGATGACTGTTCTTGTCTTTTCCTGAAATGTGCCTGCATGTATGATCCTAACTGACCAGTCAATGCCCAAAAGTCTCTCCTGTGCTGTCTGTAATGGCTAATTGCCCTCTTTTAAAAATGCAGAAAGAATAGTTTCTCTGCAGAAAGACAGTGTCTCCAGAGGGTCTGGTGATGGTTTCTCTTCTATGGGAGTGAAGTGCAGGGCATGAGGACTATAGCAGAGTGTCAGGTTCTCATCACTGCTAATCCTCCACTAGTGATATTTCATCTTCCTTATATTTTGCTGTACAGAGTTGCACCACTGGCATTTTCCCCCTTCACTTTTCTCTCCTCGCTGCCTACCTTTTAGCCAGGTGAAACCCTACAAGTGGTGGCACTGGGCTGGCCTGTGCCCCTCTTGATGTTGCCTCTGAAAGGAAAATGAATCATGCTTGAATGGCTCATTCTGAATTCCCTGCTCCCCAGCTATTAATACAAAAGTCTCCAGGAATACCTGGTGATGTTGTTGGGGTGTTCCTGCACTCTGCTGGACCAGGAGTGGTGTGAGGGAAATGAAGCCCTGGTGTGGCTGTGTTTCTTGTTTCCATGTCTGTGAGCAGCTGTTCCTGCAGGTTAACGAGTTGTTGCTTTGCCTTTCACAGGGCCCAGCCCGGTTCTTGATCTCGAGGCAGAATCCATCGGTGTGACTTCCATCACCTTAAAATGGGTGGTGAATGACAGCGCTTCTGACTCCTACACATACAGGATAGAGGTTGTAAATGGTACAAATGGTACATTTGTGAGGAGTGTGACATCCAATGAAAGCAAAGCAGAAATTACCGGGTTAATCCCTGGGACACTGTACAGCTTCACAGTATTTGCTGTAGCAGCTGATCATGAGACAGAAGGAGGAGGAGTGTCCATAGATCTGTATACAAGTAAGTCACAGTTTTTTGCATTGCTGTTGCTAGTGGTCTGTGCTTTGCTGTGCAGTATGAGGCTCTGCCCACCTGCCCATGGCCTGAAATTTAATAATGTTGCAGGCAAAGGTGCCGTGCTTTTCCTGCCTGCAGTCAGAGATGTTTTTGTGTAAAAGACATGGCTTTCTTTGAAAAAACAGAGTAAAACAAACACCTCAAAAACAATGATTGTTGAAGTTGGTTACCAAGGCCTGTGACACAGTAAACTCTTCCCAAGAACTTTCTCTCTGGCCTGGGATTTTTGTGGGTGGATCCATTGCCTTCACTTCTTGGAGGATCAGGGCCTCAGAACATTCTTTTAAAGGCCTCCCATATAGAGATAGTGTGATCTGGGGCCCTGTGACTGGGGCAGAATAAACCTTAGAGAACAATGGCTCAGGAGTGCATTCATAGCACGACCTAGGCAAGCTGTTCCTTTGCCAACTTTCATCACCTCTATTCCTCTTTTGGTCATATATGAAGTTCCTTACCTTTTACTGTACACAGATGGACCACCATCTCCTATCTCCAGTCCCCCTACAGACTTGTATCTCTCCTGACCAACATCTGAATTTCTGAGCAAAATCCTGGGAGCTCTGGCATTGCAATCATGTGTTCTGCTTTAGAGTGTCAAAAGGAGATGAATTCCACTGAAGGTTACATTCCGTCAATTCTATCTTAGCTGCCCCCTTGTGCAACAGCCTCCAGGAATGCCTGGTGATGTTGTTGGGGTGCTCCTGCACTCTGCTGGACCAGGAGTGGTGTGAGGGAAATGAAGCCCTGGTGTGGCTGTGTTTCTTGTTTCCATGTCTGTGAGCAGCTGTTCCTGGAGGTTAACGAGTTGTTGCTTTGCCTTTCACAGGGCCCAGCCTGGTTCTTGATCTCGAGGCAGAATCCATCGGTGTGACTTCCGTCACCTTAAAATGGGTGGTGAATGACAGCGCTTCTGACTCCTACACATACAGGATAGAGGTTGTAAATGGTACAAATGGTACATTTGTGAGGAGTGTGACATCCAATGAAAGCAAAGCAGAAATTACCGGGTTAATCCCTGGGACACTGTACAGCTTCACAGTATTTGCTGTAGCAGCTGATCATGAGACAGAAGGAGGAGGAGTGTCCAAAGACCTGTATACATGTAAGTCATGCTTTCTTGCATCCCTGTTCCTAGTGGCCTGTGCTTTCCTGTGGAGCCCAGGGCTCTCCCCACCTGCCCAGGCTTTGAAATACAATATTATGTTAGGCAGAAGTGCTGCACACAGCCTACCCGGAGTCAGCAATGGTAATGTGTGGAAGGGGGATCTGTGCAGGGGATCTTGTTGCCCTCTGTTTCCTCTGGGTGAGGTCCTCAGGTTCTTATGTGGAAGGCTTCCCACAGAGTGTGCATCGTGCCTGGGGAACTCCCCCCTTTGGAGGGCCCATGGATGCAGCTGATCTTGGGCAGCACGGGATGGTGTGGCTGTCAGCCCTGCTGCTTTGCTCAGCCCATCAGCAGATAGGAGAAGGCTGAGTTATTTCTGCATTCTTCATGTTAGGCATTGTGACTTTTCCTCCTTGTTGTGATCATGTGCTGCCTTGTCCTTTCCTTTGTTTTGTCCCATTTTGACTGAGGTGAAATGAATCTGGCCCAGAGCTCCTGAATGGGTTTTCCAAAGGGGCTCTGGGATGAACTTGGAGAGTTGCTGGTACTCTGAAAATGCAGCTTGCCTGACTGTTTCTGGAGTTTTCTCTTGACTTTCACAGAGCTCAGCATTTTCTTCCTTATTGGGGTAGAGTATGCTGGTCTCTGACATTTCCCATGGAGCACTGATGGTACTTCATCTGACTGTTCCTACAGTATAGAGGTCAGAAGTCATGATTCCTCTAGAAACCAGGCATCCATTGTCACCAGGTGTCAGAGGTGCTGTTCCAGGGTTTGTCTGTAATTTCCTATAATTTCACTGTATTTGTAGGAGTAGCTGACAGTGTTACTGAAGAAAAATAAATATTTATAAATTGCAGTAGAGGTAAGTCCCAGTCACCCACATCTATTTTTACTAAATCTGTTTCTTCTGGTACACAATTATGCTTCTCCTTATTTTCTTAAAATAATACCCCTTCTAACAACAAAATAATTTAATAGGTGAGTCTATAACCTCTGTATTTGAAAGTACCAAATACTTCCTTACTGATAGAGGAAATAAATTTAGTGTGTGTTGTAATTGTAGGTTTATAAGTGTTTTGGTCCTGAAGGCCAAGTTTTACAAGATGTTTAGTTTAGAGAAACCTTTCTTCTCAGTGGTCCTGCTACATTACTTTTTAAGTATCTTTCTGTATCTGGTCATAAGGTTGCATTTTTTATACTATGTCTTAGAAGACTCTCACCCAAACTGACTTGTTATAGTTGCTACTTTTAAGGATGGCTACTGCTGTGCTCTTAATGGACAGAGATTAAACTAATTTTCTTATTTGTTGGCCACTAAGAGTTTTACATAATTATAGATGGATTTAGTGGCAGTCTACATACTACTGTAAAAATGTTATTAGAGTAGTATGTTAAAGAGTTGAACAGTATTTTGAAAATGTTGCTGATCTTGACAGACACAGCCTGAATTTTCCCAGTAACCCTGTCTGCAGAGGAGGTAAAGAGCACAGAACAGGTCTGTGTATTGTGTTAAATAGTTGTCTTCCTCATAGGGTAACAAGTCCTTGTGTAGGCAGTAGATGCCATGTAGGCATCTTTTAAAAAGGGGAAGGGAATACTGAAATTTTACAAGCATTTATATATATAACATACAAATACACAGCTTTATCTAAGGGCAAGGCTTGATTTCTTACTCCTCCATTTTTGTTATTCTTTTTTCTTTTGGCAGTAACTGTCTCAGTGGATTCACTTCAGTGTGAACCAGTGGCCAAGCAGCCTTTCCTAATGCTGAAGTGGAAATGTCCTTTTGGTAACAACTCTGGCTTCGGAATCAAAATATATAATATAAGCACTTCTGAGGTAGTAAGAGCAGAATCGGCTCCACGCTGCATGGTGGAAGGCTTTGAGCAAACCTTCCAAACAGGACGTTTAAATTTTTTCAGCACCTATAATGTTACTATCATAACTCTTCCAAATGGCACTGAAAGCTCTCCAGTGGGCAAGTTGTGTCACACCAGCATTACTGGTAAGCATTAAGATCTGAGCATGAAAGATACTTGTAGGACAAAAATATTAACTTCATAATTGCAGAATACCAGACTTGGTATGCACTACATTATCAGCTTGCAGAGTATGAATAGAACACTCTATTAATTCATAGTCTAATGTGAGGCACAATAAATATGCATTATGTGAACTGTGTTGGTATCACAACCTTTTCTTGTTCATAAAACTTTTATCAGTGCTTAACGTACAAAAAAATATTTTTGTTGGCAGACCCACCTCCTCCAACTGAATTTCCTTCAGTCAAGGCCATCAGTCACAGTTCGTTGTCTGTTGAATTCTCTGATTTTGATCCACTGAATGGTCCATTAGAAGCCTACGCAATAATGATTACAACAGACGATCAAAGTAAGATGTTTATGATATTATCATGTAGCTGAAACCATTTACCAGGCAGCATTATATTTTACACTCTAAATAGGTGTTAAACAGATAAAGAAAAGGCAGACTCAGACTTTTCAATCACTTTTCAGAAATCATGAGGCAGATACCTTGCTTGAAGTCAGACCACTCCTTGTTTTCAGAAGGTGCCTGGTTTCAGTCAGTCTTTTCCTGCCTGACTTATCTTTGTACATCATCTGACTTATCTTTTTGCTGTTGCCACATTGATTTGCCAGTGATTTGTTTCCCCAAGATTGCATAGTGTCCTTTCTTTCCCCACAGAATAATTTTCAGACCAGCTAATAGAAGCAGCTTTGGAATATGGAATGTTTCCCCCCCTTTCTTCAGCTGCAAGATGCCTGCAGTAAGGTCTTAAAAGGAAACGAGCTTTCTTCCTGATTTTACCCAAAACACTTTAACTAAGAGAGATGGAATGTGGGTGGAAGGCTTAAATATCATTGATAGTATTAATGGAAGTTAAATGCCACAGAAAAGTAGAGGGTAGCCTATCAGACTGGTCTATTTAAAGCATCAGAGCTGAGAATGTCTCCGATAGGTGACTGTCTAGTGATAAAACATTAAATTAAGGAACTTAGTTTTGCAGCATAGGTTGCACTTGAACAACTGTTCATTTTTGCCAGTGCACTGGAGGAATAAGGCACCTGATGGAGACAGTTTCTGCTAAGTGGGAGTTGACATTCATGTTTATCCTTTGTTACAACACTGGAAATTCATTTTGCAGAATTTTGATTATAGATCTTCCTTCAGTAATTTTCTGTGCAATATACATCTAAGAAATTCATGTTTGTTTGTATATATATGGGTGTGTGTATATAAATACATATATGTGTTGTATCACATTGGTGCAGAAAATTCTATTTTTCACATGCCTGCCCCAGAACTGCTGATTTGAATGCCAGTCTCTTGCATGCAGCTCTGCTTGTAACTTCAGCCAATCCTGGTTAGTCACAAGGAGATCTGGTGCATTCTTCTGTGTGGTTTGGACTGGAGGGTATTCAAGGAGGTCTTGCAGGATTTGACTGAGAGAAATAAGGGAGGAAGGTTGCCCACATTTGTAATGTAGAGTCAGTGCTTTGATGGGAACAGAAGACAGCCTTACAGCCAAGCATCTCTTCAGCTTTATTGTTGAAATAGCACAAATATTCTTGAGATGTGTTTCTCTGTTGTAAACCAGTCATGGTTACCTTTAGGATAGACAGAGGGGACTTTATTCTGTTGTGTAAGAAATTGTGTCTAAGGCTGTTTGAAATGTCATAGGGTGGTATTAAAGGCAGGTAAAACCAGGGGTGTGTATCCTGTTGGAATGGAAACTAGGGACAAGACAGGACATAACATAGCTCAGGTAGTATTGAACACCCATTTCTAGGCAGCTGAGTTATTTGCAACCTCATCTGCTTTTAATGAGACCAAGTTAGTGCTTTAGAAGAGTTGTCTTGCACTTTGTTGCTGCCGAGTCATAGTTGAGGAGAGCTTTGCTGCTGGTGGTAGATCACCCCTTGTCTGCACAGCTCTAGAAAGCTTACCAGAGCTTTTCCACCTTTCAGAGCCTCCTGCAAGGCTTCTCCTTTTTAAAGGTGAATTCAGTATTATACCCACTTCTAGAAGGATCTTTTAGCTTTCCAAAGACAGTCAGTAGAAAGCAAACGTCTGTCAAATGAGTGAGATTTTTTTGTCCTGCCTCAGCACTGGGAAGATTTGTCAGTTGGCTTGCTCTTGAGTTGTTGAGACAACTGGTAAGTTGAGTTTATTACCTCTTGGGTTACATGTGCCTCAGCTGTGTAATTGCCTCAAGGTTCTAGGGTTAATCTGCTATAAGAACAGACACCATGAAGTGGTGCTGTTCTGCAAATGGTGTCCATCCACCTGCTCACTGTGGTAGCCTGTTCTTAATCTTCTGAAGGGGAAACTGTTCTGACCATTGTTTTGTCCAATGCTTGTCTATGTCAAGGAAAGGCCTCTTTCATCTCTTACAGTTCAGGTTTGAGACTTCTTGTAGGATAGAACAAGGTCAGGACAAGCTTAGTGTCGCCCTGAATGAGGCCTGATGCTGTTTGGGTAGCACAAATACTGATGATTTTTTCTACACCATTTGCATTTTACTCTCTACATACAAGAATGGATAGAAGACATATGGATATACCTGACTTGGCTGGTGAAGTCTGTCCACAAGGGTGCCTGGTTCCAGCACTCATGCACCTTTATTCAGAAGCTCCACTATATACAGTAGAAGTAAAACCAATAGCAAATAAACAACACTGGGGAGAGGTGGTGCAGTAGATGGCACTGCAGTAGAAGAGGTTTCTGAGATTATCTGTTGCTCTCAGCCTTTCATTTCAAGCAGTACTTGTGGAGGAATGGCAACTGTAGTTAATGTGATCATCTCAGTCACTGTGCCAATTGATACAAAACCAGGGAATTAATTATATCCATGTTCTTGTTGTTTCCTGAAGGTTCTGAGTCTTTGAAATCTAAATTGAACAACACATACAAAGATTTCAAGAAGAAGAAGGCAACTGCCTATGTTACGTATGTCATAAAAACAAAGCAGGAAGAATCACATTCTTCCATTTCTCAGAATGATAAGAACATCATTCATGTAGGCAAGGGAAACTCAATGTATGGCTACGAAAATGGACCATTGATCCCTCTTCATTCATACAGGTATTTATTTCAAACCACTCTTTTGGTAAGCTTTCTGCTGTTGAAATCTAGAAGGTCATCTAATGGAAAGATTACAGATCTTGCTAAAGGCTGTTAAAACCGTGTAATGTACCTGGTTTTGTTTTTTTCTTATTCCTTCCTTTTCAACAGGGCGTGTGTTGCAGGTTTCACTAATATAACATTTACAGCCAACGTGATTGAGGGGGAAGATAGTTACGTATCATTTTCACCCTGTTCTGAACCGGTTTTACTGCCCCAGGATCCAGGTACAGTTAATGTCAAATGTAGGACTGGCAACTTGGCATACACAGCATGTGGAGATTCCTTAATTATGGCAAGTTTCATAATATCAAAGCACCTGTTGGTTTCTCTGTATGAACTGTTTCTTTCTAGCTTTGCAGTGGCACTGCTCTGTAAATTCATACCTTGCTAGTTCTGTGGGTGATCCCTTTTTTCCATGTGGCATTCCACAGCAGGAGTATCCAAAAGCTGTGGCATGCTGAAAGGGATTGGATGGCACAGTGAGACTTTGGTATAGCAACAAGTGGCCAGTAGCAACTGATGGTCTCACAGTTTTGTTAAACTAGAAGCAGGTGTATTGGAATAAAAATACTGGTCCTTTGATCCCAATTTTATATTAATTTAACATTCTCTGGTTATTATTCTTAAGGAGATTTCAGTACTGATACTGCCAAAGGATAGTAAAGACAGGATATTTTAGTAGAGTGAAGCATACTTGGTTAGTCACTTGCAAGATTCTGCTGTAGCATGTTGATTCAGTTAAAAGTTACTGAAGAGGACAGTGAGTAATACTTTTTCTCTTTTATCAGGTGTTATTGCTAGAGTGGTTATTGGATGCCTCTTGGCTATCTTGGCTGTAGTTGCTGTAGGGGGGTTCATATTCTGGAGAAGGAGAAGGTAATGTGTGTTTGTTGTATTGGTTGTGTTAGGGAGCACCAGTGTTTCACTTCAGTATCTTTCTCCTAAAAAGCACTCTTTCTGTCATGATGCATGGCTGTCAAGACATTTTAAAATATGTTGTATTAAAATGTTGTCTGTATGTTACAGATTAGAGTTGAAGTATCAAACCACTTGTTTAATAACTTTGTTTAAACCCAGAGTTACAAACTAATGAGTTGAGAAGAGCTAAGCAAAATAAATTTTAATTCATAGAACAGAATTATAGAATCCTTGAATGCCTTGGGTTGGAAGAGACCTTTAAGATCATCCAGTTCCACCCCTCTGCCATGGGCAGGGACACCTTTCACTATCCCAGGTTGCTCAGAGCTTCTTCCAGTCTAACCTTGAACACTGCCAGGGAGGGGGCATCCACAGCTTCTCTGGGTAACCTGTGCCAGTGCCTCACCATTCATGAATGGTCATGAAGTCATTCAGTCACAAGTGAGCAAACATCTCAAATTATTGTGCAAGAAGTAATTGGGTGTAATTGTATCTTAGATGGCTTGATTTTAAATTATCCATCAGTCATTCTTTTTAATTGCTTGATGGCCTGTCACATTAAACTTCTATTCTGGAATTTCCAGAAGCTGATGAGTTTGAGCTGGTCTCTCAGTTTCCAATCTTGTTGAAATTATCTGGGATGTAAGAGTGCACAAAGGCTTTTTCCTGCTTCTGACCATGTAGTACACCCTTTCTGTGGAGTTAGCCATAGCCCCAGTCCAGTTTTCTTAGTTGCTTTGATTAACAGTCGTTATTTTTACAATTGTGTCCAATAGCTGTGTACAACCATGGGAAGAGCTTCCTTTAAAGCTAGTGGTGCAGATCCCTCAGTTGTACATTTTCCACCAAAATATGTGCTTTGTGTTCAGGCTTTATACTCTGGGTCCAACAGAAAGAAGCAGTCTCATTGCACAACATCACCAAAAGAAGGGTGAAGGGTTTTTGGGCTTTTGTTGGTTTTGTTTGTTTTTTTTTTTTCTAATTCCAGGTGTAAAAGTTTGCCTCAGGAGTTTGGGTTCTTTTTTTTCACAGGATAAGATGCTTTAAAAGAAATTGTTCTCAACAGGCACAAGGAAACAGATAAGAAATCTCATATAAATTCCATTGAATTCTACTGTAAACCTATGTTGTTTTCTTATACCTTATAGGAAAGATAAAAGAAATACTGAAGTGTCTTTTTCTCCAATTAAGTAAGTCCGTATCTTTTCTCATGGTATTTTCTGAGCTCAAGTGATATTTGCAAAAATTACTCAGAACTCAGATACTTGTTTTCTGTGCAGTTTTATAGAGAATTTTGAAGTATCAATTCCTCGTGGACCTGAAAGATTGCTGCATGAAGACTAAAAATAATCATGTTGATTGAGACTTCTAGAGCCACCAAAGGGATTTGAGTGTTCACTTCATTAATCACTATTAGACACACAAATGCTCCACATGGTTTTGAAAAACAGGGTTTGAATGAAACACAGACTTGGTGCACATTGAGGAAACAATCAGAATTGTTGATAAAATGCAAAAAGGCAAAAAATGTTCTGTGATCTTAATTTTTCTTTTTTTTTTAATGACTACTTTGTGCTGAGCCACTCATCCAGATAATGTTGTGATTGTGAAATCTGGCTATGGAGGGAGTAACCACAATATATTGGAAGTCACAGGCACTGCAACTGAATCATGTTATTGGTTCTGGTACCAATTTTTGTGCTGGTGGAAAGCCATGGCCAGAACATCCCATGGAATTTCACCTCTGTAGGCTTGATGGTTGGCATAAAATACACCAGGGACTGGGGTCAATCCAATGGGAGTAAGCAGCTGGCTTACACCTAGTGTGATGTTCCTCTCCTGGAAGGATGCACTGTTCTCTCCTTGATTTAACAGAGCAGTTAAATGTCCCCTGTAAATGCACTGTTTTGTGTCTGCAACTAACAGTCATGCTTTCAGTCTTAGAGTCACATAATGAAAAATACAACTGCATGTGTCTAATCAGCCTTTTTTTTTCCCCTCCCCCGAAGAATCAAGAAGTAAGTAAAGCATACTTTCTAACACATTAACTGAATTAATTCATGGCTTATTTACCCAACACCAGTTGCTGACACATGGCTTTTCTCATTTTAGATCAAAAATTATTAAAGTGGAGAACTTTGAGTCATACTTTAAGAAGCAGCAAGCTGACTCCAACTGTGGTTTTGCTGAAGAGTATGAGGTATGTGCCCTCAGTGGGGAGAGAACTTCCTGACAAATATTTTTGGGAAGACAAATCATCTTTCCTATGGAGCATACATAAGGCTTACTGAAGGAGAAAAGAAGGGTCCTTTTTTATAGAGATGATTAAGCTGTATGTATAGCCTTCCCTTCCCTTATACAGCTCCTAATTTAGTTGAAGTGCATGATAAATACTTCCTGCCCTGAATTATTATCTCTGACTCTGGGCTTGTAGCCTGGCCTGCTTGTCAGAGCTCTCACTGGAGAAATCTTTGCCCTAGTCATGTATGGACTTAGCCTAGGGGACACTGTAGAATTTCTCTGCTCTTCAGTTTTCTCATCTTGGGTTGGTTTGGGGGTTTTTATACATATCAAGCCACGTCTGTTGCTAATCTCACAGACTTCTTCAGTGTGTGGGTGTGATTTGCAAACCACACCTGTGAATAGTTCAGTCAGGGAAACAGCAATTATGATTTGCTTACTGACCATAAGAGTTTTTCTATGAAACGTGCTAAAGCTCAGTTGTTGTAAGGAACAAAGGACAGGAAGGAAGCATTCGGGAGGATTCTGTGTTGTCGTGTCTGCTCTTAAAGAATCTCATTCTGTTTCTCATCTCCTCAAAGCTATTAATTGACTTTGTTCTTCAAATTCTATCTCTTTGTACTTCACAGACTGGTGCACCACCTTGCCTTCCTTTCAGATTTTGCTTCCTTCAGTTGGTTCATGATGTGTTTGCTCCTTTCTCCCTGTAATGCTTGCAGAGCTTCTGCCTTGGGGACAGAATGAGCTGTCATTGATATCAGTGTCTGTTTCCACAAAACTGTTTCCAGGCTTTTAAAGTCCCATCTTTAGGTTTTAAATATGCTGCTATTCCTACTTTCTGTATTAATCTCTTCTCTAAAAGATTAGCCACTGTCACCCTCCCACTCTGTAACAAGATGATTTTTATTGACATTTATCCCAGTTTAACATGCCTACTTTTACAGCACAGGACACAAGTGTTTGGACTACTTTTTTGTTTCTGTATGATTGCTAAACCAGGACCAGATGCTCATAAATCCTCCTTTTATTGTAGGAACTCAAGTCTGCTGGTATTCATCAGCCCAAATTTGCTGCTGAACTTCCTGAGAACAGGGGGAAAAATAGATACAACAACGTCTTACCATGTGAGTTATTCTCTTTGAGTTGGCATCTTCTACTGGTTGAATTTTTAAGTGAAAACCACTGGGTTTGGCTAACCTGGCTTTAATAGTGCCCAGAGGTTTCAAATATGATTTTCTAAATGAATGAATTTGGGCTGCTGCTTTCCCGAAGTCACTGTATAAACACACCTGAAAGAGCCTTCCCTCAAGGATATTTCTTCAGAAAGCTTCTTTAAAGAACTTTCCCTTAACAAAATAACTTTAATTTTCCATTTGTGAGAAATGTGCAGTCCAGGTTGAAAACACAAGAGGATAACAGTTGACCACAGACAAATAAATTTGCAAGCTATGAGAAATATTAAGACCCTGCAGGCCAACTTTGCAGATGAAGTAAGAGTTTAAGACCTGTCAAGCTGCCTGCGGGCATCCCAATGTAGCAGAGAGTCAGAAGTAATTTAAAAGTGAACAGTGACAGGTACTTAAGGATGCTTTGGAGGAAAAACATCAGCTGCCATGGCATCAGGAGACAAATCACTCCTTTTTATCCAGTAATTAAAACTGTAGTAAATCTTGTGTTGGATTAAAAATATAAAAATTTGCCTTACCAAGCCATGTTTAAAACTAAAATAATCTGTGTTTCTTGAGTGATTATCATGGCCACTTTTTTTCTGAAGCCCACTGCTATTTATGATTCCTAAGGTTATATTCTTATTCTTAAAATGCACATTGAACACCTTTTATTTAGAAACCATGCATTAGATAAACACTATTTTTCTGAAACGTTCCAGTTCGAAAATTCATAGTTGTCTTTTCCTTTTTTCTTTCTGCAGATGATATTTCTCGTGTTAAACTTTCAAATCAAACCTCTGGAACTGGTGATTATATTAATGCAAACTATATGCCTGTAAGTTGCTTCTTTAGCTGAAATGAAATATAATGTGTATTTTTCTGATGTAGGTATAAGGGCTCATAATGATGTTTAAAATCAGCTTTTATTTCTCACTGATGTTGTGTGTGTATGTATATACACATTTATTTTGGTTTTTTCTTCTTAGGGCTATAACTCAAAGACGGCATTTATTGCTGCACAGGGTCCATTACCCAACACTATAGAAGACTTCTGGCAAATGATTTGGGAAAAGGGTATCTACTCTGTTGTTATGTTGACAAAATGTGTGGAACAAGCCCGGGTATGTTGCTATCAATACTGAATTGTTTCTTGAAGGCAGCTGCACCTCTTCTAATTTTGTTGTTACCTTAGTGGTTTGGAGACTGGCCATTGTCTTTTAACAATCATCCTCTTGATGGAAGACTGTTTTCTAAATTAAAAACAGCATGATTATTTTGGGTTTGTTTTTTTTTTTTTTAGCTTTTTCCTATTTTTATATCTGCTGACTACCGGAATGGATTGTCTCAGGAGGGTTGTGGAATTACTGTTGTTAAGGGTGGGTTTTTCTCTCTAAAGAATGATTTTTATAGATCTTCTTTTGTCCTGGAATAGCCCTTGAGAAGGGTGATGTACTTTCTAGCCCTGCTTCAGGTGGTATGTTATTTAAAAGTGAGTTGTTTCATTGCTGTGTGTGATGTGTCTAACTTTGTTACACTCTTCTTAGACAAAATGTGAGCAGTACTGGCCAGACAAACAACCCAAGAGCTATGGTGACATTATTGTGACAATGGTCTCAGAAGTTGTCCTTCCAGAATGGACAATAAGGGATTTCACTGTAGAAAAGGTGAGGACTGCTTTGATTGTTGGTTGCTAGTGTGTAAATTACCTCGTGCTTATACAGATACCTGTAATATCTTCTGGACCAAAAAATTAGCCCCATCAGTAAATACAGTGCAGTAGATATGAGCTTGGAGTAAAGCAAAAGTACAAGGAAATTATTTCAAAGTATTCTCTACCACAGTAGAAGGAAGAGGGAAACTGGAATATCATTGGTCAAATCACTGCACAGTTGTAACAGGCATCTTTGATGAAGCTGAGCTTGGGCCCATACATGTGTCAGGAAGCCCAACTACTCCTCTGAAGCCAGTTTTCATTGTCTTTTTCGTTTTTTTTTAATGTCTACTCTTCCTGCAGTCCAACACCCTCGAGAGCCACACAGTGCGCCAGTTCCATTTCACCTCCTGGCCGGATCACGGTGTGCCAGAGACAACAGACCTTCTCATCAACTTCAGGCACCTTGTCCATGAGTACAACAGCCAGAATCCAGTGGACTCTCCTACTCTGGTGCACTGCAGGTAGGAAGAAGGTATTTCTGTTAGACACACTTTTGTCTTGTGGGGTTTTTTTTCAGTCAGTTCCATTTCAGCGGGATTAAAACCAGAATAAGCCACTCTGTGTAAGGATGTGGGCTATTTACCTTGCCAAACTAAAACCTTTGCCTAGTGCTTCAGTAAATAGCAGTGCTATGTAGGTAGCAAAGGAAATGATACCAAATATCATAAGAACAGAGCACCTCTCCTAGCCTGGAAAACTGAGCTGGAAAAGATGTCCTTTCAAGAGCTTGTATAATCCTGTGCACATGCAAGGCTGAGAAGCCCCTCTTGGTGGTGGTAAGACCACCTGTGCTGCCAAGAATTTTATTACCTGTGCTGTTGAAATAGTAGGAGGCATCATCCTGGCTTCCCTGGCTTTTTATCAGGCCAGCAGTAAGAAGGTGGTTGGGAGGAAGCACAGACAGCCTGTCCGTGTCGTTGCAGCGCTGGTGTTGGGAGGACAGGGACGTTCATTGCCATCGACCGCCTGATCCAGCAGATGGAGATGGAGAACACCGTGGATGTGTATGGAGTGGTGTACGACCTCCGCATGCACCGACCCCTCATGGTGCAGACTGAGGTGAGGCTCTCTCCCATGCAGCAGCACCTTTCTCAGATGTGCATAATCAGCCAGATGTAGCTCTGAATTACAGGACAGTAAGATATTAAGGAGTTTAAATTGCTCTTCATTTAACTTCCCTCCTTCCTGCCTCATCCCTTCTCCACAAAAGTAGTTGCAGCCAGGGACCATAGTACATCCAAGCAATGTCTTTACAGAGTGCTTTGTAAGACTGGCATTTGCAGCTGGAAGGAATCAAATCCTGAAGCAGACTTTTTTGCAGACTAGTTTTACCTATGTGGATTTTATCATTCAGTTGTGGGCCAGAATTATCTGGAGTAAAGTGGTCTCAGTGTGCATCTTTGCTTTTGTGCTCTGCAGGAATACAAGCATTCCTATGGAAATTACTACTTTGATCCAGAAAGGTGTATGGACTAACTCAGGCTGATTTAGAAAAGGCTGTAAGAGCTCCATCATGAAAGTCTTTTAGGATAGTGTTAGGCATGACAGATCCTAGCTCTAGACAAAACTATATGTTGCAGCATATGTCGCAGTCAAGACGGCCATGATACACAGAGCATCACAATACAATTTCAGAAAGCTTCAACCCGTACAGAGCAACATTATGCTACTTCAGAAGGCTGCAAGCATCTGTCCTTCTTGTTCTTTAGCCCAACCTTTCATACCCATCATGTTCATGCATTACACCTGTGTGCCCTCTGTTCCCTTTTGTGATTGGTCAGTGCACCTGGGCACTCCATGGCTTATTGCCTTCAATGCTGTTCACCTGCTTTTCACAGCTGTACCCATTGGGAATGAGGCTCTGCTGCAGCCCCACTCCCAATTACCGCAAATGTGTACCTATATATATGTTCTAAAACAAGCACTGTGATAACTAAGACTCAGTGCACTGCCCAAACCTATATTCAGAAGCAGATTTACTTCCAAAATCAGGTCTTTTTTAGAAATGTATTTCTGTCTCTCTTTCTCCCATCAGGACCAGTATGTCTTCCTAAACCAGTGTGTCATGGATATCATTAAATCCCAGAGAGAGAGGAAAATGGACCTTATCTACCAAAATGTGACAGCAATGGCAATCTATGAAAACTTCACACCTGGGCCAGCCTTTGGGAAGGCCAATGGCTACCACGCATAGACCAGAAGGCCTCTATCCTGGAGATGTTATTTGCCCGTAGCAAAGGGAGGTGTCAGACTCGTGTTTTCTGGGATTACGTGCAGTGTCTCATGTCTGGCTTGTCCAGCTCTGTCTGCATTCAAAGGTGTGATCTACAGTAGGAAAAACACAACACTGGCAGGAGCTGCAGACTGATGTTAAAAAAACCCAAACAACAAAACCCAAGCAAAGCTTTTTAAAGTTAACAGAGGAATCTTGTTTTTTTTGGGAATTTAACAGTACTGATAGGTGAAATAGCATTTGCTGTATGAACAGCAAACTAGAGTTAAATATTAAAATAATAACACGAGCTTTTTATTACAATTTTATATTGTTTCATTTACAGACACCAGGCTGGTGGGTTGTTTTAATATATTTAATTATAAGTTTCAGGAACATATTTTATCTACTGTATCTGGTTACTTAGTTAATAGATATGTGCCTCTGTGATCTATTTTTTTTCTGTGTTCCTTTTTATTTAAAAAAGGAGTACAAATGGCTCCTTCAAATGGACATTCATACTTGGAAATTGTGCCTTTTCTAGTTGCTACTCTAGAAAAAAAAAAACAGCAGAGATTCTATTTTTGTACTGAAACTCTTAATGAGAACACAGATTTTTAAATAAGGCTTATGTCAAACTTAACTGTAGTTGCACTGTTGGCAGGACTCTCCAGAAGCTTGGAGGTGAGCTTTGTTTTTGCATTTCACCACAAATATCCCCTGCCTTAATGTTTTGGTGTGCCTCTGCCAAAGGAAAAGCAGTGTGGTCTGTCACTCCGAGCTTTAACTGTAATTAAAAACAGAACAAGTGAATGTGTGTGCAGGGGGGTGTTTGGCGTGTGGATGAAGGACAGAATAGCTCCTCCCTGTTCCTGTCTGATATTCCTGTTTTTATACAATTTATAATGATTTATTTAAAGGTGCAATATATGATTTACTGAATAATGCTCACTCTAATAGAGTTTTTCTCAGGTTGGTGTATTTTTATCATTGTTGTTGTTTTTCCTCAAATATATAAATCTCTGAAAATGCTGAAACTAAGGTTCCAAGTGTTCAAGCACTCCCAAACGGATTGACTGGCTTTACTGTGTCTACCAAAAGACATTGCACAAAATTCTGCTGTAAAGACAAATTTATTGGTTGTTTTAGCCATTCAAAACTGAGACACGTCTTACCTGCCTGCATCTCACTGATCCAGTGTAATTGTTTTGTAATTATTCACAATATACTGCTGCTTTTGTTTTGACTGGTCCTTTTGGAAACTGAAGGAACAAGCAGAAATCCCCCGTTTGCTGATTTCACAAGTCAAGGATCAGATTGGATTTATTTTGCTGGTACATAACTGTTAGACTTAGGAAGGCATTACCAATGAAGGACTTAGGTAGCATGGGGTGGGGAGAAGGTATGTTTTTTGGTCTTTGGATCATTGCACTGGTTGCATTGTAGATGAATATGAAGTTTATGAATAATGCTATAGAATAGCTATAAAGCAGGGAAAAAAAATCTTATGAAGGTTTAATAACCAGAGTCCCTGGAATTGTGCTGCTTTTTTGTTGTCATTGTTTTGGGGGTTTTTCTTTGTTTCAGTAGAGTTGTCAGAAAAAGCTACAGATGCTAGGAGTATGTGGCTTTACTGTGGAACCTGGCAATCTCACAGGATCCAGTGTCAGCTGAGGGAGAACATAGGAATTCCTGGTGCACAACTGTAACTTCACAAATATCCTGAGGAATTTTTTACAACCTGGTATGAAAGTGTGGTGTGCTGTGTGAGCAAAATTGGAGGAAAAACCACAGTACACTTCTGGTTGTTAGGTTTTGGGGTTTGGTTTTGTTGTTTGTTTAGTTTGGTGTGGTTTTTTTGTTTGGTTTTTTTTTTTGTTTTTTTTGTTTTGCTTTGGGTTTTGGTTTTTTTTGGGTTTTTTTGTTTGTTTTTTTGCTTTTTGGTGTTTGTTTGTTTTGTTTTGTTTTTGTAGCAGCCACTTGTGGGTTCTTGAATATAATTTTGTTCCTCTTTCTCTGGAAATAATTTTAAAAACCCTCATCTTGACGTTCCTGATCCTGCCCAGCTCCGTCCAAACTGGCAGCCCACAAAGTGGATCTCTCATTTGCATTCTTCCTAAGCTGCTGTCAGATGACAAAGATAAACCCCTTGCACCAAACAGAACCATTCCAAAAGAACTGAGAGGGAGGAAAGTCTGCCCTTTGCAGTCATGTTGTTTTCTTTAACTCTGTTATTCTTATAATTACTGCACATCTTGTGCAGAACACAGAGCCAGTATTTGTTATTCCAGGTCTCACAATAACTTTCTGCCTTAGGGTGGCAAGTGCTCTTTCGCTTCAGAAGGCCCTTGTTTTGTAGCATAGAGGAGAGGGAGATGAGTTTTCCATGCTAGATCATGTTGTTTCTACTCTGTTGCAGCAGAACATCAGAAAATGAGCTAGGACAGTATGTATTTCTGCCTAACCACTGCCCAGATCCTCTTACAGAAAACTAATGGATCTGTCCCATTATTTTGGTGTTGCAGGCAGGCATCAAATTCTCATGAGTGCCATCATCTAATGAGTATCCATTTTTAAAGAACTGTATGCAGGTGTTTTTCCAAAACTGACACATTGTGAGAAGAGACTGAAGGTTGAAGCAAATGACCTCTTCATTCTGTGTATGGGAAAAAGTTGTTAAGGCTTAAGCTGTTGCAAACAAAGTTGGGCGTAGTGCCAGTGTGAATAAGTAGGACATTCCTTACAGGATGCCTCTGCAGGAAAAGGACTGCAGGTAATGCTCCACTACCATGTGGATCTGTCTTGGTCAAGATGACTTGAATTCCTGCAAATGTTTTCTCCCTGCCCTCTGATGCTCTCTGTGTTATAATAGCTGAGATCTGTCTCTTTGGTCAGTGTTTTATCTCACTGTTGCTTATTTAAAGCTGTCCACTGAAAGCTCCACTGTGTGACAATTGCATCTCTTGCATTTCTGTTTAACCCTTTCTTCCCATTTGGGGCCTGCTTAAGAAGGGAAAAGTTGATGTGTTTCAAATAAATGACTGTTGAATATCTTGAAATTATGTACAAATTTTATTGTTTTTATATTTGTTGTACAGAAAATTTCAGTACATATCTGTAATATTTTTAATGATTTGATTTGTTCTTAAAAATAACAATTAAAAAGCATCATCCTAGAGCACTTCTGGTCTTCTTTTTCCTTTGTTGGGACTTTGTTTTGAATCAAAATACCCATTTCATTTAGAAGGGCTTTATAAATGAAAAGTGGGCTCCCATCCTCTGAGGTGGTACTTGAGTCAGTTGTGTACTGCTGTCACTGGAGCTCCCTGGGACAGGGTAAATCTGTCATTCAGACGTCCCTGGAAGGTCCTCCCCTGATTTAATTCCCAATGCAGGAGCTGCAATAACCGTGGGTGAAGTTAGGAAGGCTGGCAGTGAAATGTCACTTGTAGGATCTTGCTGCACTTGGCTTTCGGCCCCTTCTGAAGAGCTTCGCCTTCAAGGGCAGGAATATCTTTTCCTCTCTGGCAATTTGAATTCCAGACCCTTGGAGTGTGTGCCATGCAGGACCATGTGGACTGGGATCCTCCAGACTGGGACCGCACAGACTGGGACCATATGGATCAGGACCATACAGACTGGGATCATGTGGTCCAAGATGGCTGCACTGGAACAATGTGAACCAAGGCAGTCCCACGCTGCCCAGGGCCTTCCCAGTCACTCCCAGTCCCTCCCATTCCCAGTCCTGCTCTAGGGTGTGGTCAGTGCTCCCCGGAGTGAAGTCAGAAGTCCCGGAGCGATCCAGGTACAGGTCCCAGTGCTGGTCTCAGAGTGATCCCGAAGCAATCCTTGTCCCAGTGCCAACCTCGGTCTCAAGTCTCAGTCCCAGAGTACCACCAGTACCAGTCTCAGTACACCCACTTGATGCCGTATTCTCTAGCCCAGGTGTTGATAAGACCATTTGCCACTGTCTGCCAGAGCTTAGGCTAGCTCTTTGGTGCAGTAGTGAGGGTGGGGAACTGGCTGGGCTAGTGCCAAGGGCAGAACCTTAGAGCTCATTGCTCTACAGCGGTAGACCGAGACAATGCAGCAGGGGCCAGGTGAAGAAGGCAGAGGAGACTCTCTTGCAGTGAAGTTCCAAGCTCGCTCTTGAGGTGGAAGAAATACAGGAAGAACCAAGGTTGAAGGGATCACAGGCAGAGAGAGCCCTAAGCACCTCTGTGCACGGGATTCTAAAGTCTCAAAAACCAGGCGGTGGACATCACTAACAAGCCAATAGGGAAACGCTCAAGGCATGGTTTCGGGACGACAACTCATCAGGGTAAGGGGAGGAGAGAGGGACTGTTGGGAACTGGTTCAGAGGGTGAGTGACAGGGAAGGTTCCAGAACAAGGGGCAGAGTTACTTTGACAGGCAGGGCAGAAGGGGCAGGGTGGCCTTGATAGGCAGGGAAGAGTCTGGAACAAGGGGAGGGGATATCTTGAGGGACAGCTGGAAGGGAGGGCACAACTTTGGTAAGTACCAACTGGAAAACATGGGGGTTAACAAAACCTACCATTGAACAACTAACTTAGTAAAACTTCATGAAATCAACATGGGCTGCAACAGCCATTCTTGAAATGAGTCCCATTGTCTGAGTCAATCCTCTCAGGGGTACCATGCCTCCACAGGACTTGCTTTTCCATGCCCAGGATGGTGTTCCAGCCAGTGGTGTGAGGCACAGGGTAGGTCTTCAAACATCCAGTGGTGGTTTCTACCACTGTTAGCATGTAGCGCTTGCCTTGGTGTGTCTGAGGCAGTGCAATGTAGTCAATCTGCCAGGCCTCCCCATACTTCTATTTGGACTACCGCTTACCATACCAGAGGGGGCTTCACCTGCTTGGCCTCCTTGATCACAGCACATGCCTCACAGTCATGAATAACCTGATCTGAGAAACAGCCCTCACTTTTTAAAAGGTGTATTAAACATTGACAAAAATGACAACAAAGGACTGAATAAGGAAAAATCACAGCTCTGGGAGCCCCCTCCATCACTACTAGATATGTGGCTCCTCTACAAAATGAATGCTCTGCCTTTTCTATCTTTAGCTCATCTGAAAGTTTTGTCAGTCAACTCTGTCTCTGCCATCCATTGATGGAGATGACTTTTTACATCTCGATTGGAGGCCAGGTGTTGTTTTGCCACACCTCCTGGTAACAAGCCAGCCTCCTCTAAATGTCTTGACTATTACAGCTATTACGAGGGGGGGAGGGAAAGAGGACTATGGAATGACATATTGCAATAACATTACTATACATCTATATAATATCAATCTCTTAATGGTGAGAGTCAACTGTTACATTACTTATCTGTTACACTGAGAAATACTGTCCATGGTTAAACCCACCCCTCGGTCTCTAAATTTGTAAATGATGTTTGGAATACATTGTTAAATGACAACATGCTATTTTAAAAGATGGCATCTTAAGGGAAAAGGTCGGTTTTAAAGAGGTTTTGAGACAGTTGTTTCTGGGGGAAAAAGATAAAAAAGAAAAAGAAGACATCTAAGGGTTTTAGCCAAACCATTTTGAAGATTGATTCAAAACACAGATCCTTCATATAGGAAGAAGAGAGGACCATAAACGCGACCCATTTCAAAATGGAGTTCTATATGGTTCTGGTTAAAGTTGAGGGACTGCACTTAGCTCTCCAATCATTTCCTTCCCTGAAATTCATCTGCATTTGCTCCTTTCTCCAGAGTGCCCCTTTCTTAGTGATGGTATACTCCATCTATGCACTTGATAGTGTGTGTCTCAACTAGAGTGTGTGTCTCATACTTTCTAGTTAAAATTGGCAGGAATGGAATGCATATTTACAGTTGCTTCTATACAATAGTCTTCTTTGGACAAGTTTTCTTTCGACAATGTTCAAGCAGCAATAGCAAATAGAAAGTACAGCTTGCAGCAGGGAAACACAGTCTTCTGCTTTCTCAAGTTTCCTGGAGTTAAATGCACGCCAAAAGGCTTTGCATAGTACTACTACTGTCTTGTAGGAATACTTGATAGAATCCTACCTTTGATCAAATTACTAATGGGCTACTTTTCCACAAGGAAGAAAATTTGTCTTTTAGTCGTACATTTTCTGTAAGTTGGAAAGATGAACTTGTGCACTAGTCATATGGAATGTACTCCTACTTCTTCATAAGTTTCACAACCTTCTTTAGAAAATATTCACTCCGTGTAACTTCCAAAGAAGAACTCTAGGCATCTTCATTCTATTGATGTCATTTTTTTTTCCATACCATGCTATTCTTTTTTGATATTCAACTCATTTTTACCACTAGAAATAGTTTTCCATGACACCTCTGGAAAAGACCAGCTCTGTTGACTCCATAGTGAAGCATTAGTCCATTGTTTCTAATGATTTCAACATGGTCCCAACCATATCGGACAGCTAGACAGCAGAGCATAGCAACAGTGAATGGGAATAACTTCGGAACAATTGCAGCCCATTTCCCAGGAAGGGTTTGCTTTCTGCCACTGCCAATTTTCCCAGAGATATTGTCTGGTCAACACTTGGAGCAGAAGAGTCTTCTTGCACAAACCTTGGGAGAAGTTCTGTCTCCCATTTCCTAGTGAATGCAAAGAGGGTTAAAGTGCTGCTTCCAACCCTTCTGTGCACTTTCTGTACCAAGACAGGGGTGACCGCAGAAAGAAGTTTTTGATCTCTCTTCAGAACACAAGGCACATCATCACCTCATCCATCTTTTTCTGGCACTCCTAGCATCTAAAGACTAAAAGGCTCTCTTGCTTGCTAAAGTGTGTTCAGCAAAAAATCTTTGTCCCATCAGCAAATTGGAACACAACTACAATAGAGTCAATTCCAATGCTGGCAGGGCAATACCCTACCCTAGTAGTAACATGCCACTATTAGAAGACTGTGTAAAAATATTCCTGTACAAAGTAATCAGAGGGAAAAATAAAATTGGGAAGAACTGCACATGGTTCTGGAAAAAACCTCCTGCAACAGTCTTATAGCCATCATTTGCTGGTATCATTTTTAATCCTTGGGGTTCTTTTAATTTGGTATAAGATAAAATATGACTGCATCTTGATGGTTTCTTAATAGAAGTACAACTATTTCTTAATAGCATAGAAGTAAGCCATTTGAATATGTGCAAATGGCCTTTTGGAAGACATATGCTATAGCACACTGTGCAAGTAATTAGCTAGAAATAGAAATGCAATGGTTGAAAACTATTTGGAATCAAGTAAGTCTAAGGTGATAGAAGAAGAAGAAGGAGAAGAAGGAGAAGAAAGAGAAGAAGGAGAAGAAGGAGAAGGAGGAGAAGAATAAGAAGAAGGAGAAAGACGACGACGACGACGACGACAGCAGTTTTCTTCTTCTGGTGAAAAAAAAGAGGAGGCAATTGTACAGTGCGGGTGTAATGTTTCACTTCCTGAAAAACGGAGTAGATTTGCTATTGCCAATGGTTTTCATTAGGAAGGAAGAGATTCCTTTGAAGAAAAAAACTTCCAACTGACTTTACATCAGTGTTATGATACTTAATTTCACCAATCATGAACAAAAATTCTCATCACTTTCTATGGAAATCATGATGGTCATGGAGACAAGGATGTCTAGGCCATGCATCAGGAACATAAAAAAGCATTAGATTGCAGGTAAGACCGAGCTCCTCTATTAGTGAGAAGAGATTGCAACAAAGACATTGTCCTTTAAGAGTCTTCAGGGTTAACAGCAGATCCAATTTTTTCATGTGAAGTATTTATGAAGAGCATTAACCTTGAAAATAGCATTGTTTTCAAAAACCTGTTGACAGTATCTCTTCTAATGATACACGGTTCTTATCAGTAGAAAAAGAAATGCACTTTTTTTCAAACTGTTGTGCACTCTTAAACAATCTACAAGAAAAAAGAGTATTTTTTCATGCTGGAAATGATGTTAACTACAAAAATGCCTTGTAGCACACTTGGCACGTTAGTCTCTTGATGAGTAGCATTTTTTGATTCATCGAACAAGTTTCACATTGACTATTTTTCAACTTGAATTCATGGCACCTTTGTACTTAGGAAGCATCCGAAGAAGAATTTCTTGGGTTTTATTTTGTACTCAATCCTAAATGCAATGCAGGTTCTGCATTCTGCCATCTGTCTAGCTTTCCCATTTGATGCAGCTTCTGGGAGATATTTTCAGCCCCAAGGACTACCTGCAAGAATGATGTTAAATACATGCAGTTTACTCCTTGCCTCATGCAAAACTATTTTTCCTTTACAGCACAATAATAAGAGGAAAATAATGATGATAGATTCAATTATTGTAGTAATACAAAGAGGACTATTATCATCATTAGAAACCAAGCAAGTCATATTTCTTGCACATGCAGTACAACCACTAATGCAAATGACCCTGTCTATTCAAAATTAATCTCTATCATAGGAGTGTATCGAATTTTTCTATTGCTATTTTGCTTTAACCAGAAAATTAATTCTTTTGGCAGCCAACTCATGATTGCAACCTAACGTCCAACTACTGCTTTCAAAGGGTTGAGACATGTCTGTTTAGAAAACTATATGGTACGGTACACAATAGCAGATCAGGTCATACACATTCAAAAGAAAAAAAGATCCAAGGACAGAGTCATGCACATCTGCAAGCCCTCAAGAATGTACAGGTCAAATGTCTCCAGAAAACTAGGCTGGTGGCAAAAATTTTCTACATTGGCACCAGCAGAAGCAGCTGCTATCTTTATAGGATGCAATCTTACTTACAGCACCCTTCAGAGCAATCTTCTGTACCCCTGCCCAATACACCTTCTGCTCTATTCCTTGGACTTCACATTTGCAGTTCCACAGAGTCCGGCAAACAGACTCAAAGTTCAGGTCATAGATTTCCAAGATTTAGAAATCTTGTGTTAAGTTGATTTATTTCATATTTCTCTCATCCCGTTGAAGCATACTGGAATATGAAATATGTCAAGTATGTCACGTGTATTTTGCATGTTAGTTCTCCTTCACATTCAAACTTCTCACAGACCCCTGTGATGCCTTACTGTAAAAAATATAGAGCTGCAAAGAGTGGTTCCGGGAAGTTAGAATAGCCAGAAAACAATGGAAACAATCTAATAATCGAACTTTGAATTTCTGAATAGAATTGCACCATGTAAGGTCAAAATAGAAGATTTCAATTCTTTTCATATAAGGATGAGTGTGGGGAAGAGAGAAAAGAGAGAATCCAGATAGGCCTTTTTTTTTTTTTTAACAGTTCCAGGAAAAAAATAGTCTTAACTTGGAAGTATAGCATTCAACATTTTTATACAGCATGAGTTCTCATTACCTAATAATATGATTTGTAGAAATGAATTGGAAAATAGGAAATAAACTAAGAAAAATATTCAAGCCATAAAAGAGATGAGTTTTCTCTCACAGTTTAAGGTTTTCTTTGTATTTCAGATTAAAAATATTAGGTAGCTAAATGGTCAGCCATTATTTTAAAAAGCATCTGGACATCAAAAGCTATAAATTTCTGCAGCACTTGGATGCCAGGTATTCCTGAAAACCTTGATTTCACTGCTGCCCAACCTTGATTCAATCCACTTCAATGCAGCTGTATTTCAGATGCTCAGTGAAACTCTCCATGAAATACATATTGTTTAGAAATCATCTGCAGAAAAAGCTAGATCCTTTTGAAGATCTTTTTCCAGAAATGGCATTTCAATTCTTTGTACAAACACACAGATGGGATTCCTGCTGTCTTCTTCAGGCCACTTCTTCCAGAGACCTCTCCATTAAATCTCTATAGTTCTACTCCTCTGGTGATCCAAAGTTAGCACTGGCATTGTCCAACTGCATGGAATTACTGTATGCCAGAACTGCACACGGAGGACTTCTGTGTGCAGCATCATGTGAGCCCTACTAATGTCACCCTGTTGCTAGAAACTCAGCTAGCTCAGCTGGCTGACAGCTGGATCTTGTGCACTGATTTTGGAATACAAATGAGGTACTAAAAAGGAGGCTGGAGGATTTCGATATTTCTGCCTCCAGCTTCAGCAACACTAAATCTTGGTCTTATGCATTCTTTTTGGCCATTTTAGTAATGAGATTTTCTGATACGTTCTTTCAAGCTGAAATTGGTCCTAGTAGATATAATCACACTGGTAGGTAAAAGTAGACTAGGAAAGAGAACATTCAGATATTCAGACTATAAAAGATAACATTCATATCTTCCCATTCAAGCCAATGAAGAAAGCAGACAGGAGCTCTTCAGATAACATGCTATGTGAATTGAAAAGAATCTGTCCTTATTTGAAGCAACTGAGAAACTCACACAAGGAAATACAGTTCAGACAGATGAAAGGGTCACATACGATGTCTAATCTAATACTTTTAATGATTGAACGAAACGAGATTTCTTGAAGTACAATCCTATACAAGAAAGGTGAATTTGCAGAAGCAATTGAACTGGGTCTGTTTTATAAACACAATGTTTTCTAATTCAGCTGAGGATTCATGAAGGCAACCTTGACATTAAAAGGATTTAGAAACATACAAATACCAAAACTGGCAGTTCATTAGCTTTAACAGTCTCTTTACGATAAGATTGATTTGGAACTTCTACTTGTAGTGGGTCTGAAGCCATTACAAATGCTGCAATGTTTAAAAAAAAAAAACAAAAAAAAAAAAAGCAAAAAAAAAACCAAAAAAACAAAAAACAAAAAAAAAAAAAAAAAACAAACAAAAAAAAAAAAAAAAAAACAAAACAAAAAAAAAACCCCAAAAAAACCAAACCAACTTTCTTTGAGACACCGGAGAAATGGTGATTTTTAGGGGTTAAGTAGTCCTTTAAAATTGTCTCAGGGAAAAGAGATAAAAAACCTCTAATGACTGCGAACTATATTACAAAAGCACAATGAAGCATGTAAGGGGCAAGAGCCTGTAATAAAAATACTATGCTGGGTTCATCTGTTTGAAAGCATTCCAGAATGGTCGAAATGACAATTCAGATGCTGTGGGAGGAAAAAAAAAAAAAAAGAAGAAGAAGAAAACTGAGGAAAAAAATATTTGGAACATATTTTCCCATTCCAAGAGGGTATAATGGCTTTATTTCATTTTGTTCCTAAGACTATGTAATATCTTATGAAGTGTTTTACAATAGAGAATGAGAGTGTGCACACTAACCATACAATTTGGATGGGTGTCTTTTACTTTATACAGCAGCAGATATGGTTTAGCACTCCACAATTCAGTCCCCGAAAGTGAATGAGTGTGGCAGATTTAACCTAACTGTCCTGTCCACCAGAATCCCTCATTATCTTTAGAAATGCTTTGCTATAGCTCGTGATCTGGACATGTCTCCCTATCTCCACTTTGAGCTCCTTGATCTTTCATCTACAGGATGTGATCCAATTAGGCCTAGCAAGGATATAGCCTTTCAAAACCACATCTTTTATCTTCTCTATTCTTACAAGTACATTTATGTGGCTATGACAGCCTAGTCAGAGAGCAAGAACACAAGGTAAGCTTTCTGACAGTGGACTTGGCAGACTTTTAGGGAGTTGTAGAGAAACTATGATAGCTTGTTATTGTAAACAGCCTGCAGCTGGTGTTTTTCTGTTCTTCTCAAGGATTGTGTGTGAGCAAAGTGGTTTTGCTAATTAGCCAACCAGGTACAATGTGTCAGAACAGTCTATAAAGAGAATACTTTTTCGCATTAAAGTTGCAGTTGTGCAAAGCAGCCTTCTTGGAGTCCATGACACTTTCATACTCGGTAGCGACACCTGTATACTGCAGGGAACAGTTTGGAAGAAGCTACTTTTTTTTGTTTCTCAGCTATGTTGCTGCATAAGATAGCTCTTCTTTGAATTTTTTCCCTGCTAAAGTATAGGGTCTGTTCTTCAATGATTGTTCTTATAACTCATGATCATATATTCTGTAGTCTTACAGAGTATGCAGCAAAGTTTTCTTCCACGGACATCTTCCTCTTTCTTGGAGAAATGTTGAAGGTCTGAATTTAGTTGCAAAGGTCACTGATTCACAGGTTGCAAAATTGTTAAGTCGAGTAACAGAAGGGAAGTGTGCTGCTGCTGTGTGTGTAAATGTCATGTCAGCTGCTGTTGGGATTAAAAGCATGAACATAAGCAAAGATATCTGCATGGCTATCAAAGAAACAAATAAGAAGACATTTGTTGTAATTTCTGCACTAAGGAACATGAAGAAGTATGGAGCCCTCATATCAGTGGCTAGATGTAGTATCGCATATGGAAGAAGGAGGGGCAGGAATGGCTTGGGAGGATACAAGAGTTTAGGTGAGAGTGACAACTAGGGTTTTTTCCCCATGGTTCTTTGTTCTTGATGTTAATAACTGTGACATCACTTCTAGTCCCTTCCCCAGTTCCAGAATGTTCACTGTTTCATACTTTGCCATTGGTCCTTGTTCTATGTTACTCCCCCTCTGTCTAGCCATTGGTTACTGTTCCTTTAGCCCACCTTTGTGCCTGCCCTTATGCCTCCTCCCACTGGCCTTCGAGTTGTTTCACCCTGCCTAGCCCTGGTCAGTTCAATACCTTGGACCCTCCCCTGTTGGAGGCTCTGACTTCTGGGCTCTGAGCCCTGCTCCTCGCTGTCCCTTCAGCCCTCCTGTTAATAAACAATGCTTGGAAGCCTACACAGAGAGCCTCTCCTGTCTTCTCTGCTCAGCCTGCTATACACCATCTGCCTATGTGAGCGTCTGCTGCTCATTTGGGCTATCTGCCTTGGTCAAGGGAGATGCTCTTGGAAGGCAGCCACCCCGGCCACATCTGCCGCATGGCCGCAGCTAGATAGTATCATCCTTGGGCCAATTCTCTTCAACATCTTTCTAACAAGCTGGACATGGGACTTGAAGGAATATTAAGTAAGTTTGCCAAAGACACAAAACTGGGAGGAGCTGTGAACGAAGTGCCTTGAGGGCAGAGAGGCCCTGCAGAGAGATCTTGACAAAAGAGAGATGGGCAATCACCCAGCAGATGAAGTTGAACAAGGGCAAGTGCTGGATTCAGCACCTGGGAGAGGCCAATCCGGGGATGTGTATAGACTAGGGAGCAAGAGGCTGGAGAGAAGCATTGCAGAAAGGGACCCAGGCTTCTGGCCAATGGCAAGCTGAATGTGAGTCAGCAGTGCCCTGGCAGACAGGAGGGCCAATCCTGTCCTGGGGTGCATCAGGCACAGCATTGCCAGCTGGGCAAGGGGGGGCATTGTTCTGCTCTCCTCTGCTCTGCTCTGCTCTTCTCTGCTCTGCTCTGCTCTGGGGCGACTTTTCCTTCCTTCCTTCCTTCCTTCCTTCCTTCCTTCCTTCCTTCCTTCCTTCCTTCCGCACTTCCGCACTTCCGCACTTCCGCACTTCCGCACTTCCGCACTTCCTTCCGCACTTCCTTCCCTCCTTCCTTCCTTCCACACTTCCTTCTGCACTTCCGTACTTCCGCACTTCCGTACTTCCGCACTTCCTTCCGCACTTCCTTCCTCCCCTCAACTTTGATGTTAATTTCTAAACTGTGAAGTAGTTACAGTAAATGACTCTTCCCTAAATAGCATTTTAAAGCATAGAAATGGATCAACAACAAATTTGTGTGAAGAAAGAGCATTTAAAAGTGATTTTAAAGTGAGAATTCGAGTTAGCTGTTGAAAATTCAAAAATACAACATTGAAATGATGGAATGGATGTTTTGAAGGGGTTTTCTTTGTCTTTCTTTGATACAAATGATGATCTCCATTTTTACACCTTCTAAAAATTCATCTTGAAAGTTACTACTTTAGATAACAAAAATATTTCCAGAAGAAGGAAATGGATTGATGCAGATGAAAATACAATATTCTAAATATTCATCATCTAGTACAAAGGCTTGCCCTTACACAGGAATCTTTATGGACATTTCTAGTCTCACACAAACACTGAAGAATTTTTCAACTGACTAGAAAATCTTAAAAAAAAAAAAAAAAAAAAAAAGAGAAATAAAGATCAGAAAATTCTATGCATCCTCACTTACTAGATGGCGATTACTAAAGATTGGATCTGTTTTGTGGGTGAGTATACTTCCCATTCACACACACAGTTACACCTCTTCCCCTTGCAAACAGATGTGTGATTTGGGGTCTGAAAGAAGGGACTATATTTTTTCTGTTCAACAGGCTTGGGTTTTCAAAATCAAGGGGTATTCTTCCTGGATCTATTAGCTGGATTTATTACCTAGAAGGTAATAAAAGTCATTCAATATTTGGTCAAAACTGTCCTAACTACATCTTCATGTGAACAAATTAGTCCAACTTAGGTTGCTTGCATGCAATTTTTTTTTCCCCAAGTATTATGGCAACAAAAGAACAATTACATCGATGACAGGTCACGTTTTGCAGGAAGACATCTATGGCATGTTTAGCACACACCTACGGCATGCCTTTTTTATTAAGGGATTTTTTTCAAGAAATCTCGCTACATTTAATTGTTCCAATTCTTTAACTCTGGATTTGTTCAAATACTGAAAAACTGTCATTAAAACCAACACCTTGCTTTCCAAATATCAGCTACCACAATTCTATTTGGGTTGTCTAGATAATAGCAATCAGTAGAGGGCAATTGTAGGTATCACCTTGAAAACAGATTTTCTTTGATCACAGTCTATATTTTTACAACTATCATTCTTATAGAAACCGAGTTCAATTTAAGATCATAAGAATTGTTTCTAGACTGCTAATAAGATAAGAAATCTACTATGGAAATTTACCGAAACTCATTTGCTTTACAAGAGGAATATGAGAAGTGGAATGTAGGCAACCAGCTGGTGAGAAACCCATTCCAGACCTACAACTGAATACCTTACCATGACTTGATTTGATCAACGGAGAAAATTCTGAAGTGTTCTTAGTAAAAACATGGCTTGATCAAGCAGATTTCAACTGAAGAAAGAACTTGGTTGGTTGTTCATTTCTTGAATTTCTGGAGGTTGAGATTGGAAACATAATCACTACAAATACAGTGAAGTCAATAGCTATTGATTCCTCAGACCCATCAAAATATCCAAGAGAGGCTTTGTTTGTAAGAGGTATGTAATAAAAAGGCACTGAATTAAATGACAGACACATACTTTTGAATGGACAAGTCCTAAATTTACCCTCTGGAAAAGCAGGACGTCAATCAGAACAGAAATTCTAGGAGCAAGAAATGGAATTGCAAGCTGGTTTTAATTTAAAGGTAATCGTGCAACTATGTCATGTCTATTTGTTCAAAATCAATTGCAGTGCTTCTGGCAAGTAGAAATACTATCAGAAAAGCTGAAAGTGCACTTTCATTGCACTAAGTCTAACTGCAGCAGTTTTCACAGGAAGCACTTCAATAGGCAGCAGTGTATCAAAGTTCTTATCAAGCCTTCTGGATTAGTACTTGCAAGTTTCTCAGATGGATGAACCATAGTATCATTTCAAGTCATTTGGTGGGAAAAAAATATGTGGAGCAAATATGGTGCCTTGTCCATCATTTCTAGCATGCCAAAGAAGAAAATAGCCATTCTTAGAAATCTGCAACTACAGAATATGCAACATCCATACAAAGCGCACACTAGAAATTCAGGTAGAAATGATAATTTCTTCAAAGGCTGATAACTGAAGAGAACAGATCAGAGGCTGGGCTGCCGCATGTCCCTACAATTTTTGGTCCTCATCTGGCAGAAATCAATTGAGCGGGAAGCTCATTTTAAACTTAATTTAAACAGTGATTAAGAGCACACATATTGAAAGGACCTTCTCCAGATCTTTCTATTGCTTCTAAATATTTATTTTTGAGTATGGAGAACTTATGCTACAGACTGCAGAGGCACTAAGTAGTGACTAAAGTAACTTGGCTATCAATTGCTTCAAGGTAAGGAAGTGGTTGTCCCACTATCCTTCTTCCCTTCTCCTCTGCAAAATCTAAAAGGTTTTCATCAGAAACAGTCAAGTCGTCTATCACGACAACCAATAGATCCTATTAGAATGAACTAGAATAAATATTGTTCTCCATCATGTCCTTCTTTTACCCTTTTAAAACTTGGCTTTCAGGGGGGAAATGGGGTTCTTTCATCTTGGGTATTTTGACTCCATGAAAATCTACTTTTCAAAAGTAAATGGTTAGGAATTGATTGGGAAGCTTGCTTCTTCAGCAAGGTGTTTGAAAAGTGATTGTCAAAGCATACCAGTGAAATTTGGAGAGTAGGAAAAGTCTATTAAACAAACTAAACTAATAAAAAGAAACAGACCTGATTTGTACAATCATGTACAGACCCATATATAGAGGCATCAATAAAAAGGAGTCTTACATTCCTGTAACCAAACCATGGTTGCTTAAAACCATAGAAATAATGACAAATAATATTTTCAATTATAACTCATAAAAGAAAGCGCTGCTAGTTGATGAGAAGCTCTGTTTTATAAACTATGAGTGTGTTCTGGTATTCTGGAAAGAATAGAAAATTGTCTTTGCTCGATGGTGGGAAAAATAGTGGAGAAGTGTAATGGGAATACTCTTTGATTTAGTGCATTTTTCTTCTAGAAACAACACCATACATGCTTTCTAATACTAAATGACAGAGCAGCCAATTGAACCATTTCTGACATTTTTTCCCAGTGTTCCAAAAAAAAAAAAAAAAAAAAGCTTATGCAAATATTAGCAAAAAAACCCAAAATGATCCAAGAAGTATTAAGTTATAGATTGTAAAGGCTATTAAAAATGCAAAAATTGCTGATGGGAAGCTAATAGGTGGCTAAACAGGTTTTCACAGGGTACATGTCTCTAAAGAAATACTCTAACCAAAAGCCATGAATTCTTTAGATCATCATTTTATCCTCTTTCATATTTTAAATGAGAATGAAAAATCATTAAGGACTCTGGATGTAGATCTCAGATTCATCTTACATATCAAGAAAATTTTTTTCACTGCTTTGCTTGAAGTTCTGCTGACTGCATTGCGCATTTCTTGGCTTGCTTTTCTGCTTCTTTCTGCTTTCAATACTGGGCAATTGATGCCATCGACAAAGAGTATGATATCTCTCATCTAAGCAAAAGTATTTCGTCTTTAGGATCCTTTTCTATTAAATGGACAGAAAAAGAATGTATTTACTCCACCTAACATTGATTCTTTTGGTAAAGGTCACCTGGAGAAAACTTTTTTCTGCTGGCATTCAACTCAAGGACTGGAAGAATTGAGAAGACTGGTGGGCACTGGAGCATGGAGAGCCCTTCAGCTTGTGGGGCGACAGAATCAAAAGATCAACACTCTCAACTTCATGGACTGTACTGAGCAAAATTCTGACTAGAATCTCTTTCACACATAGATACCCCTTTGAAAGACACATGGGAAGATGAACCCCACCTCCTGTTCTCTGCAGGTATGTGCATTCTTATTGACTGTTTAGGATAGCTAGATGAATTTCAGGTGTCTAAAGTTAGGTGAGACAAAGCCCACTCTCAAAGCCTAGAAAACCCACCCTAGAAGCAGCAAAACACACAATGCTGCACTTCTGTCAAATTTGCCAAAGCAATGACTATAGCATTAAATGTGTGCAAACAACCTGCACAGAGACCTTTTAAAAGATATTCACAAGCTATTCTTCACCTAGGAAGATTTGAAGGCACATCTTTTATCTCTTCAAAGAATAAAAGCCCCAAAAGAGAGAAGATTTCTGAATTTAGCACTCTTTCTGTCACATTTATTTAACAGCACATGACTTAGTTGAAAATGATCACATTCATAGAAAGACCGGTAAAGACAAATAAGAAAGAAAATAAGAAATTACTTGCACAGAGTGTATGAAGAAACACAGAGAAAGGTATCAAACAGTGAGAAAACAAAAACAAGCAGTGACAAGGAGAGATATCCTGCAAATTTGCTGGAAGGATTACACATTATTTAATTAGAAAAAAATCAAAGGACGCTGAAAAACAGGGGCGAGAAAGGGATAAGTGTGGTGAAAGTGCACAGATTCTCCTGGAGAAATGGAGTGGAAAAGCTTTTCGCTAAGCTGTAGGCAACTCGAGGGGCAGAACACGGCGCTCTGGAGCTGGCCGAAGGGAAGTGCCGCTTCCTGGCGTCTTTTGGCAGAAGCGGCGCTCCGGAGCGCACCGCTGCCGCTCCAGTCATCTGGGCATCAAGTAGCCACTTCTTCGCCTCCGAGAGCCGGAGATCGCGGTAGCTTGCAAGAGGCGAAGAACGAAGCCGCGAAGAAGCAGGCTTGTGTGCGAAGCTGGCAGACTGCTGGAGGACGCTGGCTGCCACTCTCCTGCCTGTGGAATTCACTCTCGGCATGCCCATGGAAGGCGTTCCAGGACAACTTTCCTGGGTTTTGACGGAGTCCTGATGCGTGCCTCCTTGGAAAATCTTGCTCGTGCCCTGAGGCTCCCAGATGCAGAGAACACGGTGGGGCAGCTGCTGAAAAGAAGGGCAGCAGTGAGTTTGTCAAGAAAGAAGAACATAGGCAGCTGCCTGTGCTTGGCAAGGAGCAGCTGCTGGATTCTTGCACTTGCCTTCACTGCGCACAGAAGCCCGCTGCTCTGCTGCTTCGTTTCTCGCCTTCAGTCAATTGCAGAGTATTGAAGCTGAGCCAGGCTGGTCAGCTTTGCTGCTTTTCAGCAGCTCAGCTGCCCTAATGCAGCGTGTCAGCTCTCGAGGTTTCTTGCCTTCGCCAGGCTGCAACGTGCCCGCTACTACCAAGAGCTGTGCAGGAGTGGGCAGAGAGCACGGCCATCTGCCAGCAGTTTGCAGCTTGCCCAGGAAAGTGCAGAGTCCTTGGAATGTGCAGCAAATCCAGTTTCTTGGCAAGACCGGGGGAATTGAGCAGTGCTGGTGGACTTTCTCCTTGCGAAATGGAGTGGAAAAGGTTTTCGCTAAGATGTAGACGACTAGAGAGGCAGAACATGGCGCTCCGGAGCTGGCCGAAGGGAAGCGCCGCTTCCCGGCGTCTTTTGGCAGAAGCGGCGCTCCGGAGCGCACCTCTGCCGCTCCGGTCATCTGGGCGTCAAGTAGCCGCTTCTCCGCCTCTGAGAGCCGGAGATCGCGGTAGCTTGCAAGAGGCGAAGAACGAAGCCGCGAAGAAGCCGGCTTGTGTGCGAAGCTGGCAGACTGCTGGAGGACACTGGCTGCCACTCGCCTGCCTGTGGAATTCACTCTCGGCATGCCCATGGAAGGCGTTCCAGGACAACTTTCCTGGGTTTTGACAGAGTCCTGATGCGTGCCTCCTTGGAAAATCTTGCTCGTGCCCTGAGGCTCCCAGATGCAGAGAACACAATGGCAGCTGCTGAAAAGAAGGGCAGCAGTGAGTTTGTCAAGAAACAAGAACATAGGCAGCTGACTGTGCTTGGCAAGGAACAGCTGGTGCATGCTTGCAATTGCCTTCACTGCGCACAGAAGCCCGCTGCTCTGCTGCTTCGTTTTTCCCATTCAGTCAATTGCACCGTATTGAAGCTGAGCCTGGCTGTTCAGCTTTGCTGCTTTTCAGCAGCTCAGCTCTCCTAAAGCTGCGTGAAAGCTCTCGAGGTTTTTTGCCTTCGCCAGGCTGGAATGTGCCCGCTACTACCAAGAGCTGTGCAGGAGTGGGCAGAGAGCACGGCCATCTGCCAGCAGTTTGCAGATTGCCCATGAAAGTGCAGTGTCCTTGACATGAGCAGCAAATCCAATTTCTTGGCAAGATCGGGGTACGTGAGCAGTGCTGGTAGGCTTTCTCCTTGCGAAATGCAGCAGAAAAGCTTTTCGCTAAGATGTAGACGACTAGAGAGGCAGAAGATGGCGCTCCGGAGCTGGCCGAAGGGAATCGCTGGTTCCCGGCGTCTTTCGGCAGAAGCGGCGCTCCGGAAGGCACCGCTGCCATTCCAATCTATTGGGGAAGATGAAATAGCAAGGCCCTATAAATATGATGGCCTGGCAAAAGAATCCAAGAATACAGATATCGAGATGAAAACAAGGGTTGAAATACCAAACCTTAATCACTGAGCATCTCGAAAACAATAATATAGCCGAGCTGGAAGCAATCCCCCCTTTCTGATAGATCCTAAGGTCAAATGGAATGTTCTGTATCACCCCCCAATGTGTGGTTCATCCCATACCTGTAACCCTCCCCTGAAGTATCAGGTATCTGCAACCCCATTGGCCCAAGTCCTGTCCCAGCCCACCTTGAAGCCCCCTGATAAGGTGTGGCCAAGGGACCGGACGCTCTCTCTCTCTTGGACCCTCCTGCTGGGACACCCACCTGGCACACACTCTCTCTCTCTCTCTCTCTCTCTCACGCCCCTGCTCTCCCTGGGCCTGCCACGAGTTGCGGCTAGAAACTCTAAGCAGGGCCCTTCATCCTTTACAATAAACCATATGCTCTAAAGACCGGGCTTCAGAGATCCTTCACCACCACCCATCCAAACCGTCCTGGAGTCCAGCAGTCCCCGCAGATTGGCGCCCAACGAGGAAGACCGACCCCCACAGACCGGCAACCCCTCATGTCTGAAGACCTCTTCAGCTTTTCTACCTGTGGGAGACTTCTCCATGGACGGTAACTAAATAACCACTTGTAGCCTCCTAATCGGTGTCGTGAGCACGGCGTATCATTGCTGGGCTGCGTGAAAGCCGGAGCTCTATAACTTTGCCGAGGCAATCCTCGAGCACGGGGATTCGTTACAAGGTAGCGAGTACCTGCAGCTCTCAGAGGAATTCGCCTGGCAATCCTCGAGCATAGGCGGCCGCTGCTGCGCGGCAGCTACCTAGAGCTCTCTGAGGAACCTCCCCGTGGCACCCCGCCACGTGCACCGAGCACAGGCGAGCACTGCTCTGCGCTGCCCGCACTGAAGCTCTGAGTGGAGTCTGGAGGCCCCGAGCACGGAAAGACGTTCCTGAGCGACGCCTGAAACCGGAGCTCTGAGGGGGACCTCAAGCAGAGTCCTGAGCGCCGACTGGAGTGCCTGGCCAGCCCCCCACGTCAGAGTTCTGAGTGAGGACCCTGCCCCTGCAATATCGAGGTGAGCTACACTGGTGTAAAAATGGGACAATCCCACTCTGCCCCTGATCGGGATCTCTATAAGGAACTTAAGCATTCTTTACGCTGCAGTAACAGTACTTTACCTAAGCAAGAGCTAAAAAACCTTTTAGAATGGACTCTAGTTAATTTCCCGAATGCGGACCGTTCAGCCGTCTTTACCAGAGACTTTTGGGACTCAGTTGGAAATAGACTCTTTAATGATATTTCATGCCGGGATTTGACTGGCGTTCACCTCCTCCCGGCGTGCAGAGCATTGGTTTAGCTGTTTGCTGCACAGCAAAAGCCTGCGGCAGCCGCTCAGCTGGACCATGCTGTCCCTGAAAATCCCCTCCATGCTGCCGCGAGTCCGCAGTGGGGCACACCCCCTGCCTCCCCCCCGCGCCACACGGCTGCGGAGCCTGCGGCCCCTCCCCCCGCCCTCGTGATCGCGGCACCCGTTGCCCCAGCCCCCCCACCGGACCCCGCGGCCCCTCCCGCCGCTCCCTCCATCCCCACACCCCCCACTCCACTCACCCCTGCCGTTCTGGTTGCCGCGGTTCGCCCCCCCCGCTCCAGAGCCATCGTGTTGGGCCCCTCCCTCGCCTCCGCCCCAGCGAGCCCGCCCAGCAATGTGATCGCGGTAACACCCGCTGCTGGTGCTGCACCGGCCCCGCCCCCCCTCCCCCCGTGACCGCGGCTGTACCCCCCCCCGCCCCCCGCGAGTCCCGCTGCTCCCCCAGCCATGTGCTGTGTGTCTGTGGCTGCTGCCATCGCCGGCCTCCTGCAGAGTCACGCGGCCACGTTTCTGCAAGCAGCGCAGGTTCCCCTCGCTGCCGCGGCGCTGGCGCTGCCTGACATCCCGCAGGCATCCGCCGCTTCTTTGCCGCCTATGCCTTTTGCCGATTCCGGATCTACCATGCTGATCATGACAGCGTCCTTTGTGCCGCGGGACAGAGCGGTCCAGCCCACCCAGCCGCCCCGCGCCTCCCGCGCTGTGGCTCCCCCACCGTTGTCACTGCCCCCCTCAAACATGCCCACTGCTGTGGTCCCGTGCCTCCCTGACCGCCCGGTCCCTGCCCCAGCCCAGCTTGCGAGCTGCCAGCAGCTAAGCTCTGCGGCAGACGCCGGCTAGCCCTCCGCGCCCTCTCCCCGCTCCGCGGCGATCCCTAGCCAGCCCTCCCGTTCCTGCCACCGCTGCAGCTGCGCCGGGGATCACGGCCACCGCCGGAATCGCGACAGCAGCCCAGCCCTCTGCCCCTGCACCCCCCACCACACCCCTGCTTACGGCGCCGCTGCCGGCTCAGAGCGCCGCGGCGCCGCCGCGGCCTGACCCGCCCCCATCACGCAGTGGCGCTCCGGGGCTCCACGCCGCGGCGCTGCCACCCCCTGCGGGTGGCGACGCCCTGCCGTTCCCTTCTGTGGCCACAGATGCGGTCCCTGCTGCGCTCCCCGAGGCGGCCGCCATGATGCCTCACCACACGGACCCCGTGACACGCCCCCCGCATGCGCAGTCCCTGCGACCCTCGGAAGTCCTGCCTCACACCGCGACACCGCCGCCCCCCCACGCTGCCTCCACCACGCCTTTGATACAGCCTCCCGGCTCCCACACGCTCCATGCTGCAGTCTACCCCCAGCCGACATCACTGTGCCCTCCCACGCCAGCACCACCGCTCCCAATTCCAGCCGCAGGACACCAGCCCGCGCCGCCACAACTTCCGGGATCACCACCTCTACAAGTGTCTCCGCCCACACCACCAGCCCAGCCGGAGTCTGTTACAGCCTCATCACAAGTAGCCCCCACTGCAGCGCGCCTCGCACAGCCTCTGGAAACCCCAACGCTACAGCCATCAGCAGCTCCTGCGCAGCCGCAGCCTCCAGCCGCCCTTCACCTGCCTCCATCGCCACTGGGTACTGTGCCTCCTCCCCCCGCGTCCCTGCCGCTGCCACCGCATCCTGCACCTGACCCAAGCAGGACTGGACTACAACCAAGCACACAAACCGTGCAACGAGAAGGGGGAGGGTTGAATGTGACAGCCACTTTGACAAATACAGGACACATAGAGAACTGTATTGCATTTCCAAATGCCAACCCTCTTAATGCTGAAAAGTCACCAGCATCAATCGCAAATTCAGAAAATCCCCAGAAAAGTTTTGACAATCTTCAACTGACAGACTGGAATCAAATAACACGTGACATTTGCAAAGAGGAAAGCCTAAACCCTATAGCACTGCCTGTGATATTCAGCCAGCAAGCCGGTGGTCCCAGAACTTGGACAGCTATCCCATCTCATGAGGTGAAAGAATTGCGAAAAGCAATAAAGGACAAAGGTATCTCCTCTCCATATTTTAGACAACTGCTGAAAAGTACCCTGGAAGGACATACACTCACACCAAATGACTGTAAAAATCTTGCTGGTAAAATTCTTACAGACTCACAGTATATACTATGGGAACTTAAATGGAAGAGACTGCTTACAGGGGTACTAAACACTTATAGACAATGTACTGATGCAGACCTTCGTGCCCTCACCCTGTCTAAGCTAATAGGTGACCCACCGGATGACCAGAATGAAAATCAAGTGAATTTACCCAGAATGGTGTTAGATGACATCAAAAAGATGGCTCGCAAAGCTTTTTTGCAAGTTCAGCCTGCAGGAACTTTTGAAAAAGCCTACAATCTAATTAGTCAAGAGTCATCTGAACCATTCATCTCATTTGTGGACCGGGTGATCCAAGCAGCAGAAAGACAATGCGGTGATGATATTGCCCATCCAATAGTGATACGGGACATCATTGAAAATAATGCAAACGCGGAATGCAAGAGAGTCATCAAAGCCCTGGGAAAAGAAAGACCTACAGTGCCTGAAATGATTGATGCCTGCAGCAAAATTGGGAGCCCACAGCATGTAGCAACAGTTCGAGTAAATGAACTTGGAGAAACTCTAGGAGAGAAAATTGAAAGGGCTCTTACAGCACAGGTAGCGCAAGCAAAAGCACAGGCAGCACGAGCAGAAGCACGAGACCAAAAACTTACTGAAATCCTAACTGCCTTGCATCTAAGGTCCCAGCAAAGAGCATGAAGCCTTACCACACATCAAAGCCTGCTGACACCCTCACATCAGCCAGTACTTCCACAAGTACAAACCAAGAAGCAAGCACCCAGACCTGAGCTGCGCAGAATCATCAGGAGAAAGGGAACTGCCAGGAACAGCTCAAGAAAAGAATGAAGTTTTATCGTTTGCGCGCGTGCATGTTGCTTTTGTTCTTGTTTTAGTTTTTGTAGTGAAGCTTTACCTGTAAGTCAATCAAATACAAATGTCTGGGTTGCTTTAGCCAAGTCTTTAGGCTCTGATACCATCTGTCTATCCATCCTGGCTAGACGATTTGTTCGATGGTGGGAGCTTTGCACCCTGGCTAAAGGAACTCTGTAAAGTAGGTTTGATTATTCTGATAGTGATAATTGTAGTTTTAGTAGCAGTACCCTGTATACTTCAGTGTGTGCAGAACATAATGAGTAAGACAGTATCTAACATCTTAGTTGTTCATCAGAACGGGGGAGATGTTGGGGAAGATGAAATAGCAAGGCCCTATAAATATGATGGCCTGGCAAAAGAATCAGAGAATACAGATATCGAGATGAAAACAAGGTTTGAAATACCAAACCTTAATCACTGAGCATCTCGAAAACAATAATATAGCCAAGCTGGAAGCAGTCCCCCCTTTCTGATAGATCCTAAGGTCAAATGTATCACCCCCCAATGTGTGGTTCATCCCATACTTGTAACCCTCCCCTGAAGTATCAGGTATCTGTAACCCCATTGGCCCAAGTCCTGTCCCAGCCCACCTTGAAGCCCCCTGATAAGGTGTGGCCGAGGGACCGGACACTCTCTCTTGGTCCCTCCTGCTGGGACACCCACCTGGCACACACTCTCTCTCTCTCTCTCTCTCTCTCACGCCCCCGCTCTCCCTGGGCCTGCCACGAGTTGCGGCTAGAAACTCTAAGCAGGGCCCTTCATCCTTTACAATAAACCATATGCTCTAAAGACCGGGCTTCAGAGATCCTTCACCACCACCCATCCAAACCGTCCTGGAGTCCAGCAGTCCCTGCACAGTCTTCTGTGCGCAAAGTAGCTGCTTCTCCGCCTCCGGCAGCCAGAGATCGTGGTAGCTTGCAAGAGGCGAAGAACGAAGCCGCAAAGAAGCAGGCTTGTGTGCGAAGCTGGCAGACTGCGGGAGGACGCTGGCTGCCACTGTCCTGCCTGCTGAATTCATTCTTGGTATGCGGATGGAAGGCGTTCCAGGACAACTTTCCTGGGTTTTTACGTAGTCCTGACGCGTGCCTCCTTGGAAAATCTTGCTCGTGCCCTGAGGCTCCCAGATGCAGAGAACACGGTGGGGCAGCTGCTGAAAAGAAGGGCAGCGGTGAGTTTGTCAAGAAAGAAGAACATAGGCAGCTGCCTGTGCTTGGCAAGGAGCAGCTGCTGGATTCTTGCACTTGCCTTCACTGCGCACAGAAGCCCGCTGCTCTGCTGCTTCGTTTCTCGCCTTCAGTCAATTGCAGAGTATTGAAGCTGAGCCAGGCTGTTCAGCTTTGCTGCTTTTCAGCATCGCAGCTCTCCTAAAGCTGCGTGAAAGCTCTCGAGGTTTTTTGCCTTCGCCAGGCTGGAATGTGCCCGCTACTACCAAGAGCTGGACAGGAGCGGGCAGAGAGCACGGCCATCTGCCAGCAGTTTGCAGGTTGCCCAGGAAAGTGCAGTGTCCTTGACATGAGCAGCAAATCCAATTTCTTGGCAAGATCGGGGTACGTGAGCAGTGCTGGTAGGCTTTCTCCTTGCGAAATGCAGCGGAAAAGCTTTTCGCTAAGATGTAGACGACTAGAGAGGCAGAACACGGCGCTCCGGAGCTGGCCGAAGGGAAGCGCCGGTTCCCGGCGTCTTTCGGCAGAAGCGGCGCTCCGGAAGGCACCGCTGCCGTTCCAGTCTTCTGTGCGCGAAGTAGCCGCTTCTCCGCCTCCGGCAGCCAGAGATCGCGGTAGCTTGCAAGAGGCGAAGAACGAAGCCGCGAAGAAGCAGGCTTGTGTGCGAAGCTGGCAGACTGCGGGAGGACGCTGGCTGCCACTGTCCTGCCTGCTGAATTCATTCTTGGTATGCGGATGGAAGGCGTTCCAGGACAACTTTCCTGGGTTTTTACGTAGTCCTGACGCGTGCCTCCTTGGAAAATCTTGCTCGTGCCCTGAGGCTCCCAGATGCAGAGAACATGGTGGGGCAGCTGCTGAAAAGAAGGGCAGCGGTGAGTTTGTCAAGAAAGAAGAACATAGGCAGCTGCCTGTGCTTGGCAAGGAGCAGCTGCTGGATTCTTGCACTTGCCTTCAGTGCGCACAGAAGCCCGCTGCTCTGCTGCTTCGTTTTTCCCATTCAGGCAATTGCAGAGTATTGAAGCTGAGCTGCTGTTCAGCTTTGCTGCTTTTCAGCATCTCAGCTCTCCTAAAGCTGCGTGAAAGCTCTCGAGGTTTCTTGCCTTCGCCAGGCTGGAATGTGCCCACTACTAAGAAGAGCTGGGCAGGAGCGGGCAGAGAGCACGGCCATCTGCCAGCAGTTTGCAGGTTGCCCAGGAAAGTGCAGTGTCCTTGACATGAGCAGCAAATCCCATTTCTTGGCAAGATCGGGGTACGTGAGCAGTGCTGGTAGGCTTTCTCCTTGCGAAATGCAGCGGAAAAGCTTTTCGCTAAGATGTAGGTGCCTCGAGGGGCAGAACACAGCACACTGGAGCCGTGTCTGGCTGTCAGGTTTCTGACTCTTTCACTAGTTTTGTTTGTACTAATTAGTTTTTTTAAAATTTATTTTTCCCTAGTAAAAACTGTTGTTCCCATTCCCATATCTTTGCCTGAGGTCCTTTTTATTTTGAAATTGTGTAATTTGGAGGGAGGGCCTTTACCTTTTCTGTTTCATGGGAGTCCTTTGCCTTCCTTCTCAGACTCCTGTCTTTTCAAACCAAGACACCTCTCACTCCCAGTTGCCTCCACTATGGTCGTAGTTCCCTGCTGCATGGTTCGGGTTGTTCCCTGTGTGGTTCCAGTTACTCCAGTATGGTTAGAGACATTCACAGTAGATCCCAGTTGCCCCCAGCATGTCTGTAATTATTTCCAGGCACTACCAGTGGCCCCAGTAAGGTGTTAGTTATCCCAGTATGATCCCACATTAATGACCAGAATATCCCAGTTGCCTCCAGCGTGCATCCAGTCATTCCCAGATCCTGCAAGTGGCTTGCAGCATGATCCCTGTTTCTCTCAGTTGCTCTCAGTAGCCCAAGGTATGAGCCCAGTTGTTGCCCTGATTTTTAAAAGTGTTCATTTTTCTTTTATAGTTCTTTTGAAAGTCTTAAAGTTCTCATTAAACTTCTTTAACCTTCTGATAATGTTTAGATATTTGAGAGTCAGAGTTCCCACACAATGTCACGTATAAATAGAGTACTTTACATATTTCTCTGTGGGTGGAGAGAAATAATTGATTGATCTTTGGACCAGTGTGGTTGGAGAGGTGGTAATTTCATCCTCCAATCCAGCGTCACCTTTGGAATTCTAGAAATAGCAGATGTTGGAATAAAACTGGGTCTTTTTCTCTTTTGAACTTCCCAGGCTTCTGTGTAGTCATTTCTTGTCCAATCGCGACATCTCTTGGCGCCGCGTGTGAACGACACCTTTTGGTGACGTCTTGATTAACCCTCTCTCTCCCGGCCCTGACTGCTGCCCTTGTGGGCATATCTGCTTCTATGGGTTTTGTGGTTGTCGCCCTGGTGTTGGACAGCTGGAAAGATGTCCTGGAATGGAGCGGGGTGTCTATCTCGTGGCTGGGATTTGAGTCCCTGTTCCTCTGGGGAAGGGAACACGGGTTTTTTTCTGAGCCAGAGGCGTTCTCTAAGGAGGTGTGGTCTCGCTTGGGGGAGCACCTCGGGGGCTTTCTCGCTGCTGATGGTTACAGTGCAGGTTCTGTGCGGATGCTTCTGCTCTGGAAACGCGTTGTCCGGCTGTTGCAGGGTTCGGAGTCCCCCAGGGTTTTTTGGAGGGGGAGGCGGGAATTTCCCCCCCCCCCCCCCCCCCCCCTTTTCCCCTGAGAGGCTGTGCTGCGTGACGGCTCTAGCTGGAATCGAGCGGCCAGATGTTTGAAAAAAACTGGGTCTTTTTCTCTTTTGAACTTACCAATCTTCTGTGTACTCATTTTGTGTCCAATAGCGACACCCAGTCACTCCCTTTCAACCCCAATATGATCCCAGTAAGCTCCAGTTTGATCCTAATCACATGCCAGCACTGCCAGTATGTTCCCAGTAGAATCCCAGTTGCTTCCAATCTCTCCCACAATGGTCCCAGCTACCTCCAGCATGGTTCCAGTTATTTCCTAGATCAACCCGGTCAGTCCCAGTATGATGCCATTTGCTCCCAGCATGCTCCCAATTGCTCCCAGTCACCCCCACTATGGGGGATGGTGTACAGAGTGTCTTCTCAGTCACTCTCAGATATTCCCAGTATGTGTCCAGTCACTGCCAGTATGACCCAAAGATGAGCCCAGTGGGCTTCATTGCCAGTATGAACCCATCGTGCTCCACATGGTCCAGTTGCTCTCTTTCACCCTCGTGTTGGTTGCAGTCACTCCGAGTATCTCCCAATGTACCCCAGTTCCTTCCAGCATGTTCCCAGTCACTCCCAGTTCCTTCTGGTATCATCCCATTTGCTCACAAGCACTCCTAGTCAGCCTCAGTGTACTCGTACTCACTGCCACCATGATCCCAGTCACATCCAGCATGATCCCAGTTGATCCCAGTATCAGCCCAGTTGTTTCCAGTCCCCCCCCAGCATGCAGCTAGTCACTCCCAGTTCCTCCAAGTTGGGTTTTTTGGGGGGATGTTTGGAGAATGAAGAACTGCAAAGCTGAGGGGAAAAGGCCCCTTGGGGGGACACTGGGGGGTCTTGGTGGCGGCTGTCGGCAGAGGCAGACTAGAGGAGTAGAGCCTTGTGTCCCCCAGGAGCCCAAAGTGGGGAGCCCAGAGAGGGCAAAATGCTGCCATTGTTGGGACCCTCAACAGCCTGGAGAGGGGAGGGGGGGACTCCTTGGAGTTGTGCACCCCAAAGCAGAGAATAAGGGGAGAAGGGAACCCAGGACCCCAAAAATCCCCAGCATCCCTGAACAGGGAGACCCAAGAGGGGGGAGCTTTTCACATTCCTGGGATTTCCAGGAGCCTGGGGAGGGCAGGGACCGAGGAGCAGGGGGACCCTGAGTACAAGCGTGACCCCCAGCAGCTGGGACAGGGGGGAAGCCTGAACCCCAGAGGGGAGGGACCAGGGACGGGGAACTCCTGGGAGGCTTTTCCAGGGCTGAATCTTGGTATTTGGGAAGAATTATGGACCCCAGATGGCCGGTGACTTCCAGAGATGGACTTGGGCAGAGGGACCTTCAAAGTCAATATGCTCATTGCTTGTTTTCCCCAAACCAGGATTTCCCATTCCCAACCCCTTGGAGGCTGTGAGGGAGAGGAAGATGCCCCAGGACACACAGGCAGGTGAGGAGGAAGTCACTGCCCCTTTCCCCCTCTCTCCTGCTCCATCTCCCAGCAGCATGGCCCCCGGCTGCAGGACAACCCCCCTGACAACACCATTCTGCCGGAGACGCACTGGGGGGATCTCCTTCCCCTTCCCTCTGGCATGGAGGCAAATCCCTGTCCTTCCTCCCCCAGAAAAGGAGATGAGGATGGAGACCAGAGAGGACAAATCCCCGTGGCAGAACCTCATGGAAGAGGCCGTTTTGAGCGGCTCCACCGCACAGGAACCCAATGGGGAGGAAAAGCCCCAAAGATGCTGCATAAGGAGGGCCTGCAAATGCAGATTGTGGGGATCTGAGGAGGAAAGGCCCACTGTCCTGATTTACAGCAAATTTGGGAGAAAACCTCCAGGAGGAACCCCCTCAGACAGCAAACCCCCACAGCCCCTCCCCCCCACCTGGTTCGGGAAGAATTTCCTTGGAGAGAAGTGGAAAAAAATAACCTGTTTATTTAACAGACAGAAACACTCCCCGGCACAAAAACAACACCATCAGATGACAAAAACTCTTTCACCACTCTGAAGAGATGTCCAATTCAGAAAGTCTCTTCTGGGAGTGGTCGCCCAGTTCTCGGTCTCCGGCGCTGGGGATGGCTGGTGCAGGTCACAAAATGCAGGCTCTCAGTGTTTCTTGGTGTTTTCCAGGTCCCAGTCTGGAGCAGGTTCTAATGGTATTCAGGAAAGGGAAAGAAAAAAAAAAGCAAGGGCAAAAGCAAAAAGCAGGGACGAGAGCAAAGTGAAAGCAAGCCAGCAAGCAAGCAAGCAAGCACGCAAGCCCTATCCTCTCTCCTAGACACAGACTGTGGGGGGTAGGTGAGCTGGCTGATAACAAGACAAAACAAACCTTCACTTTTTGGAGCCAGTCCTGAAGGCACATTACATAACATCAAGCATAAACAGAACACACAACTGCGCATAAAAGCACCATAGCATCACCCTAGGACACCCACCCTGGGCCGGGAAAGCAGCCAGTGATGGAGCCAGAGCTTGGCGCTGCTGGTCCATGAGCAGGTTCATGATGGGAAGAAGCCCCACAAGTGCTTGGAATGTGGGAAGAGCTTCAGGAGGAGCTCTGACCTGATCAAGCACCAGAGGACCCACAGCAGGGAGAAGCCCTATGAAAGTGGGGAGTGTGGGAAGACCTTCCGGCCGTGGGCTGCCCTGATCGGCCACCAAAAGATCCACACTGGGGAGAGACCCTATGAGTGTGGTAAATGCAGGAAGAGGTTTCAGACCAGCTCCAATCTCCTCCTTCACTATCGGATTCACATGGAGGAGAGGCCCTTCTGCTGCCCCAACTGTGGGAAGGGATTCAAGGACAAATCCACCCTCCAGCGCATCCATACTGGGGAGAGGTCCTACGAGCAGGGGGCGTTCCCCCACGCGTGGCAAGAGCTTCACGCGGAGCTCCACACTGATCAGGCACCAGATGATCCACACCGGGGAACAGCCCTATAAGTGTGGGCATTGTGGGAAGGGCTTCAGCCAGACCTCCAGCCTGATCCAGCACCAGAACATCCACACTGGGGAACAGCCACACAAGTGTGGGGAATGTGGGAACAGCTTCAGTCTGCATTCTGCCCTGATTGTCCACCAAATGATCCACACTGGGGAGAGGCCCTACGAGTGTTCCGAGTGTGGGAAGAGGTTTCATACCACCTCCCATCTCCTTGGACATCAGTTCATTCACACGGAGGAGAGGCCCTTCTGCTGCCCCGACTGCGGGAAGGGATTCAAGTTCAACTCCACCCTTGTCAGCCACCGGCACATCCACACAGGGGAGAGGCCCCATGAGTGTCCCCAGTGTGGGAAGAGCTTCTCACAGTGCTCTACCTTGACCCAACACCAACGGAGCCACCGGTAAGGGAAGCCCTGCCAGTGCCCTGAGTGCAGGAAGAGTTTTGTGCACTGCTCCAACTCCATCCCCCACTGGAGGACCCACGTTGGCCAGAGCCCTGGTGACCCACATTCCCTCTGATCCATGTTGGGAAGCCACCTGGTTATCCTTTTGTTATGGCCTTCATTTTCTTCTGATTCTTCATCCCTTAAAAGCAGCTAAAACAGGGTTAAAAAGAAAGGAATGTGTCAAAGATGTCCAAAGTCTCACCATTTCACAGGGGTTTGAGGGGGAACTTAGGATTTGGGGACATCTTCTGGAGGATTTGTTCATTCTGGGGGGATTTTGGGCAGTGTTCTTCATCATCTTGCACTCCAAAAGCCAAGAAGGATCCATCTGTCACCCCAAGTCCACTCAAATCCCACTGAAAACAACTGAATTTGAACCCATAAGTGCTCAATCCCACCTCAGAACAGCTTGTTCCCACCTCAAAAAAACTCAATCTCACACAAACGTACTCGATTCCACAGCCGTCAGGGTGAGATGGGCTTGGAAGGAGACTGGGAGAAGTGGGATACCAATTTGGAAGAGTGGGATGAGGCTTGTGCGGGGCTGGGCGGATGGGATGTATTTGATAGTAAATCAAACTTTCAGAGTTAGTGATTTCTGTCCCATTCATTTTCAGTCAGTTGCAGTTCTGGTTTCAGTGTGCCACCTTCTCAGCTGATTGTCTTGTGTCCTCCTTTCTCTCCTGCCTCTCTTTGCCTGCTCTGTTTCTCTCTCCGTGTCTCCCTTGAGCCAGGGCAGCTGCCACCTGGGTCTGATGTAAATGTGTCCTGGCAGTTGGTAGCTTCTCTAAAGGAAGTACTTGATACCAGGTAAAGAAACAGGACCATCATCCAAGGTACATCAAAGATTTCCATTTGCTGAAATAGCCTTGGGGGAGGACCAGTGTTTCTAAGACTTGATGCCTTCCAGAGGAACAAGAGTGAGGACTATTTCATCTGTTGAAGATATTGCATTGTCTGGAGGTGGTGATAGAAGGGGATGCAGAAATATCTTCGTGATGCTATAGCTGGCTGCTGGATTACAGATCACCTGTTGCATAGAAAATTATCTCAGTTAAGTGCCTTTCTTCCAAAGTTCTTAGTTGCCATTCCTGGCTGCCATCTGAATCACTCCCAAGGAGGATCAAATGCCTGGAGGGTGATACTGGCACTCAGCAGCTCTCCAGTTCATCACAGGGTACTTACACTAAACTACAATTCTGTGATCCTCTGTGGCATCTGCTGTGTTTTCTGAAACAACTGCATGGTGAGATGGGAAGAGCCAAGTGTGATTGTCTTGACATTATTCAGTGGGATCATGTGTCAGCCACATGATCCTGGTCTTACCCTTGTGCTATTAGAACTTCAGGAAAGACAGCTGTTCTGGCTGCCATCTGGAGCCTCGGTCTGTTCCTATGGCTAGAGCTGAACCTGAATATCTGGAAATCACATTTTGTACCTGGTCTTGGCATGTATTAATTTTACTGCCTTGGAGATGGAAGAGATGGAGGTCAGAGAGGAGAGGATGTAATGTTTCTGTCCTGTTCTTGGCTTCATAAATGGGATGTATTGATGCTGCCTGTGTATACCCTTCCTGGCTGGCTGTTATCAGGCAGATAGAGTTTGGAGCTGAAAATGTGGGTGTTTTTGTGGAAGAGGGTCAGAAATGGGGGCTTTGGAGAGAAAACCGCCTGAAATCTTTCCACAATGTGCTATTCTGAAGCAAAAAGAAAAAGCCAAGATCTTAACAGCTCCTGGTTCTTCTGCATGAAAACTAATTTAAAAATGCAAATGCAATCACTATGGTCAAGGGCTGGAATGAGGGGCAAGCAAAGATTAACAGTTTACTTGCTTCTGAGGTGGGCAGATACAGTGTTCTCCACTTCCTGTATCACCAGAGAAGTTACTGTACTTCCTTTCTTATTTTGCTGTGGCACTGCTTCAGGGAGTCCCTTTCAGCTCCTCGTGTAAGACCTTGTGGTGTTGAAAAACCTCTGCCTGCAAACTCTTCCATTTTCAGCAATTTGCAAAAGTGTTTTTGATGTTGGTACCAAACAGTGTCTCTCTCCAATGTTGTGTTTCATTCCATGTTTGTTACCCTTGGACTTGGCAAACCCCTTGCCCATGCCAGCCTCCTGTCTGTGAGAGAGGAGGAGGCAAATGAAGCAGAAAACCTGAGTTGGAAGCACCAGGAGGAGCTGCTTTTTGCCAGTGTTTTTGGCTGAATGGAAGGAGCTGTTAGTACATCTCATGTGGGGGAGAAGCTGGGAGCCCTTCTCAAGCTATTTCTTAGATCTGAGAAGAAGATTATGAATCCAGGCCTATTCTTCTTAGTCCCTGTTAGTAGAACTCCATTCAAGTTGCTTTCCCTGGGTTTATTACATTTTAAATTAATATACATAATTTTCTGACATCCAGAAGCAAAGCTAGCAAATTATCCCCTTTCGCTGAGAAAAGTGTCTAGTTTGATCCCAAGTTACTTGAATTCACATTTTATCTCCAACTTTCCAAGTAATCAGAGAAAAGACAGATTGTTTGGAGCAATTTTCCAAGTGTAGTGCTGATGGCTTATGGACATTCCTGATATCTTCATAATGCTGACAGGATTTCTAGGGACACACAAGAGCTGTGTGCTCAGTGTGTGAGAGACAGAGCACTCTTCACACACAATGCCAGGCTGTTGCCCTTGTTTCACCTCAGGGCAGGATGGACAGGAAATCAAGGATCCTCTCTAAGGGATTTCGAGACTTGTTTTATTTTTTTTGTCTAGCAGATTTTTGATGTGGTGCTTCCAGAGTAGGGAGTATGCTATCAGAAGGAAAACAGAATTTTTGATAATGGTCTAATGTTAGCTCTCATTAAGGTATGTATGTACCTAAAAGGTGCTTGTTGCCACTCCAAAAAGGAAATATATCCTGTTCATTTCTGGTTTAAGCCTCCAGATGGCACATGATACCACTGGTCTTTCCAAGGAAAGCTTTCCCTGCCAGGCTGTTCCTTTTTCACTTCCTTCCCAGATTCTGATAACCTCCCTCCACTCCTTGTGCCGTTTCCCCTTCCTTGCTCTGGCCCCGGTCACTCGTTAAGCCCAGCCCACCATGCCTGTGTATGGCTGTCTGCCTGCTCCACAGGGATATGTATGAGTGTTGTACACCTGATTAGGTGACCTTTTTTCAGAAACTCCTAAGCTCAGCAATAGCCTAATAATGCCAAATAATCCTTTGCTACCGTGGGAAGTGCTCTCACTCTTCAGTGTTGCTGATAACTAGGCATTTTCTGATGGTGTGTGTATTCCAAGGTGTAAGGACTCTGGTTGGGACCAGCCTGGAGCTGGTCTTTCAGCACTACCGGCTGTGTGCTCATTTCCCAGCTTATCAGTCTGCTCCACAGCTGTTCCCAGCAATAACAGATTTATGGTATTGCTGAACACAGTGCAGATACATCAATAAAGACAGCAAACAATTACGCGCTTGTTCATACTACTCAATACGAATAACAGTTAAAAGGCTGTTTCATTTAATGGATCTGTTTGTGTGTGTGTAACACTAAACATGAATTTTACCTGCCTTTTTTTTACATGGGTCCTTGGGAAGATTTTAAATGTAGCTTTTAAAGCATCTGGCAACATCTGCTGAATTACTTTGGCTTCCTCTGTCTCCCATTTGAAATACAGTGAGATTTCAATACAGAGCTCTAGTGATAGATACATTTTTTACAAACAAGGCAATGATGGAGATAGGTGTGTGAGAGAGCTCTAAATCTTCTGGAAGATCTATCTTCAACTGCCTAGCTGCTTACAAATCCTTTAGTCTTTGAGCAAGGCTTAAAGCAAACATGGAAATAACATTTCACCTCAGAACTTCCCATGCTCATGTACCAGCACCAATCCTGTGGAAGATCTGCTCTGAGTAGTATTTGGCTGAGCTGAACAGCTCTCAGGTGCTGCCTCCTGGCCTGAGTGATGCTCCCAGTGCTGATGGTAACAGACCTGGTTGTCACGTGCTGAATGAAAGCTGAGCTCTGGAGGCCACTTACCAAAATACCGAGAAAAATTTGTGACCAATGTGGATCAGTCAAACCTTTAAACTCATTGTAATTTAAAAGCCAGGTCTACAGCTACTGAATTGGTTTTCCTTTGCATGAAGGTTTCCTAAAATGTGACTGAGATGCCAGAAAATACATTTCATAACGTTTGCCATAATAGATATTTTCTTGTGTCCAGCTCACTGGTGTCACTTGAGTACCAGTCATGTTATTTCTGTTAAGACACTTGATGTTGCCACTTGGTGTTTTGAAAATTAGCCTTTTTTTTTTCATTTTAGAAAGTGTTGCCTTTTAAAAATGCCACTCAAGAAAGATTTGAACAGTTCCACCTGAAAAAATCTTTGAGAATTTCTTTGTTTTGTTTATTCAGGATTTGGATATATTTTTTAAGCAATTGAAGGTAAAGATGAACATGGCTGTTTCAATCAGGATTTAGGAAAATATTCCATGTTTGTTTCTTAAAATGTGTTTTTTAGTGAAAGGGACTGAAATACTGAGAAATCTGTAGAAAGCTCTGATTTCTGTCACATGTGAAACATGACCTCTCTCCTCCCCTATTCTTGCAAGTCACACAACAGAGGGAATGTAGGCATAGACCGAGCAGGCAGTTTGCCCAGGGCCTTGGTAAACCAATCTTACTTTTTTTTTCTATTTTTCCCCTTTTTTCCTTCCCCCCCTCCCTTTTTTTTTTCTTTTTTCCTTTTTTTTTTCTTTTAGCAATATTAAGCACACAGAAGAGGATGGGACAGAGAATATGGAATCTGAATGTATATGGATGTCAATCAGTAATATCCTTTTAAACTTTCTGCAGATGGTATTCTGAGTCATGTAGAACTGAAGGCAAATTCCCCTAACCCCACAGCTCTCCTATATGTAGATTTTAGTATTCTATTTGTTGACCTATTTCAAGATGTATTTTTTACTCAGTATTCTCTTATCTGATTTATAGATTTGAGTTAGGATCTTATTCTAAAGAGCTGTAGAAAGTATATGCTCCTCTTTTCTAAGGAGCATTGCACTGAGCCATCCATCACATATAGTTAGGTTGTCTGCTTCCCATTTCACAGACAGAAATTAGATATCTTTTTACTTTTTATTTTTAATTTTTTTCCCCTCTGGTTACATTATTCTATTGCAATGAGATTTTGTAAGTCAGCCTGATGAAGGCACAATGTCATTACCTTAAAGCTCTCTCCAAATCATTGGTTTTAAATGATATTAGAAGTACATGGTTGTATTCTTCTATGAACTACGGTCAATCGGTTCCAGATGAAACACTGTTGTAGTTACAATTTACTACATGAAGTGACGTTGTAAATGCTTTTACAAGGTAGAGCCAGAATCTCTGGGAAAACACAACCAGCAGCATCACAGTCTGCAGAGACTGCTCTCTGCACCTGGAAAAAAACCTACAACACTGCAGTTTTTCTTGGGATTGAGCTTTCACTCAGCAGACATTTCAGCTTCCAAGGACTTTGCTGTTTAGTTTATTTTGGAAAAGACAGGATGCCTCTGGGGGACTCAGGTGGCTGCTTCCTCTGGGCTGAGGACACAGCTGCCAAGGAGGGAAGGACCATTTCCTTATTAGAGTTTGCAGTCAATGATATGGCCAGAGGCAGGAGATAAAAATAACCAGCAGCTGAGGCATGAGACAGCAGAGTGGTGACCATGGTCACTTTAATAAGCAGCATTTGCAATTGTCTACCATTTTTCAGACTTCTTAGATACAAAATTTTTAGGAGACATTTGAAGGCAGTTTTGCAAACAGCTCAGAAGTAGTTCCTTTCAGCAAAATGGGTGGAGTAGGAATAAAATCAGAGGGCTTTGTAGGCGATTCAATGTTGCTATCATGAACAAACAATCATCTTTGAAATACCCCAAAAAGAATTTGCAAAATGAACTGACGTCTTTGCTAGCAGCTGAGTTGTGGGGATGAATTGCTTTCCTAAACCTGGGGGAAGCAGAAAGCACTCTTGCTGTGCTGAGAGGATGTGGTGGGGAAAACCTGTGTTTTTCATTGCAGGTGTATACTGCAAATATTTGCAGAAGTGAAGTTGTGGTGCTTCTTCTTGTTTCACACAACAGAAAAGGAAAAAGTAAATAATTTCTGCAGAATTAAATACTTCCATTGCAAAAATCTAACATCTCAATAACTTGTAACTGTACCAGAAACCGATAGGCAAACAGCAGGGAGAGATTAGTGTGAAGCCTCTCATCAACCTCCATAGGAAAGGCACCATGTTCCAAGTTGACAGTGGCCTTTTAACTTTGGTGGTGTGTAAGGAAAATTCTTACATGCTAATAGTCAAATTATGATTTCCCATGATTGAAAGCAGGAGCTACTAAGCATAACAAAACGAGTTTCCCCTGCTCGCTAGGACATCTGCCAGCAACTGTGATCAAATTATAGCTTTCCTTGGCCCACAGTCAGGAGCAAATGGCTTATCCTTGATCAAAAGCACAGTCTGCTTGGGTGGAGATGCTTCAATTATTGTGACAAAAGCCTTTTGAAGTGACCGTCTCAGGATGCCTCAGTGTTCGCATATGGGGGAATCAATTGACTAATTACAGAAAGAAATAACTTCAGCAATGAAACTGAAAGAAAAGGTGGAGGTCTGAGCTGCAGGAAGCAGGTGTGAGGGTGGCCAGACAAGCGGGACCTGCAGGGGCTAAGGGCTGTGGGTGGGGAACGAGACATTTGGGGTTGATCAGTTGCCATGGGATGTGTCTGGCTTTATGATCTGGTTATTGCATGCAAAAGCAGCAGAGGAGCCAGCCCAAGAAGTTGCAGTGGACAGAGCAGTGTTTCATAGTCATGCCTTGCAAAGGCTTTATCTCCATCACGGGCCAGTCCCCAGCAGCAGCCCTGGGCTCTCTGTGCCAAGCAGAGCCACAGCACAGGAAACCAATTCCATAGTGCTCTAAGGGATGGAAAAACCCAAAATAACTTCTACAGTTAAATGAAATCCTATCTTTTTGCCTAACTAAATTCAGAGCAAAGGCAGAAAGCCAATGGAAAGGACGGTGGTAGTTAGGGTCATGCTACTGCTGGGGAAATTCCCTCATCCTGCAAGGTTTTTCTGTGAGGAAGGATTTGTGACTAGGATGAGAATGCCTGCTCTCTCCAATCCTCCCTACTTCCCTGGTAAACCAAAACCAGGCAGACATCTTGAACTGTGGCCACAGGCCTCCTGTCTGCTAACGGGTGTGGGGAGACTCATTTCAAAGGGTGGAAGTTACAGCACTGAGATGGATTCCCCTTTGGCAGCAAATGAAAGCCATGTGGTTTCAGAACAAAGAGCTTGATTTTTGCATATAGGAAATAAAGAGATCAGCTGAGCAATGTTATTCAATCTGGAGGGGAAGCCTTAAAGTTAAAAAAAGTGCATTATACTTGGTGCATTAGGCAGTGATATTGATTGAGGCATTCTATGCTAAATGAAGTCGTAATATGGCACAGGTGAGAGCACTGGCCCAGGACAGCAGTGGTGACAGCAGATTATACCTCTTCTATACTGTGGGATATCACTGCTATTAAAAACAGGAGAAAAGTGCTCTGCTTTTTAAAAAACAAATCTATTTGTGGCTGATTAGAAATGGGGGCTGGAATAAAATGCAAGCAATGTTATCTGGCACTTAAGGTACAGAAACGAGTAATAATTTTGTACTTTTTCTCACTTTGGCTGGACTTGTGTGCTGGGAGCTGACTTGGAAGGTCTGGCTGGCATCAAGTGTTTTGTTATTCTTCATGGGTCCCATGCATGATCCTGTTGAGAACACACCTGAGTCAAACCAAGATTCCCATGGCATTGGCAGTTGAGAACTTCTTTTAGATCCTGGCTCTCAGAAAAAGCTTCTGTACTGTATGTAATTCCTCATTCCATGGGTTTATAAATGTTCCACATGCTGTCTCGCCTCTTGTCTACCCCAGGCTGCTGTCAGGGCTATTCCTCATACTGTCCCTTGCTGTTGGTGAGAGTTGTGCTCTCACTGGAGAACCTTTTCCCAGAGAAAGCTCCAGTTTCAGGGTGAGGCAGTGCACAGTGGTGTGGCTGGGGAGCCATAGGGCAGCCCCTGGCCCCTCTCCTCACAGTGGCTGCTCTTCTGTTGCCAGCACCTGGGCACCATACCAGGCATGGATCTTCTCCTGCCCACCCCGCCGCCATCAGGCCTTTTTGGATGACCACATCCACTCTACCCCACACTCTCACCATTGCTGGGAACAGGATTGGCATGGCCCCTGTGCAAGCTGGCACCCAGCAGGTAGGTTTGCCTTCTTCAGGCATTTCCCTCCAGGCAGGAATGGAGTGAAAATGGTGCTGAGAGAAACAATGAGTCCAGGTGAGAGGGCCCTCAGGGCCCTGAGGCGGCTCTTTGGGGGTCCCGCCACTGTGGGGAACAAGGAGAATTTGTTTCCAGCCTCACTTCAGGGGTTTTGGTACATGCCTTGGTGGCCATCTCTCATTTTTAGGAGTTACACTGGGCTGCCCCCAGCCTACAGCACCTGCTTGAGGGGCAGGAGGGTTGTTAAGGAGCCCCAGGGGAGATGACATTTCTGTGCATCAGCAGCCAGGCCTAAGGCAGTGCTCCTACGCTTTCCCAAGGTCTGAGGCAGGTCACTGAATCCATGGATGTGGGGATCTCTGGCAGGAGCCAGCAATGTCCACAGCTGGGCCAGGCTACAGGCTCACACCTTGGAGAGCTGGTGGTGATGGAGAGCTTGAGTTGATGGCTTGTGCCCATTGGTCCTTGCGCACATAGAAGGGAGAAGAAGGTGAGGGTGGAGAGATTAATGAATAATTAAACTCTGAGACAGAGGAACATACATAATGCATGATAAATTAGTCCAAGTGCAGCAGAGGAAGCATGGGTAAAGTTTGTTTCAACAAGCAGAAAATGGGATGTGACAAGGTATTGATGCCAGAACAGCTGTTTGCTAAAATTTTTCATTTATGTATATAGATTTCCTCCCCCTCACAGTTAGGGGTCAGCCAAGAGTGGGACAGAAATCAACAATGGAGATGGAAAACAAGTTTGGCTCCTGTTGGGTCCCAGTCCAGCACACTCCCTGCCTGGGAGATCTCCCTTCCTGCTTAATGCTCTTCTTCCCTTTCTGCTAATCTGACGCAGTATTTCCTGCCTGGTCACTTGGGCTGCTGTTTGACTGCAGCTAATGTGGGTAGGGTAATGCTCTCAATTCCATGGAAGTAGAGAGGCCCGTGTTGACTCACTCTAGCCTTTTCTGATCCCAGATTTCCTAAATGTTTTCTTTCTTCTAAACTGTATTTGCTCTTACAACACAAATTATTTATAAGATGTTACATTTGTTACAGATGGTAACGAGGCTGCCAAGCAGAGTGCATCGACTCTACTGCAGTGTCAAACTGATTTAAGGAGAGGTGTGTGTGTAAATAAAAACCCAGTCCCTTCCTTTTATTGAACAAACCCAACAGATCTGTTCAAATTCACTTCCCATAAATAACACTAAAGGCCAAAAGCTGCCTTATTAGACTTGCAGAGTTGCTTCATCTGAATCAGAGCTCTGAGCAACATGACTTGTTTTTTTCTTTCCTCAGCTGTGAATCACTTAAGGTCTCCTTTCCTGTGTTAATGAATAAGTTGGGTATCTGTCATGAGAGATCACAGGACATCATACACAGAAGGTGTTTATTACATGTACCTGCTACACAAAACCCCCAGCTTTGACAGAGCTGATTTCATCCCTTTTGCTCATCACAGGCTGCTCAAGGAGTAGGACTGTGTGAAGCAACCTAGAGCTGAGCACTGCAACTGAATCTTGATCAATTCTTTGATCTTGTCTCTCCTTCCACATTCTGCTCACTCCAAAACAGCCTTCCCCCTCGAAGCAAGGGCCACTGGATACCCTGCCGGCTGACCTGCAGACCAGTCCACATATTGCACTTGAATTTCTCCATGTTTCTGTAGTCCTGAAAAGCAGGGACTGCTTAGACTTGAGGTGGGTGCAAAAACAGTCTGAGTTTTTCTGATTATTTTGCTGTTTTTTCATATATATGGCCTTTCATCCCTCCTTGCTAGAAAAGGTGAAACTACAGAAAGTCACAGCATCCTGCTGTCCTTTGTGATCAAAGTAGGAGTGAAGGGTTGAGTGTAAAACAGTTTTCTCCCAAAAATCAATGGATTCTCTTTTAACACTGAAGTCATCTATATATATAAAAATAAATAAATATTAAGGAACTGTGCAAATACTAAGCCCATAAAACATAGGAAAGCAGCATACTGCTGTTAAAAGGTTAAGACGGCCCAACCCCCTCACTGAGGATACATGCATGCCAGCTGCACATCCAAGTGCTGGAAGAAATGGGGAAGAGGGAAGCAGCTTTTGATCTTGTGTTACAGAGAAGCCAAATGCAGATTTAACAGCCTTAGCTCTAACTACAAATACACACTTCAGTTCCTTGAAGTGCCATAGGCTTCCTGCATGCTGCTGGGCTATCCTAGTGTCAGAAAGTGTTGTAGCTTTCCCAGAAGGAACACCCTAGTTCACAAAGTTCACAAAAGAAAAATGTGCTAAAGAGAATAAAAATAGGCTATGGCTAGGCAAGGCACAAGCATGCTATGGAAACTCTTCACTGAGCAGGTTCAGCAGATAAGTAGAGTTCCGCTTTTTTTTTTTTCTTTCTTTTTTCCTTTTTTTTTTTTTTTTTTTTTTTTTGTGTGTGTGTGTGTGTGTGTGTAGGGGTTTTCCCCTTCAGCTGTTGCAATGACTCACTGATTTGCATGGCCACTCTTGTTATGGATTCTGAAAAGCTTTGAGTACACAATTGGGTTGATGAAATACCCTGTCAACCATCTCTAATTCAGCTAGATTTCTTTTCTTTCTCTTCCTTCTCCCTCCTAGTGCCTTGATCTAGATGTGCCTTACCACTTTAAAACTAAATTGGGACACAGGGATGTGAGAGAGAGAAAAGGAAAATTTCTGAACTCCCTGCCCTGTTCCAAATTAATTAGAGCCCAAACCACCTCAAATATGTGCAGAAAGCAGCTTAGAAAATGTTCTCCATGACTGAATTTAAGTCCTGGAACTAAAGTTTATGATGAGTGATAAACCAAACCCTGCAGCAGCACTTCTCTGCACAGTTTGACTTCACTCCAAACACAGAGGAGAAGAAAATGTATGTGTTCACCAGGTTTTTAGCACAGTGTACACAACTTCCAGCCTAAATCAACCCAGTGCTTGCCAGTGGGATGCGACACCAGCACAGCTGCCTGGCTGACTGGTTTTTTTCTTTTCAGGTTTGTGAAAATGAAGACATTCCTGGAGGCAGGCTGCTCTGGGAACCTGCTTGGCATCCCCCTCTTCTGTATGTCACTGGTGTGGGTCCTGGCCTGCTGCTGGCTTTGTGCTCTCCTGCTCCCAGAGGTAAGGGGGCTCCTCACCTGCTGTCAAGTGTCCCTCAGTTTCCTTAAGCCAGCTGCTCCTAGGAAGTGTGGGTCCAACCTGGCTGCCTCTCTGCAGCCAAGGCACGGTTTTCTGAAGTTACTGCTTGACAAGCCTCTTTCCAAGACCCTGTTTGAGGGAGCCCTCAGCATTTACTTGCTCAGGCTGGTGTGTGCTCCCTGCCCAGTGCTGCCCTTGAATGGACAATATGGCAGCACACCATGGCTCTAGATGGAACCCTGTGTTCTCCAGAGATAGCAGAAATCCCCAGCTGGAAGAAAAGCCTGTGTGAATTGACATGGGTCTATGCCAATTTATATCAAAAGAAAATCCAGATCAAAAAATGCTTGCACATGCAGCTTTTCAAGATCAGAATACAAAGTCCAGGCTACTATATTCAGTCAGGCTGTGCCTCTGTGTTGCCTGATTTTAGCATAGTGTGGCTTCTGAGGAGCCTCTTTTCCAGCTCCTCCAGTGTAATACGGCCTTCAGAGCTCTGGGGGACACACCTTTGGCTTGTTGTCCTTCAATTAGCTGTAGTACCAGCATGAGAGGTTTCACATAAATATGTAGAAAGAGAGCAGACGCCTCACATAAATATGTAAATATGTAAAAATATAGCCATATAAAGTAAATGTCATGTGAAAATGAAAAAGTTATTGTTAATGATGGTCTTGCTGACCCTATTCTAGTATCTAATTAATTCTAATTTCCAGTCTTCATATTCTAATATTTTTTTCCTTCTAATTTGCTTTTTTATTAAGAATCCCTCCCCATTTCAAGGTGCAGTGTACCTCTTTGCAAAGTCTTAGCCTCCAATGGGTTGTCTGCACTACAGTCAATTTTGTCTTCCAATATATGTAGGTGAGGGTATGTAACATTGCTGGTGAAGACTTTGTGTCAGGAGACTGAAAGAAATGTTGCTGAGAATGGGATTTCACCAGGGCTTTCTGGGATTTCTGCTGTCAGATTGGGTGGCAACTCAGCTTTGCAGATAAAGCACCTCGGTTCAAGATTTCTGAGGAAACAAATCCAAATAGTTTTAGCCTCAGAGAGGTTAGGGGAGGTAAATGCCAGCAGGACAGTAAAATAGTGTGCAGAGACCACCTGTGCTTTTTCTCTACTAAGATTTTAGTATCAAAATGTATCATCTGCTGTCAAAATATGTCTGTTCAGACTGATAACACATAGGCCTGGTCTTATTCAGATAGTTAATTTACAAGAAAAGACATCCAAAGGCTTTTCTTGACTTGCTTTCATGCATAACTGTCACAAATGCCATCACCTTTAGGATTTACTGTTGGTTAGATAACACATAGTAAGACTGATTTTTTTTTTTACTGGCTCTTTTGGTTTTTCCAAGGAAAGGCAAGTCCTAAGGATCCCGGGATGTCAGAGAGCTCCTCTGTGAAGCATTGTTGCACACTGGGATATTTTGCTGCTGCTGCAGGACTGGCAGGGTGAAATCAAGGGCTCCTCTGAATGGCAATGAAGTCCAGGTCAAACACATGGGGCTGAGGACAGGATGGCTTCCCGCAGCCACTGCAGCAGGTCCAGCTCTGGAAGATAAAATAGGGGTAAGCTTTTCACAGGCTCCAGATTGCCCACCACGAACTGTCTTTCTTGGAGTGAAGCAGCATTGTGTGAGCAGTAATTCCCAGTGCTCACAAAAAGCTGGGTCTGCTGTGGTACCCCTCTAGCGGTATGAGTCCATGGCTCCAAATGCCACTGTATTGCTTCCCAGCTCATGAGGCACCTGCCTGACTGATTCCTTTACCTTTGTCAGTGTTCAGAATAGCTGTGCACCTATTTTAGCCAGGCAAACCAAGTGCAAGTTGTTTTTCGTGCAGGATGACTGTGTGCAGCAGCACAGGCAGGGGAAAGCTGGAGTTTTGGCAAGCAGACCCTTAGTATGGGGCAAAATGCTCACCTGCACTCTGATGCTGATTTTCTCCTTTATTGGCTGCTCCTGAGGCTGCAGCCGGAGTAACGGTCTCCTGTGGAACAGCAGCTTTAGACAATTTTATTGGCTGATGAATCTGATCTTGCCTGGCCACCTTCCAGAAACACTGACTTGCCCGAGATGAGAGTGAGAGGAAGGTTGCTCTGCCTGGGGCTCTAAAGCAATTGTTTTGAGACCAACGTAACACCCATGCCTTGCTGCACGGTGAGTAGAGAAAGACAGGTCCGTATAGCCACGTCTGTATGTGTAAAGTGCTTTATGATCTAATTGCTGACACAATTAAATGTGCGGCTCCTGTGGACTGTGTCTCGTTTCCTGCCTAATTATGTGAAAATATACTTGGTAAATGGCTTGCTGACCCAAAATGCTCGATTAACTGTTGCAATGATCTGAGTTAAAATACTGTGTTTGTGTCCTACTTTGGTTATTTCCTGTGCTGCAACACATTGATTTAAGCTTTTAGCCATGAGAGAGCAAAATGCAGCTGCAAGATGTTGATATTAAAATGTTTTATTTGGTTTTATTATTTTGCTAGTGGAAACTCAAAATACCAGAGCTGCTTGCTAATATTGGCTCAAGTCTTCTAAAAATTGCTGATTAATCTTGCCCTTTCTTTTTTAAGGGTAACTTCTGTGAAGTTTGATGCTATGGATCGTTTTGCAAGTTGTGCTTTGCCACAGAGCAAAAATAGGGCAGAGCAAAGGAAGGGTGTGTTTTTAATGTAGCCCCCAAAGTGTGTGGTGCTCAAAGTGGCAGGATACTGCATTGCACCTACATCAGTTGCAAACAGCTCTACAGATAGATATTTCTGAAGAGCCCCCAGAAATATTGCTACCTAAGGAACTGATGGTTGACCAGCAGCACTGGAACAGAATGAAGGAAAGCAGCTTTTTAGACTTGCAGCAGTCCTATAATATACAAAGATGCAGTTAATCCTGAGTAAATCATACCTGCTGCTTCAAAAATGACAGCAAATAACCTGAGTTTCACTCTAACAACCTGCAGTGCCCCTGATACTTGGAGATGAGTTTGAAAATATGTATTTTTGACAGCTTTGGGAAACAACATTTTATCACTGTACTTGTTCAAAATACCTCTCTTTAATATTTCATAGGGTTTTTTTAGAAGAGGTGGTGCAGAAAGTGGAGTGTCAGTGTTTTCTGCAAAGAGATCCCTGCTGAACATAGTACTGGAACAATATATCTTCCTCAGAGCTAAGATAAAGTATTAAATTAAAGCTGGGTAAAGCTATACACAGTCCCCAAGGACTTCCTGAGCTAGAGCTTCCCATACTCATTGGCTCTGAGTAGCACAACTGTTGATGGCAATGATGCTTTTCTTCATTCTCCTTCTTGAGGGTCAAGGAGGAACCTGAGCAGCTTCATGATTTACCTTGGCTGAATAGCTTTGCAGTACCATACTGGCCTGGGATGCAATGGGTTCCTCAGGGAGTCAGAAATGGATGGCATGGGGTTGGCTATAGCCTCTTGGAATCACCTGCACCACAGCTGCCTCTCCAAGCTGTGTTGAAGTTATGTCTTGAGTACTCTGGGAAGAGGACAGTGTGGGAGAGTGAAGTTTGTAGGTGCAGGAGAGACATAAACATTGATTAGCAGCTGTAGTTGTAAGGAGGATTCTCCCCTTACAAGTGGAGCAGAGGGGAGGACTCATGTGGTGGAATTCCATCTCTGTTTCAGCTCAGAAATAAATAACTTGTTGAACTGGCTCTCATGACAAGTGGAATGGCAGTCCATGAAGTCATGTGGGCCTGTTACCACCTGTGGTTGTGAGAGTGAATTAGGACCTTGTATTAATGAGAACTGATGCAGCAAATATGGTTTAATATTATTTTTGTGCAATTGTGCCACATAGCATTGACAAACTTTGGTTCTAAATATCTTGTAAACATTTATTTGGCCCGGTAAATAGTCTGAACTATGTTTTTGGTTGTTCCTGTGTTTCTGCACCATTCCTGCTCCTGTTCTTGCTGGCTGAGGCTTCCAAAGGAGCCATGGGACGCTGACATTCATACTCATTGGATTTCAAACATCCTTTCTAGAAATCAGAGGCTCTGTCATCATATGGTAGATAAGGCTGTTTTATACCTAGTTTTATAGATGTGTTTATGATTTCCTGGGATTTTCTTGTGGAATCTGAATTAGAGCTTATCTCAGGTTAAATTTAACAAATGTGAAAAACATAGTATTGACATACCAGCTCAGTACCTGTTTGTTCTCCTGGAGAAGTTTTTTGCATTAGTGTCAAACATGCATCTGTGAAGTTGCAATCTGTGGCTGTTATAGTTGTAACACTGAAAAGGGGAAAAAAAGGGGAGGAAAAGTGAGTGAAGATGTGAATTTTGCTGGCTTGAGATTTAAATGAGATGCATTGAAGGTAACCCTTGGTAGAAACGGTGCTTTGCCACTAAGTAGGATGCAATTTATTTGGAGGGGAATGAGTGATTCTCTTGATTATTTAAAGGGCTTTTTGAAACCCTATTGCTGTTGTGCTGCTGGTGTGTTCCAGCATAATAGTAATTCTGAAAGAGCTGAATACGGGCTGCTTAGTTATTTTTGAGCCTTTGCCATCCCTGTATGTGCCACAACAGGCAAAATGTTGGTGATCTCTATCACTGTCAAGCTAAAGGTAGAGGTGGGCTCCCTTTGGGCACCGTGCAATGGATACCCAAGGAATGCCCCTTGTGCCTGAGCTGTGTTGGTGGTCTCTGTGAGCAGCCTCAGGGAAGCAAGGGTGGCCCAGGGCCCTGTGGCAGGGCAGGGAATGAGGATAAGTCACATGGGATGAATTGCCCTTTCCTGGCTTGGCCCTCAGCTTGTAGCAGTGTGAAGGCCATGACTGCAGCCACCCTCAAAACAGAATGGCAGATGCTTTTCCTGTTCTGCTCTCAGTCTGGTGTGGTGCTTTGCACCCCAATTGCCTCCCTCAGCCTTGTAAATGTTGCAAGTTTCTTAGTTTTGTTGGAGTAGATAAAAGATAAGGGCAGTTCTAGACATTTTACTTTGAGGCCAGAAAATGGAGAAAAGTAGAAAGAGGAGGCGTCTAAAAATATAAAGCTTATGATCTTTGTTAATGATTATATTTGGCAATTCTGCAGAACTGAAACCAAGAGAAAACTGTGATTCTTTGAGTTAAGAAAGCATTTTTCTGGAAATGTTTTGTTTTTATATTAAGACCTGAGTTAAGAAAGTGGAAATACATTGATTTGCATTTTGACAGTTTAAAATAGCTTCTATGCAATGCTCTTACAGCATGTTCATTTAGAATGTGGACTTGCAATTGCACTTGAAATTCAGGATGACATGTAAACTGTCTGCAGTGATTTTATTTTTAATCTTTCTGGGTTTGTTGGTTAGCTTGGATGTGAATTTGTACTTCGGTATATGTATATAAACATAATCCTATTAACATGTATGTAAGTAGGAAGGTGGTAGGCAATATGCTTACATATATACTGGCATGTTATTGAGTCATAACATTAAATATTTACTCTCAGTATCCATGTGTAAACTTAATGTGCTGTGGATTCATGCTAGGAGTAATATGGCAAGAAACTGTTTATGCTCTGTGATACAGATAGCCAGATCAACAGTGAGAGTGAAAATTGGAATTGTTCTTTCATTTCAATTACAGCCTGACAAATGGTGCATTCATTTTTCATTGTTAATAAATGGCCCATATGGCAACCTTTAATCACATGCTCTGCAGCTTCTGCAATAGTAAGGCATTTATTTTCAAGGAATACAGAACCTAACAATTGATCTCGGCTTTCTGAGCAAAATATAGTCTTGAGTAAGGGAATGGATACCACCATGAGAAGGTACCCTAGATAGCTCAAAATATTCCAGTCTGAAGGCTTGGAGCATGCTGCACCCACCTCAGCAGCAGAGCCAGCAACCTCCTCACATTCCAAATCACACTGGTTATAGCCAGGAAGGCTCTTTCTCTCCTATACCAAATTCCATTTTTTCACAGATTATGTCAGCATGGCTTTTCCATGGTGCACAATCCAGATCCCAGGATACCTGGCATGCAGGGATAGATAAAAACTAATCAGAGAAGAAATTTAGAGAGCAATGCAAAGAAAAATTAGAATTTCTTTGTGTGTGAGAAATATGCATCACCAAAAACCCACCAGCCTGATACACACATCCCTTGGAATAAAGACAACCTATTTGATTTTAATCACATTATTTATCATACCTTTTAGAAGCAAAACTGAAATCCATAGCCAGGACACCAGCTGGAGACATTCAGGAATAGCTCCATGGAAATACCATCTTGGAAAGCAAAACATGCTAAGGTTTGCTCATTATCATCTGCAGAGCACTGCAGTCTGGGAGAAAACAGGAGCTAGGTGACACCCTGTTTTCTACACCCATAGTTGCAACAGATGGGTGGGTGACAGGACCTCTCCAGAGAAGCTCATGTTCTCCCTTAATGGTGTAGCTGTTGCAGCCACTTTGGTCCTAGTGGGCAGATAGTGTCTGGGACCTTTCTGCATGTTCCTACCACAAAATGATAATGATTATGTACAGCTCATGCTGTTAATGTAAACGGAAGTGTTTACAAAGCATGTGTGGATGTACGCTTCTACTTCCCCAAACACAAGAGGTTTCCTCCCTCACAGTGTTCATGTGAATCTCCCAGGGATAAGAAGATGCAGGATGGAAGCAGGGGGGAGGAAAAGCCTGTTGGACTCTCCTTGGGAAAGTTTCATCAGTAAGACAGCAACCTGTGGCCACTTGTGCAACACTGTCAGCCCCCCCAGAGTAGTTTCAGCTTCTGCTTTGGCAGTGGCAAATGGCAAAACTGCATAGATTTACTCACCCATGACCCCATATAAGAATATAAGGGGACACAAAGATTTGTGTCCCCTTAATCTTTTTCAAAAGATGGGCCCAATATGAAAGCTTAAACCCTAAAGCAGATGGTGCATTTCTGTGCCATCATGTCATGTGTTTGATGAAACGCGGCTGGCTAAGTGTTTCCAGATGGGCATTGCTCCTTTGGTGAAGAGACCATTAAAATATGGTAATTTGTGGGAATCTAGGCTAAAATAAGCTCTCACAATGCAGAACTAGTACAAGGCACAAAGTTGAAAAAATTGGTCTCCACATAGGTAACTGAAAGGGGTGGGGGGGAGGATGGGACAACTTTAAAGGTTGTATAATCATTTAATTTGCTGCTTTAGTGCTAATATATAAAATGCTTCCCCAGCATACCTGGCTTCTCTTTTCAGCTGGCTTCTTAGGAATAATTTTTTGAGGAAAACACTCTATGTGGTGTTATAGGCCCGTAGCTTTCAGTCTAGACTACAGAATGGTTGTATACTTGTTATTTTCATTTCCCTTGAGAGAGTTCTGTAATGTTTCATAAATCCAGATGACTATGCAGGTTTTAGCAAATATGTAATTTGCCACGTGGAATATATGCTGGTCAATACTGACAAAAATGATGTCTCACAGGCTGTTCTTTACTGTGGAATGATCTGTCATCTCCTCAGGTTCTTGTAAATTGCTGTAGCTCAAGATTAGGGTAAAATACTTAAAAGTTGTCAAAAGCAGCTTTAAAGATTCTGACCTTCTAGATTTTAAAAGTAGTTTAGGGCTTATGATGTTGAATCCTGTAATCACTTTTGAAATGTTTTTCTAGGCCATCTTCCTTGAATGAATAGAAATGTCTATTTCCTACAAGTAAAAAGGGCCTAACTTTGGCCAAAAAGCATTACTGATCATGAACTTGCTGAAATCTGTGAGGAGTAAAATTTGGAATTGACTTGCTGAACTGATGAGATTTGTCAGGGACAGTCATGGGTAATTGCCTCAACCTTTGTAATAGAAAAGATTGTGCTTGGAAAAAAGCATGGTGGGAAAATGCACTTGTCTCAGCAAAGGAACAGGGAACACTTGCACTGTGCAGGACCAGGAGCTGGACTCAGTAGTCTTTATGGATACCTTCCAACTCAGGATATTCTATGATTCCATGATTCTGTGACTTGAATTATTTTCCAGAATCCATGATACAGGAAACAGTAATTTCCTCAAGGAGTTTTATCACAGCAGATTAGTTTTTTTATATTAAATGTTCCTGTTTGGTCTGCAAACCAAACCTCATTCCTCTTAAACTTATTTAATATGGGAGACACCAAAGTTTAATATTAAAAAAAAGAGGAAGTATTTATTTAACTTCTTAGTTAAGAAGTACACGGCTCTGGCTGGATGGAAGGACAAAGATATGATGCATGAAAATATGAAAGGTTTGTGTTCAAGCTGATGTCCCATGTTGGCTCCAATATATGGGCATCACATTTTCCATCGGGCTGTCACAGAAATGCCATGAAGATCCTATATGGAGGTGACGTCTACCTGAGAACAAGGTAACAAACATGACCCAGTCAAGTGTGTGATAAATATAGACACCCACTGCAGCAGCTTGCACCAACACAAGCTCTGAGTTGCAAGCAAGACATGTGGCTGTGTCTCAGCAGTCAGTCCCTGCTCGTGCTGCAGTTAAGCTGCACTGGCTCCCAGGTTATTGCATCTGCACCAGGCATTTGCATGGTCCCAGGAAAAGTCTTGTCTGTGTGAAGTTTTGATAAAAGATGGTTAGATTTCTGCAAAATGAAACTAAAAGGAAATTAATACTGAGTAATCTGGGAGTTGTCTTTCTATCCAGGCTTTATTAATTGTTTCCTTCTGTAGTTATTTACATACATTTACAGAGCCCAGCAGAGCTATTCCTTGCTCTGGCTTTGTCTCATAAAATTCCAAAGTATAGAACTGCCATTCAGGGAAGACATGGTGTGACGTAATTTAACTATAGGCAAGGTAGCTTAATTAACACTTACAGTCTTTTGCCTTATTATAACTTCAATTTTGCCTTATTATAACTGTCAGTTTTTCTTTTATGTCTTTACCACTATAGCAGTGGAAAAAGAGCTGATGTACTCTTTACTTGTCATGTGGCCTTGCAGCTTCACAGTGGGACAGGGAATGCTCTGTTCAAGAAAAATCAGTGTTTTGGGGGAAGGACTCAGCAAATTAAGAGAGAGCCTGTTTTTTCTAAAGGCTGATTCATGCCAATGGGGAGATCCTTGTACACTGTGGAGCAGCACTGTGCTGATCTCAACAGAGCTACTTTGATAGGGGTTAAAAATCTGGTCCCAAGTGTGTGTGATTCTCTTCTGCTGATGCAACTATCACCACTGTGCCTGGGGAAGGTGCTTCTCTCTCTTCCTCTTCTCTCTTTATGGCCTAGCAACCCTCCAATGCACTGTTTGTCCCCTTTGTTTTTTGAAGGTTGCCCTTGCTCATACAGCGAGCTGCGTCTGTGGCTCAGTGTTGGTCCTTGTGTGAGGTTTGATGCCATGATCTTGGCAACAGAGACAGCACAGCAGCACTGGCTTTGCTGCAGCTTTACTGCCTGCAGTGGGACCCCAGGGGCTGGTTTGCCCAGCTTAGCCCAGGCTGCCATCTCCCTGCTCACTCTGCCTCCACATAACAGAACTGTGCTTTTCTCCCTGCAGCAAGGCATATTGAGGTGGTAGGAGTTATCCTGGGATGTGCTCCCCTGCTGGCAGTGGCTTACCATAGTGTATTGAAGTGGGCTGCTTCTTACACGTGGGAGCAGGAAAAGCCTGTCCCCATGCTGCTGCTCCTGCTCAGTTTATAGTTTTAAAAGACACGGTCTGCTTGAGTAGCCCTCCTTCTGTGTTTGTAGGTTAGACAGAAATCCCTGTGGGTCAGCTATACATCTTCAGCTGCCATACAGGGTGTTCCTTATCCTTAAAAGTGCTGGTCCTCACACACAACTTCGCAGTACATTGCATTTGCTGGTCTGTAAGGAAGCTCATTTTGCCAGCATAGCAAGGGTGCAGCTGCTCTCCTGACACTGGCAGTCCTGCCAGCATGGGAGCAGAGTATGTATCGGTCTAGGTGGAGCAGAAGTGTAATGAGAGCAATTTCTGCTGTTTCTGACACTTTCCTTTAGTAATGAGAGATTGATATCAGGCCTGTTAATGAAATTAATTATCATAGGATGTGACAGTGCCTGTAAATCAAAGCAAGTCCTTTGGTTCTTCTGTTTATTCTGATACAAATTCCAGGCTCTGTTTATTCTGATACTAAACCCCAGATTTGCTCATTCCTGCATCCTAGAGAGTCCATTGGAGGTCTGAAATCTGTGAAAGAGTCTCCGGAGCTCACAAGGAGCCAGTTGGGTTCAGTTAGACTGTTGCTTCCTTCATAGCACATGTTTGGTTTACACATCCCTGCCTGCCGGCTCTAATCTTGGCTGTGACACTCATTATGCTTGGAATTTTTTTAGCCCAGTTTCCTAGGAAGTTGAAGCTTATGCAATCCTTGTGCAAAAGGAAAAACCCTGAAAGTTTTCCTAAAAAGACAGCACAAGCCAGCCAATGGGTTTGTGAATCAGAAAACTTATGTTAGGTTGCACACAGAAGAAGGTGGCTGGTGCAGTGCTTCCTTTGTTCATGGCTGCTGGGACCCTCCAGCTGCTTGTAGAACCCTGGCAGGGTATGACTGGGGCTCTGGATGACCTCCAGAGTTCCCTTCTGTCCCCAACCATTCTGTGATTCTTTTGTCCATGAAGCACTAACATTTCAGCAAAATTCAGCAGAGGGGGACAGCTCTCAAAGGCAAACAGGTTATGACAAGTTTGAGAGGAAGGCTGTGGCCTTTGGCATGCATGGGGTGGTTGGCATGATTGTGCTTGGAATCACCAAGTTCATGATCCTCCAGAGCCTCTGGTGGTTGGTGCATATAGAAGGGAGTAAGAGGATACACTGGAGGAGAGATGTGTGGAAACACAAGACCTATTATGTGGTCTGTGGGGAGATAAGGAGGTGCTGCATCAATGCACAGAATCTTTCTAGACTTGATCACTTCTCCTGGCAAGACATCTTGTCTGCAGTGTGGAGAGAGAAGGAGATGCACATGTGGCTGTGGTAGTTAACCAGGAAAGGAGTGTGGTCCCTTTTGTGGATCTTACATGTGGATCTTTCAACAAAGCAAATTTGTGGAGACATCATCAGTGGGGCCAGCAAAACAAACATAATCAGTTTGTAATATTGTAATCCCTCTGCTCAAAGGTAGGTTGCCAAATTTCTCAGGGAAGACCTGTCTTTTTAAAAAACTCAAACTCCTAAAAAAATGAAATTAATTTTCCACCAATATCTGTATTACTGAGATTTGATATATTACTGCTTTATTGAAATTATTTTATTTGGCTACCAGAAAGAGTAAAACAAATTCAGGAAAAACTAAGAAAAGGGGTTTTTAAAAATGAAATAACTTGCATTTTTAAAAAGAAATATCACTCTATAGTAGATTATATAGACTATATGAGATGAAGTCAAATCCCATTAATTTGTTTTGTTTTGTTGCTTCAGGAGAAGGATATTACTTTATTCTGATCATGAATATTCAGTTCACTCTTTTTTTTTAACTGCCTCCTCCTCCTTGAGCACAAACCAGAAATGCATAACCCCACATGGGAAACTGAAATACAAAATTCAACTGCACAAAGCCACTGCTAAATTGATGCCACTTTAATAAGCCATTTGCAGGGCCACTTTACTTAAAAGAAAATAAACCCTTAAAGGCATCCTTAAGGTCATCCTTCCTGATAGCTCTGCTGAGGCAAGCTGTCCTTGTCCTGAAAACAAAATATCTAAAGTTTTGAAAAAAAAAGTACCTCAGTCCGAGGTGCAGGACTTTGACTTGGCATCATTTGGTGGGTGCTGCCAAAGCCAGTTGAGTTCACCACCCAGTGGGCACCCAGCCCCATGGAAGGTATCACTGACATCTCTTGTCAATTGCAAGGACAAATGCTATTTCTGCTTCATTCAACTGTAAGTAAATACATGGTGCTCACAGAGAAATTAGTTACCATTTTTCTGCAGCAGAGAATTGGGCCATTTGGAACTTTAACCAATTTTCTTTCACAAAATTACACAAGAATAAAATAGGATTTCATAAGGGAAACAATGTAGCATTAAATATGGGTTGTCCCTTACCTTCCCAAAAGAAACCAAAGACAGTTTTTATTTGACAGTATACTTAAAAACTCTCATTTTTTGCCTTATTTCCTTAATCATAACTAGCAAATATGCAAGACTAACTCTATGTATGTTAGCAGTCATTTCCATGTGGTAAAGGAGGCATTTCTGGTCAGCTGTTAGAGTACTGGCCCAGGGAAATGACAGGAAATTTTGATCAAGAGCCAGTGCTGAGAATATATCATAAGTCTGGAGGTGTGACAGGCTGCCCAGACTGCAGTCCAAGGCTGAGGCAAACCTGTCCAGCTTGGCCCTGAGCTCACCCATCAAAAAATCACTGGCAGTATATGTGCAGCTTTCTACTTTGATGCTCCTTGTTCTGCCAGCATGGGATTTGTTCATCCCCTGTCAATCGTGATGCAGGAGGATGTGGTTTGCCAAGCTCATCAACTTCCTCTGAAACAGGCATTTCTGTCCTGGCCATGACTGGATGCAGAGTAAGATTTATCTGAGCTGCCAGAGCTGAAACGACTGGAAATATGTTTTTGTATTTCCAGGAAGAGTCCCATATGTTGACTATGTGTATCAGCTGGATCACATCCCCAGAATCTCTGGGAAAGAGAAGAAAATGGCACCCCTCTGAAGAGAGGATGTCTGGTTTTGCATGCACAGGGATTAGTCAGGTGCAACACAAAAGGGTGCAGTGTATTTTCAGACCCTCCTCAGCAAAGAGATGTCAGAAGGTTCTTCCTTGAAAGGGTCTGCAGAGAAATATTCCTCTAAAAGTGCTTGGCTGGAAACACATTTGCTATTATAATCTACTAAACAGATGTGAACAAGATTTCACCAGGAGTTCTGATGGATCTAGACAGATTGAGAGCTGCAATCAGACTGTGACCTAACCAAATCATGTCTTCTTTGACTCCTCTAGGAGCTACCTGAGGTTGATTGGCTTTTGTTCCAGAAGTCTATTTGGGCAGCAGTGAGGATGAGCAGGGAGCAAATGTTCAGTGAGTGGTCTCCTCAGAGAGGAAAAGGCTTTTTCCTGTGGCTGCTGTAATGTCTTGAATGGTGATGGGGAAGGTGTCTGAGCTTTTATGATTACTGCAAATACATACATAGAGCAGGAACTGGGAGGAGAAAGGAAAGATTTAGCACTGCCTACTTTGCTGTCAGCTGAGGGTCAGGCTGCCAGTAGTGAATGCTGACAGTGTCTGTTTTAACTAAAACTCTATCAAGGTTTTGAAGGCGGAGGGAACGTGCTTTTAGAGGCAGGGCGGTGACCTGGAAGGAAGCAGCATGAGCACTGGCAGCAGATGACATGTGGGTCAGAGGCAGCACGGAGCAGAAGGTGCTTGCTGAGCCAGGGCTGTCTGGCTCAGTTGGAGGTGGGTGCAGGAAGAAAATTAGGTGTTTCTACATGGCCACTTCTCTGTGCTATGATGTAAGAAGAGGAGGGAGTTCTTCTCAGGCATTTGAACCAGCTGAGCTGTACCATGGGGAAAGAAGTCAGGTGCAGCTTGTTTCTGGAGTATTCTCACCAAAGACTGCAGTCTGGGAGCTGTCTGTCTTGCCTCCTGCCAACGTACTGGGAGGAGTTCCTTTCCCATGCCACTTGACTGCAGCCTGTAGATACTGGCAGTGTATGTTGCCATGAGATGATGCTGTGTAGGAACACCCAAATTGCATGCCTTGGCTATTTCTGGGTACCAGGAGCAGTATAACTGCCTTAAACCATCCCCAAATGTGGGCCAGTTAGCTTGCCTTACACGAACAACATGGCCAGGAGGGGAACAGTGTCTGGAGGCTGTGCTGCTGGTAGTGCTTGATTTACCTCACCCAGCTCTGCATCCTGCTGAGGGTTCTCTTATCAGAGACAACAGCACATCAGAGGCTCTGCTGCCTGAGAGTCAGCACTGGGGGTGGAGGATAAGCAGATAAACATAATCTTTACATGAAAGAGGCTAATCAATCACTGAAACAACTTATCAGTGCTTGTGGGGGACCCTTCACCTCTTACAATAGCTGAATAAAGATGATGTATGGGTTTTTTGTAAATATAAAATACATATGTATAAGTGACTTTAGTGACATTTTCTGCCTTGTTCCAAACAAAAAGCCAGACTGTGACCAATGATGATTTCTAGCCTCACAGAAACGACGCTATATGTAATTTATAGAATTCTAATGAATATTTGAAGTACACTATTAATTTTCTCTTGAAATATGTGTACTCTTATGTCTGGATCCTTCTTTTGATACACAAATAGATTTAATAACAAGTTGATTCCTCATAGCTAGTGACCTTCATTTATTCTGGCATAAAACAACTAGTATTTTTCAAAGTGTTCAACAATCTTACAAAATTAAGAATGGAAAGCTGAAGGAAAGTTTTGGAGTCCAGAACTGCTAAAGAATTGAGGACCAATGTGAAAAAAAATGGTATCCTTAATATTAGCAGAGTTGAGCATGACCAAACATGAATTGCAGAAAGATCAGGATTTATGTAAATTAGCAGACTTTGAATATGAATCCCAAAATCCAGAACAGTCTGGAGTACTTTCCTGAGGAAGCATTTCACCATGTTTCAGGCCCATTTGGGTCTCTTGCTTTTTTCCATACACCTGCTCATTGCTCCCAGGTGTGGCAGTCAGTGGAAAGAGCTGTTTTTAAAGATGATAGGCTGTATTTTGCTAGGATGTGTCTTTGTGTAGGTTACTAGTGATTTCCAGGAGGCAGCTGATTAGGATTGCCCAGACTAGTAGGATCTGGGTTTTTTGGCCTTTTGGTGTGTGCAGCTGCTGCTTTCCACATGCCTCAGCAAATGTGGGATTGGAACCAGGCTCCACTTTGGAGGAGACTGACACAGCAAGGAAGGCTGCCTGCAGTGCCAGTACACCCTACAAAAGGAGCAGGAGGGCCAAAGGTATCAAATTTTGGGACTGGCCAAGATGTCCAGTCAGGAGCACAATTATTCATGGCCTTGGCTCTGCTGTATTTGTAGTCAAGGAACTTTATAAACACCTTATTCATGGTTAAGTGTGTTGTCTTGTTAGTGACAGCCTTATGTCATATCCCAAAGTCAAAGGCATTTATCAGGAGCTCTGTAAATTAAATTGCTACTTTACCTTAAACTTTTTTTCCAGTGGCTGTGAATTCCTTGGAGATGCTTTGCTTTATTAACAAGAGGAGTGTGTGCTCTGCCAGAAGCCAAGAAGAAATAGGCTATGATTTCTGGAGGATAAGATTTCAAAAGCCCTTGCAGCTGTTAAGGTAGAATTTAAACCTTTTCTGCTTGGGCCTTGCAAGTGCTGTGCTTGCCAGGTTGGCCTCTGGCCTAGGAATGTCAAACATCAGTTCTCACACACTCACTTTGTGCCTTGTGGTTTCCTGGGGTATTCACAGAGGGAACACACCGCTCTGTGCTCAGACACTGGTCCCAGTAAAGGTCCAAATATGTAAATTTAGGCCTACTGTAAACTTTTTGCAAAAACTCTTATAAACTCACCAAACTGAACTCTCAAGTGCTAGAAACATGAATTATTCTATTGAAATGATTTCCAAGTACATCAGTATTTAAGCCAGGCATAGATAAAGCAAGTAATGTAGTGAAGTAAATTCAGAGAAATGGAGTTCAGTTATTTTTAATTGGGGCAGCTTAGCCCTTCTTTTCTATCAAACAAAACACGATCCTTTCTTTAGTTGTTTCTGGACATGCCTAGAAGTACTAATATTTTTGCAGCTTGATTTTTAGCTTCTTTTCACTTCATATTCCCTCTGCTTTGAAGAACAGTATACCCTTAGCCATTACATTTAAACATGCTACCCTCTTCTTTGGCCTTCTTTGTTCTTTTTAGATAATATTTGTCAGTGTTATAGTTCACTTGACAAAGTAAAAACTTATTGTGGTAGAATGTAATCTCAACCCTGGTGTGACAGTGTGTGCTCCATGGCCCTGTGCAGAGCCTGTGGTGGGAAGCAAGGATAGCTGGCCCCAATTCACAGCAATTCTGAGACTGCAACTGAGATATTGGCCACTCACAGAAGAGAGGATCCTGCCAAGGAGGTTTTATCACTGTTTGTTCTCAGTACTTTCCTGGGATTGAAGGGCTGGCTCTGGAACAGGTAGGATGGGGAAGAGGGAAAAACTATACCATGACCCCCTTTGGGAAGTTCTCGTCTTCTGAGATTACTGTTTAGAGACTGAATTTTGTCGCATCTGTAAGTCAACAGTGGGGCAAGAATTAATTTCTTTATCTTTTTTTCAGTGTGTTACAGGAAAAGCCAGCTTTATCTCCTTGATGTGATTGTTTTTAGGATGTTGAAGAAGCCTTTGTCATAAGAAGGATGATTTTCCAATTAAATACAGAGTCAGGTCATATACCCAGCTTTTTCTCAGCCGGCTGTGCAGCAGCATGGCAGGCAGTGTTGTCTAGTGCCTTGCTGATAAAAAAAGGCACTCAAACCAGTTTCTGCATGCTCCCTTTTTGAGGACTTGCTTTAAATCAGTTATACAAGGTCTTTTTGTAGAGATGTGAAATCTGGTGAACCTCTGCATGAAAGCCTTAATATCCAGGATATAACTGTCTCTTTTAGTAAGATTTGTTGCAGACCAAATTAAATCACTGGAGGAAGTTCAACTCTCTTTCTGATAGCACTCCCTTAAGGATCAGTGATTTTACACTTGAATATAAAAACCACAACATTCTCAAAATGTTTGGCATTAATGGTAATGTACTCCCATTGAAGTCAATCACAAAATGATCTTCATTTTAATGAAAATAATTCTAAAATGCCACGTAAGAAAAGTCTTCCAGGCAAATTTTTAACTCTACAGAAGTTATTCTACCTTGTCAGACTATCTGAGAGACTGTTTTATCTAACTTTAGTTTGACTTCTGGTTGGTGGGAATCTTCTAATAGTCACTGAGAGTGAGCATTTCCAGAGGGCAAGTCATTGTAGCTACCAGTAATGCCCTTTTAAAAACAAGATTAACTACTCTGTGAAGGTTTGGGTTGCTGTGCATTAACTGGGGTTTTTACACTACTGACTATATGACTATAGATACCTGCAATTCACTCCAAGTGTTTATTCTTTACCACATATGCTTAGGTGCTAATAAAAAGGGTTCAACTTAGTCTGTCTCTGTCAAAATGTGTGTAGATAAAGTTGCAGCTCATACCAGAGGTGAAATTAATTTAAAACAACTCAGATTAGCCATTCTTTAAAAGCCCTCATCTTGATCACTGCTCATTTTCTAGGCAATGAATGCAAATAATACTGTCATTTCTGCTTAACTTTTCCTTAAACATTGCCTTTGCTATTCACAAGTTTTTCTTTTCACTGGCTTTGTTTGCTTTCTCCTCAGTACCCCTAGGAAGCTGTAAGCTCTTGCAGGGCAGTGCTGGTTTAAAGCTTAGTGAAATCAGGTCTCAGACATGTTCATCTCAAAGACTTTTACTGCAATGTTGTGATCTCCCTAGTGCTAGTAGGAGTCACACACCTCAGGTCTTACATATTGTTTTGAAAATACTGGAGCAGATTTAGTCTTTTAAGACATATTGTACTTCCTTAATTTCTTGGATGATTTCCCTTTCTGAAAAATGTGCTAATTTCTGTGCATATAAACACTTGCTGTGGAGAGCATCAGAAAGAAGCGATTTCCTGTAGTTATTTTGTCAGGGCCATAAGTGAATGAAACTCGTTCAGCAAAAAAAAAAAAAAAAGCCAATTGAAAATCAGCAAAACACTTTGAAAAATTGTGTTGATTTTGCAAATGATTCAGGGAAGAGGGGGAAAAAAGGTCTTATCACAATATACCTCAAATCCTCTTGACCAGTATATCCTTTCTTATCAGACATTATTAAGTTACCTGTAGACCTGAGTAACTTTATCTAGCCAGGGACATGTTTTTTAGTCTTCCTTTTTTATTCATCTACTCTGCATGGGAAACCCCTTCTGCTTTGCTGAAATCTAAGGCTATGTAGAGTTAGCAAGATTGTTCTGCAGAGTGCCAGAGAAGTCATAGAGCCATGGAGAATGATTCCTGTGTGTCCTGCTTTCCAGCTGGGCTGGCAGAAAAGCTGTCTTGATGGTATATGTTGTACTGCAAGACAAACATCTTCTGGCTAAAACACAGCTCAGTACTGATGTAACCCTGCTGAAATGGCCAACATGACTCAGAAACCCTCAAGCTTTGTCCTGGAATGGCTTCCACAAACAGGAAGCCAACCATCAAAGAACCACACTGATGTGCACACACCCACTGCTAATTTGGGCACAGTAAATATCACCCTGACTCATCTGTTGGCTTTCACTGCCACTCTTTTTGGAGGATGAGGATTGCAGGTTTTATGGATGGTGTTTCTTACAGGCAAATCAAATGCTATAAGTGTGCAGAAAAAGTCACATCCCCTTTTCACTACCATAATTTCTACATCATCCTGACTGAAAAAAAAGGTATAGTTCTGGAAATATATCTAGAGGCAGGCTCCAAGGGGAAGAATCTTTAAATTTATTTTTATTCTTGTAATTAGATGCCTGAGGAGGGACAAAAATCTCTCAGTGAGAGTATAAAGTGCTTACCAGTTAATAAAATGGAATCAAAATCAAAAAAATCACGTTCTCCATTGATTTTCTTTGCACTCATTTATTGTGAACCTCTTAAAAGAGCTGGTGATTGAAAAGACATATGTTTTGAAAGCATAAGGATTTATTCTGGAAAAGCATCTATTGTTAATAGTCCCATGTGAAAACCATATAATTGTATCGTTGGTAGCACTGGGGTCTCATTTATCTTTTATTTTTGCAATTCCGAGGTTTAGTTACATTAGTTTCTATTTGTACCAGACAATCTTATTCAAGCTGGAGAAATGTTCCCTCTCTAACAGGCTCTTTCAGGGCAAAAAGGGCTATAGGAAAAATGAGAGAGCTCTGTACTCTTGAGAGACATTTATCTCAGTTCTAAGGCTGGCACGAATCTTACAAATTTCCTAAATCCTCCCTTTAAGACTTCCCAGCAGGGTCCTGACTCTGAATGCTTCCAGGTGTGGGTTCCTCATGCAGGGCTGTGTTTCACTGCACAAGGAATCTCTAGAAGATGTGCCTAGAAGAAAAGCCAGAAGAATTAATGTACAAAAGTAGCACCTTCCCCGTTTGTTTGCTTGTGGTTTTTAATCTCACCCTCAAAATCTTCTGGAAGTCAGGTGGGGAATCTCCAAACAGGAGGCAGCCAAAATCTCTGTAAAGAAGGTGCCTTAACATAAGCTGTGATGGTGACCATGCTGAGCTGATGCCCAAAAGAAATGTGTAGCAAAGATGAGAAAGGCACACAGTTTGCAGTTAGAAGGCGGCATCTTAAACACAAAGCATGTTCTCTTTTATATCCATCCTCTGGTGCACTGCAGGCTTCAGAGAGCAATGTTTTGCCCAGGCTTTGTGCTAGGCATTTCTGGAGTGTCTCTGATAGCTTGTGTCCTATTTTTTATTTAATTTCTCTATTTTAATTTTGTTTCTCTTTGTACTGGACTAGACAGGATCCAGAAAAGGTTTTGCTTCTATTAACCCCTCTTTTGGGATGAGGAAACAGGCCAGCAGCAGGCAGTTTTCCCAAACATTCATTGAAAACTTTCAGCTTCAACAGCTCCACATGTGTCAATGCTGAACAATAAGTGCCAAACTAATTTTTTGCAGGTGGATAAGTGAGGTGCCTGAGTGTTTGCTCATGTGCCCCATTTATTTCAACTGGCACTGTGACATATTAGCTCGAGCCATAGGCCTGTGCCCCATGAAAGAAAGTGAGGTGGAATAAATCAGTGCAAAGCACTGATGCTCCTGAGGTAGATTTTTTCCAGCTAGCTGGAGATCAACTATTGCTAAAGCAGACTTCATGTAGCAGGGCAGAACAAGCCTGTCCAAGGCTCTGAATATCTAAGTACTCAGAGATTATTTCAAAGATTTTACTATGTGAAGGCTTACAGCTCCTGAGAAGAGGAAGGCTTTCCATCTGTACTCCTAAAATCCCAGTGCAATGCCATACCTATCATAATTTTTCTTCCCTAAAATGAGGGATGGGACAAAACTAAGGGAAATATTCCTATTTCAGTGGTGTTTTGGAGTGGTTTAGTCATGCATTATTAATGGTAGCCCATTAACCAAATGGATGCACACATTGAGTTTCATCAAGGTTTAATGACAAATGCCATGGACTAATCACCATGTTGTTTCTGTAATTTGTTAACAACTATGTTTCCAGTATTACACACTCATGCACACCACCCAAACTCACAAAGGTGTGTGCATCCTCCCTGCCCGCCCAAGGTGGGTCCCCCCACCCACAGCATCTCCTCACTTATTTTCATCTCCCAGGGCTGTTTTTCTTTCACACTCCTAATCCTGCACTTTGGTTCTATGCCCTGCTGCGGGTGCCTGTGGAAGGTGCAGGCAGTAGTGGGAAATAGGGGCTTGCTGCTCTGGAAGAGTTGCTTGCTTCTCTGGGAGGTGTGTTTGTGCTGGGCCAATTAACACCAAGCAGCTCCATGGAGTTCAGTCTAGAACAGAGAGAGAATAAAAAGGAGGCACTCCCCAGAACCCAGTTTGACTCAGGAGATGAGAAAATGCATGCAAGGGGATTTGAAGAGACTATGGTCAATGTGGGTCTTCAGCCAGTGTGGCATCAGCCAGATGTGGGAAGCTGGCATTGCTTTTAAAATAAAGCCTGAGGTGCTCACATTAGCCTTCTTTCCTTCTTCCCTGAATGATGTCAAGGCTAAGAAGAGTATTATTTAGCTTTTCAAAAAGAGGTAGATCCTGAATACAGGAATGGTTTTGGGGTTTGAGGGTTTTTTTTTCCCCTGTAGAAAATTTCAAGAGGATTTCTGTGTTGGAAAATCACAAATTGACTGAAGAATGGCACTGGGAAAACAAGGTGAAGATATGTAGCACTGGGCTGCCAAGAAACTTTCTGGCTTGCTGATTCTGTAAGTATTCCATTAGAAACTAGCTCTGAAACAAGCTGTGCATCTTTTTATAATCTTGTCTTATAGGGCAATTTAAACACTGCTTGATTATCAATTCTGATATCCATTATGTTGGAATGAATTAGTGTGCTATTTTGTGCAGTAGATAAAACTAGTGAGATTGTATTCCTCTTTTATTTTTAATGGAGATTTCTTAGATGTCACTCCAGTTCTTGTAACTTGAAAAAGAATGTAAAAGAATTTGGTGTGTTACTGAAATGAGCAATATAAAAGCATAACCCACCCCATAATGGGTTGTTGTCTTATCTCAGCTTCACTTAAATGAAAGTGAAACAACTACTTTGCTGAACTGCAGTATTTATTATTTAGGCATGCAACATCCACTCTGTTACAGTAGTAACAATCTGAGAATACCAGGTCAGCCTGGCAATTACTAGCTGCTTCATTTATTTGTGGAAGCAATTTGTGGAATTCATTAAGTATCTTTAAATGTAACACAAGAAGTGTGCTGCATTTTAGCTTTTTTCCTAAGAATTTTGACTGTATTTTGGGCTCTGACTCTTGCAGAGTCATTTTTAGCTGATGGGAAACAGAGTAGGAAATGAGTGAAAAGACAAATTCTCTTTGTCATAGTACAGCACAGTGTAATTTCTTGGTAAAAGATAACACTATTTGTTCTAACAGCTCATTGGCAGTAGCACTTTACCTTCTACCCTGGAGTATCTGATTTTGACTTCTTACATGTCTTTTATACCACTGTAGTTTTAAGATTCTTAAGAGCATTTTGATTTAGGCACAAATGCAGCAGTGTGATTAAATCAGGATGAAGCATCTACTTAAAGCTAATTATGTACTTATATGCTGCTGAAGGTGACTTTCCTACTGATTTATGCAAGGGAAAAAATTGAGTCCAAAAATACATATGAAATAAGGCAGGTATCTATTTCTTTTGAGATACCATATCCTTTCTCCTCTTTTTTCCATATCTCTGTATTAAAAATTATCTTTTTTTTTTTTTAAAGACTCAATAATGGTGTTTTCTTCAGCTATGCTGATGTCCCCAAATTTATGCCAGTAAGTCAAATCTCCATATGCTTTCTATCTTTCCTTAGCAGTCTCACTAGGCCTACAGTATCTGTTAAAGCTGTTTTGCTGCTTTAACAAATACTGTTAAAGAACAGAAGTTCTAGAAATTTTAGAACTTCTATTTAGCTTTTCATTGTTGTTCTATCTTCTGGAAAGATTGATGTCAACAGAGACTATTAAGTTTTAAATCTTTAGTTTCCTTCAACATAGCGATGATGGGACACTCTCTGCTGTTGCAGAGCCTGTGCAGGATGTACCAGAGCTCCCTGCCAGAACTCAGGGAAATCTGCTCAACCCTTTAGGAGTGCAGCCTAGTTCTCTGCTTCAAAGCTGTGGAGTAACAAGGGAAGGCCAAAGCTTCTGGGCTTTCACAGCACACTCTGATATTGGAGCACTTTACCCCTTTCTACTGGTCCAGTGTTTTCCGAAGCCCAGTGGTGGGCAGACTGTTTAGTCCCCCAGGGGGCGTCTGTTTAGGCATGGCTAACTGGTACCATCTACCATTAGATGATGCTTCCAGCCTGTTCCTGCCGAACACTCTTGTTCCCGGGATCCCAGACCTGCAGTCACCGTTGCTGTTGGAGGGAAGAGGCCCTCTTGCTGGCACTTGCAGTAGAGCACCTGAACAAAGCCCAGGGAACAACTTTTCTCTTCATTTCCAGGCACGGTGCTTTGCTGAGGGTTTATCTGACTTTGTGGTTACTCCAAGCTAGGAAATAAAACCTTGGTGTTGTTGTATAAGGTGGGAAAACTTTCCATGTGGCAGGTTAACTTAGAGTCCCTCACAATCCCTTTGAGAAAACAAAGATAACCTGTGCCCAAGGAGACGTTTAGCGACCAGGTTGCTGCAGTCAGGACAATTAATCCATTCCTTATTTCAAAGTTTATTAAAAACATGCTGCTTTTCCTGATGAGCAGTGATAGTCAATGACAAATATTAACCCCAAATCCATAATAGGCCCTCTGGCACACTGCTCTATACATCATGCCAAGTGTGGTCATAATTCTACCTTGGTGCTTTGCTGCCATGCCCTTGAGCTACTCATTAATATTTGTGCAAAGAGTGCCTAAAACATGGACATGCCTAAAATGTGAGCAGACCAGAACACGTGTTGATAGCCAAATTATGGGCACCAGTGGCATGTGCTTCACTGAGGCCTGAGTGAGCATAGGTAGCTCAGCTTGGCTTTGCCTGGGCCAACATTTTGCCTTCCCAGGACTGACACACTCCTGCAAGTGGGGCAGAGAGGCACATGGCATCCTGAGCAGCCTGTGCAGGGTACACAGGAGAAGATGCTCCCCTCTAGTACAGTTACACCTAGGGACTGAAATGTTTCCTTCCTGCACGCCTGGCAAGGCAGCAAACAGGGGATCACTTCTGAGCCATATGCAAAAAGAAGGCATACCCTGGTTTTGAGGGTGGAGATACCAAAGTGCAGGACAAGAAAGCTTTGAAGCTGGAATGTGGTGGGCTGGGAAGGTGCTCCCCAGACATCTCTCTGGAGCACTGACCCACAGCTCCCAGTGAATCAGTGCTTCCAGAAGTATGAAGCAGGAAGCAAAAATTGAAAATAAAAGAGCTGTAAAAAGAAAACGTGCAGAGTTCTTGAGGCCAGCTGAGAGCAATTTTTAAAAGAGGTCAAATATAAATCATAATGTTAGCCTTGGAAACATTGTGCTCTCACAAGCTGCTTTCATTTGCGTATTTAGAGAAACAACGCAGTGTGTTGGGGCCTCATTTTGGGTCAGGCTGCCTCAATATTATGAGTGAACAGTAATCATAAGATCCTGTCTCTTTAAAGTAGAAAAGCCAGAAAATCATCTTGCCGAGCCTTCTTGTTATCACAGAGGTTTACAATTTATGTGGTATTTGTCTTTCAACCCTGAAAAAAGGGGTAAGAGCAAATTGTGTTCAGATGTGCAGATAAGCTCTAATATACAGAAAAAGCTCTCTGTGGGCTCCAATATATAGATTTGCCTAAGAAAAAAAATCCAGACTTATGCTATAATAACTATTTGGGAATTTGTAAGAGGGGGATAATACTCTAGTTTGAAAGGGAAGTAGGGGAGTTTTGAAGGAAATGTTTTCTCCACTGTCTAAACCAAGAGCCACAGCAAGAGGACAATTCCCAGAACCGGTCCCATCAATTTAGCAAGACCCCATCTGCTTAGGAGCAAGCATTAATTGATGCTGATTGTAGCAATTTACTTATCCAGTGGTGAAAACAGATACACAACTCTACCCTTTGGAATTAGACACTTGGATCTCCAGGCCAGGAAAGAAGCACATGGAGATGTGGACTCCTTCTGAGCCACAGGACGAGCACAGAAAGGGAGAGAATTCTCTCCTTTATTTTCAGCTTTGTGGCAGTGTACATAGGAGCACTTAACCCTGAGAAAAAGAGGTCAGCCTTTGGCACCTGCAGAGAAGAAATGAAGGGATCCAATAGCACAGCAATTTCTTTAGTCCTCTTTTCTTTTTGAGCTATACATGATTCATGGGTTACATTAGAATCCCTTCAGCAGAAGGCCACGGATCATTAATGCAGAAGTCCATAGGATATGTGACTTCTTTCTGCTTTTGTTACAAACCGCATTGTCTACCTTACACAGCCAACTTTACCTGTGGCTCTCAGCACTCCCCATTTACAAGTAAATTCTCTGTGCACCAACGTGTCATGTTAGATGCACCTCCTGTACAAAGAAACCCTTCCACTTCAGGAAAATATGCACTGATGAAAGCAGTCAGTGTCTGGGAAGAGTTACACAGAGCAGCTTAACTTACACACTGGAGCAAATCACACTAATGTAATTGCTGACCCTCTGCCTTTGGGCACAGAGCACAGCATCCATGCCACTCCTGCAGTACTGCCAGCTGCCCTGGGTGGAGAGGATGATCTTCTGGCTTCCTTTTAGTTCAGGTCAGACAAAAGGATGTTTTGTGTCGAACCTGAAGACCATGTCAGATTTTAAATATTTTTTTCACTCACTGTGTGTTCTCTTTGTGAAACAGTAGCAGCAAAACACATTAAGAACTGTTGTCCAAGATGTCTGATTGGGTAGTAAAAAGCTAAAGATTAATAAATAGGCTGGAGCAGACAGGAAATACCAAAAAGTACCGGATGGATTATTAGTGGAGCACAGTGTGATCAAAGATACATTTATTTGCAACAGACTATGCACAGAGGAAAATAAGATGTTTCTACTTGTCTAAGTGGCAGTAAATTTGCACAGTAACACTGAATTCTGGTGTTGTACATGTGTGAGTGCTCAAGATCAGACCTCTTTGCTAAATGTGCTCATTTTCTCAGCTAATCTTCAGCCTACTCATCGAGCTAATACCCTACCTAGCAAAGCCTACTTCTCTTCAGAGAAATATTTCCAGGGCACCAGGAATATTTCTCTGTCTTCCCAGCATGTTCCCCTGAAAGTGGATAAAAAGGTGACTTTCCCCCTGCTGCTGAGGGAACCTCCATATGTGCCCCTGTCCTATATGACTGAGGTTGCATGGGAGTGGGAATTACAGTCCAGCCCTTTATAGTTCTTCCAGAGTGAATACAAGAGTTGTGCCTTGGAGCCCCACGACAGATGCATCTAAAACCTGCCCTCAAGCAAAGATAACATCACTGTCACTAAAAGTAAGATATTTTAATATAAACTTCCAACTTCATCCTTACTGCTCTTACAGGGAGGATCCAGCTGTTCAAGTGTGATTTTTTTTTTTTCTCCTCAGTTAGCAATTTCAGGAAATCAAAATACATGTTGGGGGAAGTGAAAGCTTACAGATTTCTGGCCATCTGGGACTCATCTGCTGCCCAGTCTCCAAAGAGATGTGCTTTTCAGGACCAGGCAGCTATATTTGAATAGAGTTTTTTGTGGGCTCATCATTTCTCAACAACTAGCTTCCAAAAGTCTCACTTGACTCCTACTTACAGGTAAAAAGAGCTGCAGAACTAAGGTTGGTTTGGTCTATTTTTGTCCCAGAAGGTGTCACTGAAGAGCCAGGAAAGGTAAAGGTTTAGTAACAGTTTTAACTGGGATCTTGACTGCAGCCTCAGGAGGTGGAGCCTGGAGGTTGGAAGCAATTTGGAGTCCTACATTCCTGTGCTTGCTGTGGACTGAAGATCTGGAGAATTTTGCATCACAGAATAAATACCGTGAAACTTGCAGTGCTGTGTTATTTCTCAGCTAAGTCATCCCACATTCTTTAACAAAACTAAACTATTCTTGGGAGCGGTGGTGGGAGTTTGGAGGTGTTCTTTTATAATATTCCTTTAAAGGATTGTGTTCATCTTCTTGCTCTTTGTTCTATATCTGTTGTGTCAACATTACATTATAAATACTACAATTTAAAATAATATAATTTAAGATAATTTTATTGTCTAGTTCTTTAGGCCTTTTCTTAAGAACAGGAGGAAGAGCTGGGATTTCCAATTGCTTTGCTATGATTTATTATGCATTATCGATAGACATGGAAGTATCACAGATTTGGCAATGATGTAAGAGGCCTCAAGCAGCTTGTACTGTGAATTCCACAAAGAACAAGTTACACACAGCAAGCTGGGTCTCCTCTCCATTTGGAAAAGGTAGTTTGAGTTATTCTACGTCTTTTCTCCAGTGTTAAGCATTTTAAGACTTGATCTCATAGATAAAGCAGATTAATGAAGGCTACTCGCCTCCAAGACGGGTATTGGAAAGAAATTCATCATTGATGCGGCCAGAGTAGAAAACCCTCTCAGAAGGATATTGAATGCTCTGCTTTTAGCCAGTCTCTTAACTACTGAAGACTAGGCTGTGATCTGATCTGATGTGGGGGGTAAGATTAAGAAACATCTGCTACTGTCTGAAGTAAGTCCATTATCCAGCCCAGGGTAATGGACTGGATTATTGCATCCATGTTCCCATTCCTGGGCTTAAAAAAGTAATTGGAGGGTCTTAAAAAAAGAAAAAAAAAGAAAAAAAAAAAAAAAAAAAAAAAAAAAAAAAAAAAAAAAAAAAAAAAAGAAAAAAAAAGGTGGCTTAGGTCATGTTGAGCTCTATAGCTGGTAGATTTCTAGCCAGTTCTCTGCTGTTCAGAGTACTGATATTGCAGATCTCCTCCTTTCCCCTAGTTTCCAATAGCATGTTCTCAGCTGAATTGGTTTGCCTTGTCTATAGATTAATACAGCACAGCTCTTTGACATATTGTAGCTCTCTAAGGTAAAAGAATAAAGGAGGGAGAATATATTTTTCCCTGACAAAGCTATGCCAGGTTAATTTCTCCAACATACTTCCAAGGATTGAATCAAGAAATATGAAAAAAATGTTCCAAAGCCACTAAAAAGTGTTTCTTCTTGTTTGATAAAAGCCACTCAGAGTTTCACTTCAGTGAAAATTCAAGCATTTTTCCTAACCTGCTCAGTACCAGATGAACCACAAAGTGGCTGCAAATACTTTCAATGACAGAAATACCATAAGCTCAGAGGAATGTATAATAAAATCTTATTTTGTTTCAATAAGAGGAAAATGAGCTGAAAACCCCACAGTTTTAACAACATAATAGAGTGTACACAGTGACATTCTGCTAAAAATTTGCTATCACACCGAGGGAGTAGAGCAGAGGAGACTTGCAGGTTTCAGTGCTGGAATTTTGCCATTTAATCTTTCCTCTGGCAGATCAGCACGGAGATTATATAGCCTCTGTGCATTGTTATCCGCAGAAATAAAACCTATAAGAATTTGTTCAGCTGTACTCCCCACTTTACTGATCCATTTTTTATTTCAGCTGCTAATCTGCTAAGGATTTCAGCCTTTAGCTCAGGGTTATCAGGATGGCATTGTGAGTGGATAACATCTGTTTCAGCTTTCATCCATCTAGAACACAAGCATTAATCACTAGAAATGGAGTGTGAAATGGAAAGAAAAGTTAAATGCACATTTGATTTCTGAATGCTCTTGGAGAAAATGTCTTTCAGGACCTGACCAGAGGAAGAACTTCACTGCACTATAACTGGGTTTGCCAGTGCATCTTATATGAAAAGCTGGTCATTATCTGATAGAAATTCTGCTCATTTCAGTTTATTTTAAAGGCACAAACCTTGTCCTCTCTAATTTAAAAGAAATGTTTAAAACAACTAATCCCAAAACAGTGCATCTGTTCAGCTTAATTTGGTTGTGGTCATCAATAAAGCTTCTCTTTCCATGTTTTCTGTGTCCCAGCTCATACCTGGAGCCCTGAGCTGTTGCAGCCTCGTGCTGCAAATGGGTAGCTGTGGGCATGCTTTCTGGGGATGCTGAGGAATGTATAACAAGGACTAAGAACAATCTGGGACCAAGACACACTAAGCTGACTCAATAGGCCTTTTCCATGCTTAATTTCTAGATTTTCACAGATGCTGTAAGGAAATGTGTTGATTTTCTACTGGTCTGGCACGTGTCATGGGAGCTAGACTCTTACATTTTAACTCTAAGAACAATGATCAGCCCCACCTTGATGGGAGCAATTAAGCACGAGATACTGTGACCAGAGTCAGTTTGGGTTGTTGCTGAGTGTGTGTACTTCCCTGACAGTTGCATGGGAAATGTTTACAGCACAATGGGCTGGATTTACTCAATTTTTTGATGATTTATGTGTGCCAGGTACCCTCTCTGAATTTGAGATCATGTTGAGTAGTGGCTCTGGAAAGCTGGAGATGGAAGATGGCTATATTCAGACCTAGCTGAGGACACATGTTTAATATGTATCCCCTTTTGCAGAGGTTTTTTCCAGCTTGGCTTCTTACATCTCTGTACGCTCAAAAAGCAGGCAGTAATTATCTTCTGAACCTCTCAGAGAAGGCTTCTCCCAGAATTCCTCCAAAACCACAGATTATAGTTCATCCACAGCAGTCAATACTACGTACTTCTGTCATTTTAAAACCTCTTTTTCATCAACAGAGAGTGAGTTTGTCAAGGCATAATTTCTGTGCAGTGCAATGAATTCAGCAGATTACCTGTCTCTGTATCCCTTAGCATTCTTTTCCCTTGTCATACTTTGAGACAAACTGTTCTCAGCATCTTGATCTCTCAAAGTCCCTGAAGAAAGCCATTATAGCTCATTAAAAACATCCCAACAAGCCCTTGCCCATCCATCAGGTCAATGCTATAGCTCTGGAAGCATTCTGTTTCCAGATCCTAAGAAGGATATCTCTCTGGGGACAAGAGAAAAACCTGTTAATGAGAGTATTATTTCTCTAGCATTTCAAAGCTGAGCCCAACCTTAATCTTTTCATAAAAATTACTTCATTTGGTGCCCTTCCTCTGACTTCCTTGCAGTTTAACTGTAGGTAGGCTTAAATACATTCATTTTATGCACAGCAGCAGCCAAGCTCGCTCTGTATTCTGGGAAGTGTTTCTGCAGGCCCTCTGGTCCTTTGATTTCCTTGTGTGCTTTGTTAAGATGTGAAATAGTTAATGTTTACTCATTACAGTCACAATACTTGTCAGCTGAGTTGGCATCTTTTCGAGTGAAGGGAATGTCATGCAGCAGAGATCAGTTCAGTCTCTCCTCAAACTCGGCTGATCAACATGGGATACCTACAATAGAAAGGGAAAGAGAGATATTTTGAACCTCTTTAATTAAATCAGCAGTAGTTCCCAGGAGGACACTTTGTGTCTAAAAATCAAGGCCTGTCTTTTTTACTGTATATTGCTGCATATGCTTTAAGCTATTCTGACAAGATCCAGTCTTCATCTAAAATCAGTGTCCACCCTGGTCTAACATGAATCATCTCATTAGACCAGTATAACCAGGAAAAAAACAACTGCACAGACAAGCTCACAGGTATATATTAATATTCACTTTGTGTTTAGGAAGATCCTTTCCCATTCTAACAGATAAGAATTTTCTTTCACAAGTGATGTGAGAGTATGCCAAGCAACTGCCAGACATTGAATCCTTTGTGTTTTCTGGAGCTGATGACATTTACCTGTGCTTTGAGTAAGAATTGAGAGTCTGCCACTTCCCCAGGTAGTCCTTTCCTACCTTTCCATCCCCAGCTTCCCTCTACCAAGCAAGCTATTCTTTCTGCTGAAAAAAAAAAAAAAAAAAAAAAAAGGTAGAGAGGAGAGGGAAACAGAAATTATTTGCCTTATGCTCTTTGGGTTATATTATTTAAAGTAAATCTTACTGCCCTTATAAAAAAAGATATAACAACATTTCTTACTTGGTTTTACTTCTGCACAGGCAAAAGCCTAAACACAGAATACCATCTCTGACTGATTTGTTTCTTCTATAAAAATAACTTTTCTTCTTTGCAGGTCTTTGTAGATTTGAAAATTTCTTCCATTCTGAAAACTGGTGCTTTTAGAAACTTCTTGTGACTTTTAAAGAGAAAAACTAACGAACTCACAGGAAAGTAATAGAGAAGGAGTCAGTGACTTTTTCAGTACAAGTGCTGAAGTGCAATACTGAACTGAAATAAAATATTGTTATTTATATCAGAATAGGAGTAACTTCAGTTCTAGACATGGTAGGTAAGACATCAAGAGTATAAAATGTATATAACCAAAGTCTGTGAGAAATATTTCATTCTGCACATGAGGAACTGAAGGCATAAAAGGTTTGCAAAGAGAAATTCAGTATCTGAGGCAGAACCAGGACCTGATCTGGAGAAGATGTTATTTTCCTCACCATATTCTCCTTTCCTTCCTTTGTGTTCTATGTTCTATACCAGCTCAGAGAACAGAATTCTTGAAACTACTTAGTATTCACCACAGATGACAGCCTTGTAATTTTGTGAAAAGTAACATCTGTTCAGGGAGAAACTGTATGTACATGTATAAGCAGCTTTCCAAGACATGTATTTCAGAGAAGAGGGAACAATTTTGCTCAAATATCCCTAAAAATTACCTACCTATTCAACATAATCCAGTGACCCAGAGCAATCTTCCTGGGGAAAGAAAAAGAATATATGATGATGTCCAGACCCCCAGCTGACACCAAATGATATTGCTCCTTTACAGATCTACTCCATTATGGTTTTGCTGCCTGATAAAAAGAATTTCCTGTCAGTGGCAAGTGGAATTTTTCAAAACCAATCTATATGCTGGACTTCCCTCTGGCTTTAACCAGCAGAGCCTTGCATCACTGTCACTGCCGATACAGGCATCCTGTGAGCTTTCTGACTGCATCCAGAACTCTGCGAGTTTCATCTGCTTTCACTGGACAGCTTGACAGAGCTGTGAGGAACATGGAGTTTTTCTGCAGAAGCACAAGCTGGTTGAGATGCTTAGCACAGCTCTGATGAAAATAGGATACATTTGAAGGTTTTAATATGACTCGACAGCCGTGATGGTTGATTTGGATTTTGTTCTGCTTAAAAAACCTCTTCTCCCAAGGGTTAATTGAGGTACTTTTGAAAAGCACTATCAAATTAGCTCACCATATTCAAATGTAATTATTTGTTTCATTCTGAGATCAGCTAAAGAGAATATTTTATTCTACCCATTATTCTTTTCTCTCCTTTCTAGCCATTGGGAAGCAGGACAAGGATTAATTGCATGTCAATTAATCTCAGAACAGAGAGTCTCCTGTTCTGGGTAGCAAGAGATCATTGATGGTCTTAACTCTAGTTTCATTCCTATATACTTGACGAACATTACTCCTTTAATTGTACAAATATAAATAATAACACTTCCAACTAACACATTTCATACATTTGTGGGGTTTTTTTTTTTTGCAATTTCTTGGTCAATGTAACCACAGGTAGCATTTATTGTTTAAACCTATGGTATGCTTTTCACTGATTGCCTTTTAAAGGACATCTGTTCTTACAAGTTGGTCTTACTTTTAATGCCTGTATCTTTACCATTAGAGTTCAAAGTGAAAGGCTGCAACATTTAACATAGTTCATCTTCAAACCAGTGGCAAAAAACCACCATGTGACAATATGTGATTGAAAAAAGCAGCCTTTGGCCTCATGGCAAGTCTCGTACCCAGTGAAGGCCTAGTGGAATGTGAGGCTACGGTGTTTCAGCTGTGGGATCTGCTTCCAGCACTGTCCCACATGGGTTAGCTGCTCCACACAGCTGTTTTCCCCTGGGTGTGAACAGGGACAAATATCCTGACCTTCACAGCCAAGTATAATTGAGGGAGCATAACACAGAAGGGCTGAGCAACATGCTCCAAGGCTTGTACAAACCTAAGGAGCTATTACCAGTCAGTAGATAAGATGACATGTTATCCTAAAATTTGTGTCTTTGCATTCAGGGTATTTTTTTGCTATCAGTATCTCCTTTGTTTTTTTCAGTCAACAGCCTCTTTGTTTCTCAGATGTCACTCTCTTTCAGACAGATCAGCAATGTGGTTTTGAGGCAAATATCCAGATCATTTTTATTTACTGCTCTTTGATTCATTGCCAGAGCAGCCTCAGAGTACATGCACCTGGAATCCCTTTCAGTGAATCAGCATGGGAAGATGCACTCTAGGAGCATGCTTAATTTGCTGCAGTTGTTGATGGATGCTGACTTGATATAACCAGACTAAAGCTACTCCAAAGCCAGTTCTCTGAAATGCAAAAAGTGTGCATGGTGCATCCTCACTACCAATTTCTTTGCCTTACAGATGTGCTACTGCTTGCTAACGTAGCGACAGCATGAGAAAGTCACACACCACAGCAAGCCTGGTGTCACTGTGTGAAGGGATCAGGAGACATAGTCATTGACAGGGGAACAATAAAGTTCATCAGGGCTGAAAACAGCTAGGACACAAATAATTTAATTTGCAAAATGATGGAGCAACTACTTACAGTTCTCTGTGGCCACCATCAGGTCACCCATGTAGACGTCATAGTTCCCAAGGTATTATCCCACTATTTCAGGACTCCAGCAGCAGCTAAATCAATCCATCTCTGTAAGAGTGCCTTTGTGTTTGGACTGCAACAGCACAGATCTAAGTAACTCTGTGATGAAACCAGGTCCTTTGTGACATAAAAGGGACAGAAAATTTGCTCTGGAACAAACCTTTATGTGCCATCCTTTTGGGCTGTAAGTCAGAGCATGGTCTCTGATAGTGTTAGATCTGTGCTCAGGAAACATTTTTCATCCAGGCTCCAGTATTTTGTGTTTTATTTCTATAATTGTAACTTGTGACTGTAACACTGGACGGGTCTCCCTGTTTGAACCAAAGTGATGACAAAAATACTGGCATCCCTCTGTGCAGACAAGCCAGATGCCCTTCAGAAGCAGCAAAAAATATTATTGTACTTTTTCTTCCTGATCTCCTTCAAGCCTCTGTGGGAGTTCACCGGAGGCATCAGCAATAACAAAGAGTCCTTAAAATGAATTGTAACAGCCAAGGAGACTTTTTTGCTTGATCACAAATGGAGCCCAGAAGATGAATTTTGGAGAGAAGAGCAGGAAAGAAGATGTGAGAAGTTCCATAATTTATTAGAGATGAGCTGGCTACAAGAGTCAAGAGTCAGGCAAAATAAAAAGGGTCAAGAATGAGAACAAACACATCCTGGGAAGCAGCTGCAAGTTCGGGAATATGATACAATGTTATTACAAAGCTACTAATAGAGCTGATTTGTGACTCTGTGGCCTGACCTCCAGATCAATAGTATACATCAAGTATCAGGAGCTAGATTCAATGATCTGTAATTCAAAATGCCCCTCTCCGGAGAGAATGAAGTAGTAAACAAATAGGAATTAATCTGTGACTTCTGTCTGTCTAGATCCAGATCTATATATGGACAGAGTATTGATCAGTCAATACATAACTAAGTATGTGGGGAGAGATTGCTACTGGCCCATAGGAAGATCTGTATGTCTATGTTTATGAGTCTGATAGGAAAATCTTTTACAGAAACAAATGTGTTGTATTGGGTTTGCATGGCCAAGCTTTTGGTACATGCGAGATACAGAGGTGGCTTCTGGGAGAAGCTGCTGGCAGCTTCCTCCCTGTCCAGCAGAGGCAGTCCCTGGCAATCCACAGATGGAAGTGTCGCTGGCCAAGGCTGGCCAACTAGAAGTGATGGTAACGCCTCTGTGATAGAATATTTCTGAAAAAAATCACTTTTTTAGAAAAAAAAAAGTGATCGCACAGTTGTAATTGTACTCAGAGAAGAGTGGAATGAAAACATGGGAGAGGAACAGCCCTGCATGCACCAAGGTCAGTGCAGAAGGACGGGAAGGAGGTGTTCCAGTGCTGGAGCTGAGATTCCCCTGCAGTCTGTGGTGCGCCCCATGGTGAGGCAGCTGTGTCCCTGCAGGCCATGGAGATCCACAGCGATGCAGAGATCCCACTGCACACTAGAGCAGGTGGATGTCTGAGAGGAGGCTGTGATCCTGTGGGAGGCTCACAGAGAGAGGACCCCACACTGGAGCAGCCTCATAGTGAAGAAGCCCCATGGAAGAGTGACACATGCTGCAGCAGTTTAGAGAGGACTATTGCCCAGGGGATGGACTCACATTGCAGCTATGCTAGAACTTCATTTACACACATATTTGTATGGTCAGATTGGATGGGACTCTGATCAACCTGACGTAGCTGAAGATGTTCATTGCAGGGAGGTTGGACTGGCTGACCTTTAAAGATCCCTCCCAACCCAAACTATGCTATGATTCTACTTATGGATATGTTTACATATACATGAATGCTTTTGTTTTGTCCTTTGAGACTTTGTAACAGCTAGCTTGCTCTGTAATTAGCTTGAAACCTGACCAACAACAAGGGCTACTGGAATGTTTTTGAATACCAAATTGGTTTTGTGTCATGTCTTATCAAGGGTTTTGAAATCTAGCCCAGATTTCACTGGACAATTTGTCAGATCCTGGATATCTCGGCTGCTTTCCAGACTGCTGCAGAAGGAACTTTGCTCACCAGATCAGCTCAACATGTTGGGCTGTTCTCTGAGATGATACTTGCAGTTAGTTACTGGCCAGGCCTCTGGGAGCAAATCAGTGGCAGCCAAACTCTTTGATCTATTTTTCACACCAAAGCCATAATGGCAGCATTCAGCTTAATTTGCTGGCTTAGACATATGGAGGAAAATAAAATAGGGCCAGGGTGCTTGATGTGAACCGGCTTCAGCTGAACAGTAAGAAATTAGGAACTTGGGTAGTCACAAGTAAACATCATTTAACTCCAGCTGTAGCAAGACCCATGTATATGGAACAGTTTTAACTTCCCAACACAGACCTTAGTTTGGGATTCCTGAACAAGTCCCCTTGAAACAGAAGTTTACATTGGTGAAGGTGCAGGGTAGGGAAAGTAAGGTCTGCCCTAGAAGTCTTGTTTAATATAAGATACGTAAGATCACAAACAATTTCTCTAGAATGAGGATTGGGGTGAAGTAGTTGCAATGGCATTGTATTTAGATTCCTGAAAAACACCCTAGAAGTTAAGGTTATAGAAAGCAGGGCACTATCCAATCATCTGATGGATAGAGAAAATAAACCAGGTAGAAGCATCTGGGATCTTTTATCTTGTTAGTGGCAGGTCTTTAAAGCTGCCTATGAAGCCTGTGCTACAAGCTCTTGCTGGAGACTTTTTCCTGAAAGCTCAAAATCTTGTTTGCAGGATCACCAAAGCTGTGAGAGGCTTATGAGCCCTTTGGAGGCTGGGCCCATGGGGTGAAATTGCTAGCCAGATAACCTCTTTGCTGTAACCCAAGGCCAAGTGTGGACATGTGAAAGCTTTCTGACCACGGTGTGTGAGTAAAGAAAGACTTTCAGGTTATTTACTTACTCCATCTTCTACAGTGCTGTTCCAGGCAGGGCCAACATGGCCAACATCCATAATTCATAGAAACGTCTCCTAAGATTAGCCCAAGGCAGTTCATAGGGTCTACTGCAGATAGGAAACAACACAGCAGAAAAGGAGATGGAATACCGAGCAGCAAGATCTAAACAAGGTCTTAGAATTGTGTTATCTGCCAGCTCAGCCAGACTGACAAGAAGGATGGGAGCTGACCTCTGATACTGTACAGTGAAATATTAGCCAGGAGAAAAGTTCTGCTAGCAAACCACTCAGGAAAAATTACCTCTGCTAACAGAGGCAGAAAAAACCAAACAAACAAAACCCCCCCAGTCAGAAACATCATCTCAGCAGGGAACACACTAACAGAAAGGAGCTACCACATCAAAGAGAAGCACTGTTTGCAGTATCAAAACACTGTGGCATCCTGCTCCTTTTGATGCTTGCCCACTGCCAGCTGCGAAGTCTTCACACTGCTGCTTTTATGCTCTGCAATGTGACATGAAGCTCTTTACAAAGTAGATATCCTTGTACCTCTTACTGGGTCCCAGCTCTCAACAGTAATCAGTCACTGGAAACTTTCTTCTACCTTTTGCCACAAGAGGACTCCAGTGGCTCCTGGGGAGATGGTTGTGGTTTTTCTAACTAATTTCTCCAGAGACCTGTTCCAGCAAACTAGCAATTAGGATCCTGGTTTAGCAGCAGCTCTGTTTTTCAAAATGTAAAATGAACAAACATGTTTTTTTCAGAGCTCTAAACAGACAGACTACTATTTGTTAACAAGAAACTCCTTCTCTTTCCAGCTATGGCATTGCATATTTTTGATAAGGAACATTGCACTGGAAAACACTTGTGGGTAAAAGTGATCTTTTTCTTATCATTAATTATATACAGCTGTGTTGAAGCTTATATGATAAAGACCCATGTTTAATAACATTTTTTCACTCATTTGTTTTAAGCTTCCTGCTTCTTGTCTCACTATGTGCCATGAGCTTAAGGGCAAGTATCTTACAATGCTAACAACCATTCATATGATGTCTGATTAATGTGGTTATGGCTCTAGAGCCATTGTAGTAATTATAATGATAGAAATATGACCCTCTCCATTTTCATTTTAATAGAGGCCAATAAATATATCTTATGGCTTTTATGGCATTTAACTATCTAGTCATGAACAGGAGTTTCTAGAACTATTGTAACTAAGTTGTAAGATGTAGGAAAGCATAAAATGCAAGTCTGCTGGACTCTGCAAAATGAGTATGCATTTACAGTTCACATAGGTGGGGTCTGATCTCTGCTGGGGGAAGAGGAGCTCATATAGCAGTTGTGAAAGGTGGAGGACTTGAAAAGGAAGATGCAGGGGAAAGTACTGCAAAAGCTTCCTAGGCAGGCTGCTGACCTGAGAGAACTCAATGCCCTATCTGTTGCTGCTGCTCACCTGCATGTCTGCATTCACCACAATTTCTGGACAATACTGATACTGTGTTGTTGCACATCTCCAAGGGTTGCCATAAAAAGACGTGAGATACTGCTTTTCAGTTCTGACTATTAAGGTCTTCAAATTGCATTACTAGATTGTAAGGACTGGAGTAACAACAGCTGAAACAGCCTGACTAGACTCTCCCAGCACTAGAATTAAAGCTTATTGTGCTTTGCTGCTTTTGTTACCCTGTTTATGATAGAGTTCACACCAGTGTACAAGCCCTTTTAGGACAGAATTTTGTTTCTGTGGTAGGAAAGTTTAGTGTTGCAAACACTGGCAAATGCCCAAAGGAAATACCACAGCTGCAGACCCCCTGAAAGGAATGCTGATTTCTTGCAAAGGAGAGCTGAAACCAGAAGGGTCCTCAGCCCTAACTGCAAGGTACCTCCATCAAAGAGCTTCTGTCAAAGGGATATGTGATATCGGGGGGACACTGATGAATTAGCTTTAAGCTAGGGAGCTCAGGTGGCATTAGGACATGGCAAAGCTCACCCCAAATGCACGGCTGGGTTACGAGCTCTGTACTCCACATCTACCCACTCAGGGTTTTATGCACACCTCAGGTGTATTTGCATGGACTGCAGACAGCACATAACCAGCAGATGTGTTTTCTGAATGGCTGTTACCAGAATAGACACTAGAGGGCTGTGGAAAATGGTCTTCAAAAATATTAGTGTTTGCTTTGCTTACTCCCCACATTCCTGTGGGGGACTTGTAAGGGGGAGAACAGATCTAGGTCCCAGCTTTGACAGACAGGGAAGTGATGGATTGCTGTAACCCAGAGTCAGAGGATCCATCTGGTGCAAGGTCTGAAGAGACAGCAAATTCAAGTTCAGGTCTCCCTGGACCATAAGAAATGCCATGGCTGCATGATGCAAAGCATCAGTCTGAGATAAAATTTCTCTCATTTTCTCCAGTTTACAGACAAGATTTTGACAATTTAACAGACAAATATTCTGTTCTGTGTATCACTAATGCCTCATGCACTGTCCTAGAGCACATAGGAAAACCTAATGTATTATTTTTTATCAGGGTCTCTAACTGTTTTGACAGAAATAATTTTAGATGCTCAGGTTTTTATCAAATGAATGTTGTGTAGCAATGTGGCAGTGAACAGATGAAACCCTAGTAATCATGGAATGATTGCCTGATAAGAAAATAATTTAGTAGAAATCTTTAGCCAAAACACTTTTAGAAGGGTTTTTTAAAATGTTCAAAATGGAAATCCCTGGGAAGTGGACTCTAAGTCCCACTGTGATTCATGTAGGGTGCTAAAAACTGTAGATCTCTGTACCAAAGTAGCTGAGAAGCCATGGTGGGACAAAACCAGTCTGGATACAGACAGCTGGACCAATGTCCAGTCTGTGCTTTAGTTAAAAAGCAATTTGCACCACACAAGGTGCTGGCAAACTACCTGGCTGCATTTGAGTGTTCCAGCTCTAAAGGCAGAAGGGTGAAGGGAGCAGAGGACACAGAAAGGACAGGAGGCAGCAGGGAGAGTGAGAAGGCAGCATGAGGCAGGGTGAGCTGCTTCATGCTCTAAGAGGATGGCTTAACCTGGCAGTGCCCTGAGCCAGGGTGATGAGAGGCCTTGGCATCTCCATGCAGTGCCCTGCCCCATTGCACAGTACAGGCTTGCCCTCGGGGTAAAATTTTGGTGAGGATTAAGGGAAAATCCTGACCAACTTGAAGGCAGCTGGAATCACAACAACTGTCCACACCTTGCAGATGATGGAAGAAATCACAACAAATACAGGTGAACTTAGAATCACCTGCCCTATGCAAGTGATTCAGGGGCTTATTTAACGGGTAGAGCTTATTTAATGGGACAGCTTAGGCTGTGTGAGCTGTTCATCGCTTATGCTGTGTTTATAGCGCTTCTTTCCAGGAAAGAGCAAAAATGGATGGCGACTTCTCCTTCCAGCACCATCCTCTACTCCTAGTTAGGCGTAGTACATTCTCTCTATGTCCCATTGAGCTCACTAGGAAAAATTCAGCTACCTCTGCTGACATTAGGTACATGGATATCAGTGATGCAGGGTGAAGCCTTGCAGTCCATGCATGGCCTGGAGTGGGCTGGAGGCAGTAAGTGAGAGAAATTGTGCCCTGGTCCAAGCTGAGCTTGCATCTTGAGACGAATTCAGGATTTTTCATTAATATCTGGGAGACCTTTTCAAGTAATGAGTTGCTGATTTTTAGTGCTGGAAGCTGGCTTCCTGTGTAGTATGAGGAACATCAGAGCTAGTGATCTTTGTTTTGGTTCATCCCCTGCACACACTAAAGAGAAAAAGGATCTGGATTTTTCTGTGAAGGGTGGGGTAGTAAAGCATTTCAGGCACATGATTTAATGCTTCTGGTTTCAGAAACACGAGTCTGAGCTTCATGCTGTATTTTGCACCAAAGCTTCAGCTGTACAGGGGTGATTCAGACTTTAGTGATGCAAGTCAGACTCATGTTGGTCACATTATCCCCTCATGTGATTTTTAGTTTCAGAAAGTTTGGGTGCCTTTTAACTTTGCTACCCCTCTTCCCATGGAAATGAAGGAGGTGTGAAGTCCTGTTTGGCTTCCTGTTCTTGGTCCAGCGCTGAACCGTGGGACCTGCAGAGAGGAGGAGAGAGGAAGCATCAGTTAAATGCGCGTGGCTGGGTCATTCTCTTGCCGTGATGCTTTACCAAATACTCTGCTGCCTGTAAAGTCATGCCTCCCGCGAAGGGCAGGCAGGCTGAGGCCAGGGATGCGATGATTGGACTGTCCTCCTCGCCTGGAGGAGCTTAGGGGTCCGTGCTTGCCATGGGATTGATTTTTCGCTCTGGATGCACAGGCGAAGCTGGGAGCGTGCCCAGCTGCGTGTCAGGGCTGCATATTGCATAGGCGCCTTTGAGCCACGGCGTCGGCGGAGGCGTGTGGCTAGATGCTGAGACAAACTACTCCTGCAGCTGCAGGGCTTCAGCGTGTTGATTGCTCCAGGTTGGCTTTTCTCCATTATCTTGCGCGTGGTGTCAGTGAACCCCAGGGATAGCTTGCTGCTTGCTGGCCGGGGGGTGCCCGCCTGATTCTTGTTTAAGGGGTTGGTGGTTTTGCTTTATTTACTCTGCCTTGGCTTCAGGCTCTCCCTGTGTCGAGGAGAAGAAAGACACAAACTACGAGGAGTGTGGGGGGGAATAACAAACCAAAGGGAGCCGAGCTCCGGCCGGGAGAGGCCGGGGCGCTCCCGCGGGAAGCCGAGCACCGCGCCCGCTCCGCGCCGATCCCGCCCGGATTTTGCACGTTTCCTTCCCCCCACCCTTTTCCCCCCCCCCCCCCTCCTCCGTTTTTATTTTTTCTCCCTCTATTTTTCTTCTCCATTCCCCCCCTCTCTTCCCTCCCTCTCTCCCTAGCGTGGTTGGATCAGTCTTTTGGTATTTCCTGCCGCCGCCTCCCCCGGGCAGCTGTCCGGCCGCGGCCCGGCGCTGCGCGCTCTCCGTGCCGCCGGGGGAGCGGCTCGGTGGGGCCCACGCGTGTCCCCGCTCCCGTCCCACGCGTGTCCCGGCGATGCGGCGGCTGGGCGCGGCGTGCTGAGCGCGGCACCGCGCGGGGGCTTGGCCGCCCCGGCCAGGTAAGACGCACCGGACATCCCCACCTTCGCCTAAAAGCCACATCCTCCCCCGAATCCCCGAAGCTATCCTCCCCAAAATACCCTGTAAAAGCAAATACCGGCCCCCGCTTCCCGCCCTAAATTATTCCAATAAATCCATTCCCCCCGCCTCCTATGGTAGCTGTTCTTCCTGTCGCCCGCGCTGCCGGACTGCCTATTTTTAAGTATAACGTGGTACCTCAGATTCGGCTTGCGGACGGCGTGATTTCAGCGAGGGTCTGAGTGCTGGCAGCTCTGGGAGGGTAACCTGCCGCCTGTGCCCGTGCTTTGTGCCCAGGCTGTGCGTCGCCGTTTCTACGTTTGCCTTTTGGGCTTTGGCGACGGGAGCTGTGGGGTGGCTCCCCTTGCCCCCCGACTTCTCGGCATGGCAGGGCTGGGAGGCCAGCAAGCGGCTGGTGTGGCGTGTGGAATGGCGTGCTGTCAAGGAGACCTGATTTCTTTAGACATGTGGGCATATCTGGTAGGTGGAATTAATTTTTAATGTACTTCTTCCAGCATGGTGAGGAACTAGTGAGGAGACTGCATTGTTACTAACTGGCTACATTTAATTGACAATAGTAATTACCTTTCCTATAGGTGCTTGTACAGATACCATAGTGGAGATCATAGGCATCACTGTCTAAAAGCCAGATTCTGGAATCCTGAGTTTAGAAATGCTTTAACTTGCACTAAGTGAAGCAAGGCAGCATTCCTAGAGAAATAAACACATAAGCACATGTGACTGGATCAGTTGAATCAGAAACCATATTTTTCAAGTGCTGTGCAAACCTAAAACATTGTAGCGTGAAACAATTGTTTAACATAAGTGAGGGAGAAAATTCTTTAAACGGTGTAGCAACCTCCTCACTTCATCCAGCTGTAGCAGTATCTTTGTTGTCAAAATATTCCTTCCCCCTCTTTCACTGATATAGGAGATAGCAACAGTATTCAGCAATGTCTGTACCAGAGAACAGCCATTGCACTGGATGTGTCCCCAGCTACCACCTTTCCTCCTTGGCAGCAAGTTTCCAAAAAGGTGTGAGTGGGGAGGGAGAGACAGAAGCCTCAAGCCAGGCTCTGTGTCTGGCAAGTTCTCTTCCCCAAATCGGAGATGGGTGGTTCTCAGTTGGGTAGTTCCCAGTAGGATGGTAGTGACCCTGGGAGTATCCCCACCCTGACTGGGCAAGAAGGGGGACAGAGCTAGGCCAAAAGGACCTGGGGACAGCAAGGGAGTCAGATTCAGTTCCAGGGGTTACAGGGGTTATTTTGCAGCACTATTGATGGAGGTACAGACAGCAGTTCTCTGATTCAAGGGAGAAAATGTAGGCCATAGTCCTGCCCACTGCCTGTTTTGGTTTGAAGAGGACAATGTGAACCTAAGGAATGATTTTGTCATGGTGATGCATAAAAGTAACTGAAAGGCAGATTTACTGCTCTCATCTTTTCCTGGTGCTTAATTTAATTTTCATGTGCTTTATTGCAACATTGATTCATCAGGTGAGTGGGAGGGAGGCTTGTAGAGTACAGGTGGTTCAGTTTCCATTACTGGCTTTGATATTTCTCAAGGTGCTTTCTTGGCTACAGCAGGAGAAAAATGGCTCTGTGACTGTGGTTTGGAATCCAGGATATCTCTAGAGAAAGGCCATTCCTATAATCTGTAATGTGCAGTGTTTGAAATCACTGTGCCATGCTCAGAGCAAAACTGAGACTCGACTAATTCTTATTATGTTCATAGATCAAAAATTTCTGTTAAGCTAATCTGAATTGGGTTAGACTCACTTCATGTCCAAGGGAGCTGTTATCTGCTGGAGGCAATTGTGAGATTGTCAGTGTTGCCACTGCTGAAGGTCTTTTAGTGCTGGATCACAGTGTCAGCTGTGCCCTGCTGCTTCTGAGCTGTGGAGCACACACCTCCCTCTGCAACTGCACAGATTTGTGCTGTTTGAGCTCCTGTTTTATTTGGGGGAAAAGCTTCATTTAGTGTTTTTTCTCCTGACCTCCCTGCCTTTGAAGCATTAATAGCACAGTGTTTTCTCAGCCAGAAATGCTGCTCGTCACGCTCCATTCCTCAACATGAAATGTCTCTGGCAGCATGTTGTAGATGTTTGTGCATGCCTGCTGTGGTTACTAAGGTAAAGGAAACACAAGAAACAGCTCAGGGAATGGGAACAATCCAAATGCCAGATACACACGGGTTTGGGCAGGAATGACAGTGACCTGCTCTGCCAGCGTGTCTCAGTGTGGGACTGGGCTTGCTCACTCCTCATGCAAGCTCCTGACTGTCACTGCTGGTGTTTATGCTGTGCTTTAGAGTGTCAAGCATGTTGAGACTGAGCAAACTCCTCCCAGGTGCTGCTCAGCCCTCATTTTGGAGCTGTGTGGTTGTGGTGTAGTTAATTGTACAGGACCATGTCTAAATCACAGGTTCTGCCTCCATCCCAGCTCCTCCCCACTACTGTGGCTTCTTCTGGTCATGCAATAAAGGAGGAAGGAGACAATCATCCTGAAAAACACCCTTTTGATAAGTAGCCACTGAGCCTCTGTGGAGGACTAAGGAGCAGTGTACAATCTGCCTGGGCTTCCACGTTTCTTAATTATTGGAATACTCTTTCTCTACTCAAGGCATGGGAGTGTTGTGCTTGCATCAGGCTCTAGGTACTGTATATGCATCTGTGTAATACAAAAAGGTCAAGGGACTAAAGGGGAATATTCTGCGAAATTGGAAGCAGCTAACAGCAGGCTAGTAAGAGTTACGTGTAAATGGTTTCTGCCCGTCACAGAAAGGAGAGTGATATGAACGGGGGATTAGGGTTAGAAGGTTAGAATAGTCCAGCTGCTTGTGTGGTGGTGTTTTTAAATTTCTTTTAAGCTGCATAAAAACCATGGGCATATCCCTTGTTCTTTAGTCTCAGTCTTCTGTAGTGTTTGTAGAGCTACAGTTGAAATTGTGCCATTTTTTCCTTTACTGAAAATTGAAAAGGCTCAATTCTCATCTTTGTTTAATAAACAGCCAGCTGTATACCTGGGCTTTCCTTTTGCAGTGTGCCACTGAGGTCTGTGCTCTGTCCCGATATCAATAACTTTACTGTGCTGGCAGTTTTCCTGATAGTAGTTTTTCCTATGTGTTTTGTTAAACTCCATGCCAAGCTTCAACTTACTGGGAATTGACTGCAGGGCTGTATGAGTTTGAGTGTTTTGGCAACCCGGTTACCATTTGCATGAGTAAAAAATTGCATCAGTGAAAAATGAACTAGCTAAAGGCAAAAGAGAAATCCTTAATAAACTGGGATGTGTGCAGCTCTCCTTGTGGGGGGGGGGAGGGAGGAAACTCAACATGGGGCTTGCCTGCTTCGTCCTATCTAATCTGTCAGTGAATCAATCAATGCGAAATTGTACCCCCAAGGAAGAATGTAATAGCTATTTTGTGTGTATTCCCAAACTGGAATGCTACTGTAGTAGAGTCCTGAAGGGTGTGCTGTCTAAATTGATCAGCAGAAACCAAGATAAAAGCAGACTTGCTGCTAATCTATCAGATGTGGCAGAGAGGCATGGAGGGATGAAATGTCTCATTCTGTGTTGAGTGCAAAGCTTAAATGTGAGCTTGGTCCTTCTGAATCCCAGCACTTCAGGCACAAAAGCAGTGTTCTGATAGCCCTCCTTCAGTTTTCTCTCAGCAAAATCATGAGATTGCTCGGAAAGGCACTTTAATTTTCATGCCAATGCATTTTGTTGCAGACAGCTGTTGTAGTGTCATTGTTCCTTCCCACCTTCAGTGCTGCAGAGGCAGCTCGGCTTTTGTGTTTTTTGATGCCAGTTAAGAGTGCAAAGCCTATGCTAGTACTGCATTTTTGAACTGATTTGCTCTTTTCTCAGGTTAAAATTACAGGGAATTCTCTCCTCACAGCAATATATTGCCATGTGCCAAGGAGGAGAGGAGGGGAATTCTGTTCCGTTGCACGGTATGGGTAACTGTTGATCATTGTGAATAATCTTTGCAGAATGAAAAGAGCAATTTAAATTTCTTTTGTGTTATTGTTTTGATGTTTTTGCACTTTCTCTTTTTTGGTATGACTTCAGCATCAGGAGAGAATCACTTTTTTGTAGAAGTAGGAGGTGACCAAGGCTTTTATACACTTTATCAAACATTGCACAGTTCATCTGGGGAGCTGTTGCTGGCTCATCTGTAAAATCCCTGAAATGTGAATGTGAAATTGCCACTGGAATTAATGCTCTGTCAGAGTGGTTATTCTGGCAAGATCCTGGCATGGATGCAAATAAATGAGATTTCCATTTTATAAGATGAATCTTTGTCTTTTCTTTCTGTCTTGCCATGAAAAAGAACCTTTTGCACTGCTGCAATCCTGACAGTTGCTGATGCAGTGAGTTATTTTTTCCCCTTACCTTACTAAGGAAAGTAATCTGGAATTGCAGATAATTTCATTTTCTTTCACATGTGGGTCAGACAATTCAGGTCTAAGCAGTTGTGGTTTTTTTTGTTTGTTTAGTTGTTTTTTTTTTGTTGTTGTTGTTTTTGTTTTGTTTTGGGTTTTTAGGGGTTTTTTTGTGCATTTGTAAATCCTTACTTGGACTAGGAAGGCTTTCAGTGGGCACTGAATGCACTGTACAAATTATAGCATTAGTGGGCAAGGCAGTAATTTAAACCGCCTTCCATGGCACTCTGTTGTTGTAATCTAGAGCAGGACACAGGTGTGTTAGATATGAAATACAAAGTGTTGGTATTTTTCAGTTTCGTTTATAGTGGATTTTCTTCTTTCCATTTTGACATCTGTCATTTGCCCCAGCCTCCTTGTCTTGCTCTGCCTTTGTAACCCTTCTTGGCTCTTGAGTGTGTTTTTTGGTATTGTGAGGTTTTGGGTTTTTGGTTTTTTTTGGTTGGTTAGTTTGGATTTTTTTTTTTTTTTTTTTTTTTTTTTTTTTTTTTTTTTTTTTTTTGGACTGATGAACCACCCAGGCTTTGTTGCCTGTAATCCGACTGCTGTTGCTGCCTGAATTTCTCTCTGGTTTCCAGGTCCTGGGAGGCACCTTGGCACACCTGCAGCAATTTATTAATACCTGCACTCATTTATTCCTACACCTATGCATTGTAGTAGACTTGGGGAGCTCCACTTGCGGACAAGGCTGGAGGCTGCTTAAACCAAGCCTAGACTGTCAGGCTTCTAAACTAGTTTTTCCCAAGCTGATGTTCAAGTTCTGGCTTGTGGAATCCCTTGGCGTAGGTGCTGAAAGCTTTCTTTTCCAAGGGGGTGAGGTGTGCTAAGAAGCTGGGAGGTTATCCTAGCCATGAGTATATCTGAGAAGTGTAGTGCAGGGTCTCTCATTTCTCAGTTCCCTGAGAAGGTACATGGCCAGGATGTGTCAATATCAGCTTTCCATGCTTTTTTCATCCTCTCTCTGCCTGGATTGTGTTCTTTGGTGTCAAGGTCTCTTATTGGAAATTCACACAATATTTAGAGCAGTATTGCCTTGGATTCTGCTGGGCTATTCTGAAATATAAATAAAAACAATCTCATTAGGTAAGCAAGATACTGAATAACTTGTCTAAAAGGGCTAAGACAGTGTGTGCAACAGTGCCAGTTTTATTCTCTTTGAACAGGTGCATCCCTGTGAGGAAATAAAAGGTAGGTAGGGACCAAGTGAGAAACATTGAGCAATAACAGACTGTGACTCAGAAGCAATTTAACCATAATAATCCTGACGGCACTAAAGGTTCTTTTTCTGAGAAATGCACAATATGCTGTTCTCTGCCATAAAGCTGTTGTCAGCTGACATCATCGTGTTAACACAAGACTTGCTGTTATCCACAAGATGCACAGTTAGCAGAAAGCACTTCCAGTGCTGGCTGCTAATTATTACTAATGTTCTCCCAATTGTTGAAAAACAATATATTAAAGATATTTCCTGCTTAATATTTTATTCTTGATGGCTGGTAAGCTTATTTTGTATTAAAAATAATGCTTCTAATATCACTCCAAGTATTACCAAGCTAGCATTTAATTTATTTAGGAGAACACAGAATGGCCATTTACCAAATGCCTCTCTTGAGTACCTGTTGTAGATGCTTTGTAATTTTATGGTGGTGGTTTTTTTTTTTTTTTAAGAATACCAGTGTGGAAATTTATGTCTTTTTTTTTTTTTTTAATCATGACCCTCTCAAAGTCTGTGTGCTTTCCCATTGAGTTCATGTGCTTTTTATCCTGTATGTGTCTTGGAGAAATCACATTAATGATGTATCACTAGCCAGAGACAGCTTTTCCTGAAAGCACACAAAGGCAATAATTTACCTTGTGATTTTATAAAAGGCAGACTTTTTTTCCCTCATATTAAAAAAAGGAAACTGTTAAGGTGAAGGAAAGTGAACAGAGAGTTGGTGTTCAAGTCCTATCTCTGCAATACCATTAATGAGATTCTCCCATTTTCCCTTGGAGATGTGGTATTGAATTTAGAAATAGATTTTGAACAATTTTACACTGAACATCTCACTTTTCTGCTCACTGAATAGCTATAAATCCTTATTGTTTAATAGCTATCTTCACTTTTAACTGATAGAGTTTCATAGAGGTAAGGTAATAGCTCTGAAAAGGTAAGATTTTTCTAGACACTGTTTAATTAATTTTACTGTAATTATATTAAGTGCTAAATTGAAAGAGGCTTTTCTAGTTAAGATGAGGATAATGAATAGTTGTGTGTTATTACCATAGCCACAATGGGGGAAGGAAAAAGTGATTTAAGTTCTGCTTGAGACAGAAAGAAAGAAAACCTGCCCCAATGTAGTCCTTAATAATTTATTTTCCCCTCTCTATCACTGACTCCCAGGTTTTGCTAGAAGAGTTTTCTGCCCTTGTAGCTCAGGGATGCAGCAGTTTATGAAAGGAATCAGCAGGCACTCCAAGTAAAAATGGCTGTAGAAATAGAGTGAAGAACCAGATTGCACCCTCCAGCCAAGCCTGGGGCTACACAGGCAGGGGTACACACAGCAAATTCCATTGTAGCTCTGAAGGCACTGCAGTGTAGCATGACTCCCCCGAGGCTCTGCTCCCTCTGTTCTTTGTCCACACTTCAGAGAAAGCTGTGGTTTGCTGCTCTTTTCTGCTTGGAGCAAGTTGCAACATCTCATGTCCCTGGGCAGGTTGAGTGGGTGCACCCAGCTCTCTGTGCCCTCCACCAGCACCTGCCTCTGCTGTTCTTACCGCCGGAGCTGCGGCACTTTGTGCTGTTGCTTCCCTCCATTGCCCTTGTCTGAGAGCCTGAGCAAATCACAAGGTGTGCAGAGTTGTGTACCCCATGTAAAAACACACCAGCTCACTGTTTATGCCACTTTTATAATGGAACTGCTGTAAGCATACCCTGCCTCTCCATATGCATAAAAGTGTTTTATCTGGGGCAGGATTTCATTGTGTCCTTGGAAGTTGAAGCTGTAAAGGGGAAAACCAAATCATGTTCCCTAGTTTATTCACCTCTGTACCCCTGGGGTCCAAGACACCACTTCTGTGCAGTGTTTCCTGCACTGGTTTCCCTTGCTGTCCTGCTAGGACTGCTGCCAAGTTGATCTACAGGGACTTGTTCCATACAAGTGTTTATCTCCTGGGAGTTGCACTCGTGCTGTGCTCTTACCTCTCAAAGTCTATCAAGACTGCATGTGATTGTACTTGACATTTGTGATTTGGGCTAGATGTGAACCCCTGGGGAAAGGCAATGTGTGAATTATTTAATCTCTTGAGCATTCCAGGCCCCTGTGTAAAAAGCATTAAGCAATATGGGGCTTTTTCTTGCCTTAAGAGAAGGTCTGTGTCAGCCTTGCTTGAACTCTCAGAAAGTTGAGTATTTTGAGCACTAAACTTCATACCATTGTTCTAAATTGATTGGAGTGCAATTACGGGGGACCAATGTAAGCAGTGTTTGCTCCCAGATGGACCAAAAATATTCCTGATAAACCTTCTGTTTTCTTCCCTTCTCTCTCTCCTTCTCTTCTCCAGTAATTTGGTTCTTCTGGATGAGACAGGCTGAGGCAATGCAAGTAGGATAATTTTGTGGTTAGGGCATTTGGCTTTGAAATCAGGAGATCAGTGTTAGTTCCTGCTTCCATCACAGGCCTCCTGTAGCTGTGGGGAGATTGCTTGCACCTCTGTGCCTCTGTCTTCACCGGAAAAATAACAAAGTAAGTTTTGGGGTTGGGTTTTATTTATTTTCCTGTGTTGGCCTACAGGGCTCTGTTATGAGGGCAGGGAGAGGGTCTGATCTCTTCTTGGGGTTATTTGGCATTGTCTGCTGGACCAGTTCCAGCCAGAGTATGCTTGTTTGCTCTCTGGATAAAGCTACTAGGAAGTCTTAAAATACATATTTTTTCTTTCATTTTTATTCACTACCATTCTTTTGTCATGCTTTTTGCTTTTATTTAACATCAAAATTAAATGGTGAGTTAAGTAGTGTAGCTTTTAATAATGTGTAGAAAATGAGTTGAGCTGTACACATAGATGGTGCCGGTAGGAAGTCTGGAATTATCCCGTAGTGTTTTTAATGGGCAGTCCTACTGCACTGTGAGCTGTTGGCTCAGTGAGTCTGTCTTAGATGAGCTACAGATGAGACTCCCAGTATTGTAAATATGTGTGCCATTTAGCTTTGAGTACCAGGAAATGAAACGGCGTCGGAAATAATAAAAAGCTTTATTTTACTGAAGTCAGTAAAACAATGTTTTCTTCAGAGTGATTTGGAAGTGGACTTTAGAAAAGTTAAGTGGAGAAGAAATGCAGTGTTTTGGGGCTAGAAGTGTTTAACAAGCAGCATGAGCTGCCCATTGCTGGCTGCTCTGCGGCTTGATTACAGCACAGCGAGGTGCAGGGCTCGGGCAGCTGGAGAAAGGCTCTGCAACACTTGGCATGGTGATCTCCTAAAGTGCTTATCTGGTGAGAAAGTGACCTCAGGTAGGAAGGCTGGAGTTTGCTTTCTGGACAACGTAGCTTTTCTTTGCATCTTGGATGTTGAAGCCAGCTGTATTAGTCCTGTTGGTCTCATTTGACTTTGCATCTGCAAGGATTTTAGCCTGGGATTTTTACATCTAGTAATTTCTGCTTGAATTACAGCATTTTCCTTAGGCAGGTTTTAATTTTTGGTGGTGATTTTTTTATGCTCTTCAGAAATGTGTGGTTTTCTTTACAGTAAAAGATATGTGCTTTCTCTCTAATCTGGCATTTTTCTACCTTATTTCTTTGAGCTTTCTCATATCTTTTCCCTCTAAGTGATTGCAGGCTATGATCAGGTGATCCCTTAAATGTCTTTGATTAGTTGAGTAGGTTGAACATCTTAACTCTCATTGCAGTTGATTTAAGACTTGGAGACGGTTTTTTGCTGGGTCCTTTCCAATTTTTCATGCTGCTGTATTTCAGGTAAGGATGAAGATTGCATGTGTTATGTCAGCAGTGATCTTGCAGCTGTCAATGAGAGAAGTAAGGCTGCATTCTGGCTCTTGCTCTTTTTGTTCTTTCCCCCCTTGTTTATGCTTCCAGGAATTGAGCAAGCCCGGTTCACCCACGATATTGCACTTAGCATTCAGACTAAGTGTTAGTTATCTATAATTCTTTATACATCAGAGGTGTTTTGGAAAGCTAAGGTTTGTGACTGGACAGGGAGGAGGGCACATTTTGGTCTGGTATGTGGCAACACAAAGTTATTTATCATAGATTGTGCTCTCTGCACTTCAATTATCTGGTGACATTTTGCCACTAATAAAAAGGTCAAGGAAAAAAGTTGCTTCCTACAAATCATGGCATTTGATTGTTCTCATTATTAAACAGAGCATGGTTTCCTTGGGACAAAATTTCAGCCATCCCCAGCTTTGTAAACGATAAATTACCAGCTGGAACAAATGCATAAAAATGAAAAAGCAGCTTTCTTTTGATGTTGCTGTCTCTATTCCAGTGATTTGTCCTTTCCTGAAGCAGGGTGTGGGGAAGATGCAAGAAAGAAGTGTCCCTTGGATGTTAAATACAGTAGCAGAAAGGAATTATGCAAAGTTGATACTTGAAAAATGAGACATTAAGTTGATTTAAAGGGCCAAAATAATATCTATGGTCTATGGTTCACAAAATGTTACATTTTCCTAATTTTTAGGAATGGCTTTCCATGTCACCTATAAAGAATGCTCTGTTATGTCCAAAGCACAGTAATGCAGTTAAACAAAACATTGTATTCTTTTTTTTTTGTTCTCATTTTCCTACAAACTTCCCTATTGATTATTGTCTCTGAGATGCCTGAGCTTGCAACTGCAGTGCTGTTTTTCTTGTTACCGTAAGTGGTGCTTTCTGATACGGAGGTCACTCTGTGTGAGGCATCTAGCTTAAATGTAACAGTAGTGGCTGGGCAGTGGATAAGCATCAGCAGTCAAGTTGGAGACTCTTGGGCACCCTCCATGATGGGGAGCTTGGGTAGATGTGAGGGAGCTCAGAGGGAAAAGGTTATTGTTTGTGGGGACAGGCTGATGAGTGTTAGTGCTGTCAATAGGGTAGTTTGTTACTTTGCACAAGAAGCAGGAAAGTTGGTGTATTTTTGTTACAGAAAATGAACAAAAGTGTCTTGCACGGGAGTGCTGGCTTGTTTCTCTTGCAGCAGGGTATTTGCTGCTACCGTTTCCCAAAGCATCTCTGTAGATACCTAAGAATGCATGCCTAAAGAAGCTGAATTATAACAATTACATGGCCATGGTGTACAGAGGAATTGTGTACTGCAGTTCTTACTGCCAAATTCAAAATTAATGTGAATGTAAATCCTTTCAAAAAAGGGAGTTTAGAAAGGTCTGTATTTGGGGGGATACAGCTTTTGCAGTCTCTGGCAGATAGAATCTGTTTTTTTAGGTTTTTACAGTGTCATTACATGAAATTCCAATAGGCAGAAGCTGCATATTTATCTACCCAGGAATTCAATATTGCTATTAATTGGTGTTGGAAACAAGCCAAATCCACTTGAAATAGATTTATTTCAAAAAAATGCTGTTTTGTGTTTTGAATTACTTAAGCCAAAGCACTCCTGGGCAACTTGGTTTTACTTTTTTACAGAGCATTATATATGTTGTTCCTGGCCATAGCTGATGCCTTGTAAAATGCTGAAATGTCTGGAGCTGGAGCAACCTGCTGTCTGTGAGGGGACTAAAGGGGCATTCCCAGCTTCCTGCCATCCCAAGGAATAAAGGAATATGGGGAATCGCCTTCATGCCTCCTCTTCTTGTCTCTCATATTTAAATGTTTTAAAAGGTTCTGCAGGATAATGTAGTGTGTTTCTGTACTTGCTTTGTATCAAACAGACATGCTGCTCCTTTTCACCCAGCAGATGTGTGCAGGGTACCTAAGCAGACTTCAGAGATAGCCCCTAAGGGTTTGTGTTTAGCACAAAAAGTACAAAATCTTGAGATTTGCCTTTAAAGTAACTTTCTTAGAATGACTCACATCTGGAGGTCATTCTTTCCTCTCTATGCTCTTTTCTACCGTAAGAAAGGATGCAGAAGGTTTCCCTTGTGAAAGCATCTGCCGCTGCTCTGTTTGGGTTTGTGTGATCGTCCTCCTGCTCTCTGGAGTATGCTTCTCACAGAATACAGTCATTTCCACTCCTAAATTCTTTGTTTAACCAGCACTGGCAGGCTGAGAGATAAAGGTGGAAACTTGGAATGAGATTGGAGAAATGGTCCTAATTTTAGGAAGGTTTGAGTTGAACAGGAAGGGAGCAGGTGGGCAGGATGCTCTGGGGCAAACAGTGAAATGTCGGTGCCTGTGTGCATGCAACAGCCACATCTTCCTTACAAGTCTGTTGGATTGATGTGACATTTCTCATTAATCACACACCAGTGTTATCCTGGGAATTTCTGTGGCTTGTCTCCACCCCACTCTAAAACTGGACTTAATAAGCAGCTTCTGGAAAGTGAGGGGGGAAAAGTATGTCATGCCTGCCGCTGCTTCCTTTCACAGCTCATTTACTAGACCTTTTCTTGGTATATTCCATAGTTCTTAATAGACTTTGGAAGGGTTGTTTACACAGGAAATTTATCAGGTTGTGTTTTTTTATAAATGTAATTCAAGGAAATGTCTCCTACTGCTATTTAAAACCTAATATGAAATCAGGCAGGTTTTTGCAGCTATCAGAGGCTATGTCAATGGCCACTGAAAACAAAGAGGGAGCCAAGGAAAGAAAGGCAGTGTAATAAAATGGCATTTGAAACACTGTTCTGTTTTCAATCAGAGATTTTTAGCTAATGGTGATTTATTTTCCTTTATGTGAGTTGATGTGTTGTGTCAGGGGTAGAAACTGCCAGTGTAGATGTTTGTCCCAGGAGAAAGATACCAATTGACACTGAATACATTTCAGAGGCTGCTGAATAAAATTATGTTAAGAAATGCTTCAGCAATTCTCCAAAATCCAGATTAAAAATTGCAACCTCAATTAAATCAGGGACTAAGTAGTCTTGCAGCAGCCCAGAGCCTTTGCTTTATTTCCACAGCTATCTTCCTGCAGCTTCAGGCACCCCACTCAGGTAGACACCTTGCTTCACTTTGTTTGCTGCAGTCCTTCCCAGGAGAAGTGATCTAAATACATTCAAAGACACTGATTGATTGTTTCCAATCTCTCCTTGGCTTGAAATGGATTTTTTTCTTTTTGATTTTGTATATCCAGGTAAGTCCTGATCTAAATCCCACTGAAGTTGTGTTGGAAGTGGGGGGACATTGGAGAACGGGCAAAGGTGGATTATGAGAACAAGTAGAAAATCAAGCCTGTGGGTTGTACTCAGGGCTTGAATGTATAAAGGCATTGTCTTCATATACATTTGGGCTGTGCAGTTTGGTGGGGCATTGAAGAGCAGCCCGTTAAAAATTGCTGATGGGAGAGTAGGCAAAATAGTGCCCTGTTTTGGGGCTGCTAGCTGTTCTTCTAGCTTTCTTTTTCCAAATTTAAATGAGACAGAGACCAGTTCAAGGCTGGAGAGACAGGTTGCATATTGACTAGATGTTCAAAATTAAAGCTCTAGTGTGTGGGTATAGTCAAAATAGCTGTGACGATGCTTCTCAAAAAGTACCTTGCTCATCCATTTGTTAGTGATAATATTACAGATTTAAGAAAATTTCATCAGTCTTGGAGATCTTGAGGATGTTAAAAATTGTGAAGCTCAGTTTAAAAATAGGAATTTTAAGGAGGGGAGTTAAGAAGCCTTCTTTACTGCTAAATATTTAAAGTTCTAGCTCATATTTCACACACACATCCAAGCTTTGCTTTCTCCAAGGAAAAGTTTGGACTCTTTTTTCAGGTTTTACTGACAAACAAACACTTTTTCAAAGCAGTCCCCTGAAGTTTAAGACAAAAAAAAAATACAGTGAAATTGATTACAGAATGTCAAACCATGGCAGCCGTAGTTGAAACACACAATAGAGCCAATATCTCTTAAGTATCTTCTTTTGCACTCCCAATTACTGCCAGAGGAAGGCCTTTGTTCGAGCACAGGACAAATTATATTGGACTTAACTCAATGCCATGGATGGGTCATATCTGAACATGGATATGTTCAGATAAGAGAACTGGCTATAGGTTTGTCCATAGGAAGAGGTCAGGACTGGCATGCTTATTTGTAATGTGGAGGCAAGGTAGCTGAGTGTGCCAGGTGCTCCTCCCATGTTATTCTGTTCCCAGGGGCAGGCATAGTTTGTAGCCATATGCATAAACTGCACGTGGTGCTTGGAGCAGGACACTTGAAGGTGCTTTTTATACAGCTCTGTGCTGTGCCTTCCTCTGCTGGCTGTAATTGGCAGGCTTTATTCAGGATAACACTCTCACCTGTTGGTGTGATGGTAATTAAAGTCACTGTTATGTTATAATATTGTGTGTTGTGTACTCTTTGGAGGAGGAAGGGAAAATAGGTGAGGAAGTGATATCTTTGAGGAAGAGGAGTGGTTGTGCCAATTAGCCTGGATGAGTTGTTCAGTGATAGTTAATCCATGTGAGTGAAAACAAGTCCTCTTTGATGGAGTGCCAAGGTCAGGAATTTGAGCTCCATTTGAAGAGTGAAAGTTACAGTCTTGCGGATTAGAGCTCCTTAGAAGAAAACATCTCTTGAAAAAAATGAAGCAGAGCTTTTCCCACTGTGTCATCCATGTAGTCTTCTCTTTTTGATGACCAGAAAAGGACAATGGCAGAGTAAAGACCCTCTTATGAGTTGTTCTACAACTTGGGGATATAACACAGTGGGTTTGTGAAACTTACCTCAGAGTATGTCCATATTCATGCCTTTGCATGCAGGCTTACAGGGGAGATCAACCACTGTGTACACTTGATTTTGCAGGAGAGCAACTACTGCAAAGATACATTATCCTTTGCCATCCATGGTGTCAACAGAGCTGAATTGATTTATACCACCTGGAGCTTCTGTTCAGTATGCTGCTACATTTTTAGCAGGTGGAAAATTGTCAGATTCAGAAAGGTAGGTGACATGATTTTGTGTTTTCTCATGTTGCAAACAGGATTGAGTCAGGACTTAAAATGTTGGAAGTTGAACTACATTTGGAATACAGTTCTAGTAGCTGGTAATTTGGGATATCTGGTTCACTCATATGAATCTCTCTATTGTGCAGAACAAGGTCATTTTCCTTTCTGTCTGCTTCCTGTTTATTTAACCAGACACTATCTTGTAAACATTTTGTTCAGTATCTGTGACATCATTTTTGGTTCACTGCATATGTGGGTTATATGTGTTTGTCCATGTCCCCCTACCCACCTCTCCACCCCCTCATTGTTAGTGGATATGTTCTGTAGGCTATCCAGAGATTGACATTTCATTTTAGTCTCTGAGAAATGATGCTATTGGTTCCATGATAGACTGCAGTTTGTAGGACGTGTGATCTGTGATGCCAAGCAAGGAGATGCCCCTTTGTCTCATCATGTTGACCTTGCTGATATGTAATCACACCCATTGTAGTATGTACTAGTGCCATGTATCCATAGCAGAATATAAATACAGTACTTTCTGTATATAGCTTTTTTCTTTAATGTGGTAATTTTGTGTAAATTGCACTGTTTTCATGCAGAGATTGCTATTTGCCTGTACAAACAATGTAAGGCCTTGGATTTGGAATTTCATTGACTTCATTATCCATTTTTATAGCTGTGCTTGAGCAAATAAGTCCCCAGTAAATAAAATGGCATAATGTAATTTACATGTGCCTCTCCTGGGAAGTGTGTGTATGGAAGGCAATTGTTGGGCCTTAACAGTACCTGTGAGCACTAAGGGCTTGTTCATTGAAAGAACCAAGTTGGATGGGTGTTGGTCTTTGCACCATCAGTACTTCTAGCGCAGTGTGAAAGTAAACACTGAGGACCTGAATTCCTTTGGAAATGGCTCCCAGTAACTTCTTTCCTTATTGCTGATCCATCTGGGGAAAGTTGTTACCATTTGACTCTTTTCTAACTTACCCAGAAGTAATTTACCATTTTCTCTCAGTCTTGAGTTGTTTTTCCTTACATGTTTGTGGTGATACTCCCTTCTGTCTCTGAGGCACTGTAAGCTTAATTAGTATGTCCCAAAGGCACTGGAAAACCTGGAGGGCTGTATTTGGTCAGGAGTAAAATATCATTGTCAGACAGTAGGGTTTTTTCCGAGGGAATACCCCACTGCTCACATATAATTGAAACCAGGCTTTTCCAGAGCGTCTCACTTGCACACTGGAGAGCTGCGAGTACAGACACACCCTGTAATTGCATAAATCAGAATGAATCTGAGGGGGACAAAGTCTATTGAAGTTATATTTTGGAAAGCAGGATTGCTGTTAATGTTTTCAGGTTTGGTAGTTTTCTGAGCTGCTTGTGAACAGAAAAGTTGCCATTGCTCTGAGAAGTCCCTGTGCATATTCCTGAGAGGGGATAAGCAGAGGCAGATTTGGGAATGGATCCTGGGGCTCCCTTTGCTGCTGCTGAACAGAGTCACTCACACCAAGACAAGCACCAGTGCTGTGTAGCATACACCAAAGCCAACTGGGCAAAAGGGCAATTCAAATCACATAAAGCCAGTTCTTGAACAGATTGAGCTCTATGCTTTTCTAAATCAGAACAAAAATGTCAAATTCCTTATAAATACCAGGCAGTGCACAGCTGCACTGACTTGGCATCACTGTTCTGGTCTGATGGGTGGGGAGAGCAGAGTTGAGCTGACCCTCCATGAGCCTAGAAGATGGAGAAATATTGAGGTTTTGCTTCTCAAAAGCAAATTTGAGGTTTTGCTTCTCAAAAGCAATTATCTGCATTTCCCCTCAGCCTGAAGCAACGGGTTACATTCTACTTAGCATGGTGAAGAATGTGTCTAGTCAGCACTGGGGGAAATTCTGGAATAGTCCAGGAGTGCCAGGCATGCAGACACAATACCGTCATTGGCAAATCTGCGTGAATAGCTTTGGAGCGCTGTACTGTGGGCTGCAAATTGTGAGGCTGACTCCTTACACAGACCACAGATCCATCACTTTGAAATGTCAGGCCTTTGTCACCCAAAATAGTCTTCTGTCTTCTTTTTCCATGCGTGATACAAGGAATTTTTTCTCTTTTGCTCTGTGTCTTACAGTGTAGTTGGAAGAGAGCCTGTACAGTTCACACTGAGAAGCTCAGCTAGGAAGGCTCTTTCCTGATTCCTTGTTGACCAAAGAGATGCAGGCACAGTTGAGCTGTGGTCAAGGCAGGAAAACAAGAGGCAACTCTTGGGACTCCTGGTAGAGTGTTGTGATGCTCTTCCCTGCAGTGCTGTGTCTGTAGGGTCTAGGAGAGCCCGAAACCGGACTTCACCTTTTCAGTGGCTGGAGTGGCAGTCATGGTCCAGCCTGTCAGATTGGCACTTTCAATGATAGGATTATGAGAGTGGTCTCTCTCCCTTCTGCTTACCTCCATGAATCAGGCATGTGTGGATCCTCTGTGAAAACACAATATGTGGTGTTAGCAAGAGGGAGCTGTGATCCCCCTCAGTTCCTCAGCTGTGGTGATTTTCTGTGTCTTAATCAAATGAAGTGTGGTCCATATGTGAGTTCAAGTCTCGGAAGGGAAAGAAAAAGCAAGTTTCTATTTTTACACTCATGCTTGTATCACCAGGATTATAGCACCTGCTGAAGTGTAGTACACGCTTAAACTCTCATCTGGTTTGGAGGTTGAGGACTGTGCTGTGCTGTGAGCAGTGGAGGGGATTCAGAGTGTTCCCAGTAGCGTTTTTGTTTCGAGATAAGGATTGTGCTTTGCAGATACATTCTCCACTTGTGGAGTAACTTCCACTTCCTATGTTCTATTTCATGTTGTGGAGCAGTTTTGGAGTATGCAAACTGCATTGCCTTCAGATGAAATCAAATTGTATTTATGATAACCACAAGAGATAGTCCAAAGTGAAACCTGTCCTATGACTTGATTCCTTAATCTGGATGCATCTGCACTGTTGGTAATTACAGTTCATTAGTTTGGATCTTTGTGTTTGGGAAAGGCATGAGCCTATCAGCAGCCTTGGAGAAATCAGACCCATGTGCTGTTTGGGAGCCTGGAGGAGACATGTTGTCTGAGGACCTTTCATAAGTGTGGTGGAAGATTAAAAGGACTGAAATATTGTGGGTTATCACATTGCTCCTAAGGTTAGCCCCAGCAGAGTGGAACCTATTTTTTCATGTGGCTTCTGATGCTGTTGAGATTTGACCAACAACTGTAAGAGCTCAGTTTCATTCTCATGGGTCTTCTATGCTTCAGGGCAAACTGGGGGCTTTTGGCCTTCTCAAAACTGAAGTTCACTATTAGTGCTTTTTCTTGTAGCTACACTTAATCTTCTAGAAGATGGTACTCTTGAGCTCTTTCACTGTAATTATTACTTACAAATATCGCAGAGGAGGCCCAGCATTCTGAGAATTATCTTGGCAGCTAAGTACATGAAGAGCACACTTCAGTTTTTAAATTTAATTTCTAAATATGCTTTTCCCCTTTTAGATTTGGTATCTTTCCTATATAATTTATGTTCAGGTAAGAAAAGGTGAGTTGACACAGGTTTAGTTTTTTGGTTTTGTTCTTACCTCACCACTCTTCTATTCTTCCTAGGTTAGCTTCACATGCACAAGTTGATTCTGTGGAAGGAGGTGTACAAACCCAATCACCCCCATGCTCCACTTCATTGTTTTTTTTTAAGGTATGAACATAAATGCTTTTTCCACTTTTACCAGGAGACAGGACATGAACACTGTGTAGCTCTGAGTGTGTAGCAGAGGAAAGTGGATGTGTCCCTACTCATAGCAGGATGTGGATGTGGGGAATGGATGTGTCCCTATCCTGCACTGAAGACCACACAAGAGTAGCTTTTCCTGAGCAAGTTTGCGGTACCTTTCTTAGCACTGTTACGTAAATCCCTTTTTCATATGCCACCATCCCTTTCAAGTAAATTGAGGAAGCTCTCATTTCCAACCTGAGACATGTGAAGGAAATAGTGTATTTCTGGGAATGTATTAAATAAAATCCCCACATCAAGTACAACTTTAGTGGAAGAAAAGAGAATGTTGTCCCCCAGCCCCATTAATGTAGGTTGTAATTGATTGGCTCTATCATGTGTAAAGCTTGAAAAGTCTACTAAGAGTCTTGTTAGGATGATCAGAGTTGAATTTGACCAGCTTAATCATCCCATACTATTTGCTTATGCATCCTAACGTTGTGTCAGAGGGTATGCCAGAGAAATTAGGGCTTCGTTTTCTGAGACATACAAAAACCCAGAGCAATATCCCTAAGAATTCACATCTGGGGGCCCAGTCATGATATTTCCCCCCCTGCCCCAGCACTATCACATCACTGGTGACATTTCAAAGCTCTGTGTAAATCAAGGTTGGAAAGTCTGTTCCCATGAATTAGTTTCTAGGATGAAGTCACAATGTTCAAAGTTGTGAGCAAAATTGTCCTACCAGCCAAAAGAAAAGATTGTAATCAGAATGTTTGACTTCTCTTTCGGGGGAAGAGGACCAGCAGCAAGTGTACAATTACTGCTTGACTGTCAGTACCATCAGCATTTATCTTGTGTTTTCTGCTTGGTCTTGGATGGGGAATTGTTTGCCATGTGAACCATTTGTTTATACCTTTCTAATACCAGGACATTTTAAATATTAAAAAAACACCATTGTTTTAGTTCTCTCTGAACAACTCCTGAAGCCTTCAATGGGCTCTGAAGGAGGGCAAGAGCTCAGTGGCTCACTATTCCATCCCTCCTTTGCAGAGACATCCTCTGCAAGTGCTTCTCTCCCTCTTCTCTTAGGCTATTGCCCTTTCTTGTTACACAGAAACTGCACAGTCACACCCCCAGCACATGGGGGAAGGGTGTTACTGTCCCACATTTCATGGGACCTGTGGGATAAGGGTTTTTTTTTTTTTTTTTTTGTGGCAGAGAGTTGTGTAGGTGTTAGTGGAACAGCTCTAGCTGACCTCAATTCCAAAACCTTTTTGTGCTGCAGCTGTCTGCTGATGGAGTCCTTATTGTAAAATGTCATATGGACCAGAGGCAGCTCACAGCTGTCATCTGAAAAGGTTATGTTTTACCACCAGCTTGAGTTTCTTTGTTTTCATAATGTTGAGTGAAGCTGTTTTAAATTTCACTGGGGCAACCAGGGACACTGACTGATAACCTGAGAACATCCTGTAACTGAATCTACATGAGCAAATTTACACAGCAAGTCTTGTCACTGAACTCCTGAGGGGTAAAGATGGACCTCCTCTTCAGCATTCTATGTATTCTGCAAATGATACTGCAAGTAATAGGGTGCTGTGAGGACACTTTCTGATCCTTTCTTCTTTAATATGCTCATCTGTTTTTTTTTTCTTTTAAATAGTTCTATTTTTTTTAAATTTTGGCAGCCAGCAAGTAGAAACTTGTTGCTGTTGGGCTAGAGCAGGCTGCTGTAGTCTAAGTTGTTGCTTGTTGCCTTATCCTTTCACAACTCCCAGGAAAATGTACTGCAAGCTTTGCTCCATCTGGCTAAATGCCCCATCCTCTGTGAGGCACAAATTGAATTAAGAAACAAAGCTGTTTTCTACAGTCTGGTTGTTGCTACTCAGTCAGACACTGTTAAGAATCCATTTTAAACATGGATCCCAAAGTCAATTTCACGTTAAGTACAAGTAGGTGCTAGAAAGCAATATTTTTGTAGCTAAATGTTGAAAATGGTATTGATTTTTCCCATCGTCAGTGCCAGATTTGGAATATGAATGTGCTCTATTGTCCCAGGCAGACTTGGTTGATAATAAATGCTTTTACATATTATTCAGGTGCCCTATTGGCAGCAGGATTCTTGGAGATCTTGATTGACTTTCCAGAATTACAATGTAGAAAATCAGAGTCTGAATTTTGCCAGGAAATCTACCTAGAAAACAGCTCCAAGATAGGTGTGGGCAACCCTAACCTGGTGATAGGGCCAGGCTCTGGCAATAAAGACTGTCTCTCCTAAGCCTCGGAGATGGAAGAGTTTGGGAAACAAAGTGCTATTTTAGCAGATGTATGGGTTTAAACATAATAAAGTGAAGCTATCAGCCTTTTCCCCAGTCACACTGATGTCCTGAGTGTGGACACTCCCCCAGGAGCCCAAAGGTGCATCTCTCAGCTGAGAGAGGCTGTTTCTTCAGGCTGAGACAGATCTGTTGCAGTGACAGGGTTTGTGGTCAGCTGCCAAGGCACCTACTGGTGTGTCAGTGGGAAAAGTCCCCCAGGAAGATACATGGTAAATATTGAATTCCCTCTCCCTTACGGTCACACAATATGAAGCTGTCTACCATGGAGCTCAAGGGGAAATGATTAATGGGGACCTTAGAAATCTAGAGCTGCACCACTGAGTCTGGCAGGTGTATGAGCTGAAAGCTCTGATGTCTCCACAAATGCAAGCTAGAAGAAAGTGTGAGATAGCATTGCTGTTTGAGCCTCTCCTCTGTCATCTCCCTGCTCCTTTGCAGCTCAATCCAATCTCAAGATGGATCCAAAATACAAATGCTAGTTGGGAAATTTCTGAGTGAACAATGTTCTTCCTTGCATCCTTCTCTCATATCTGCACCAGCTCTGTTAAAATAGGAGCAGAAATGTAAACATGCATTTAGTAATGATGTCACTTCTTTATTTCTTTTCCTCCTTTGTTCTTCTCAGAAATAGGCAGTGAGTGGTTGGATCATGGGGTTGCTATGGTGAGGTTTAAGATACACCTTTGATCATAGTTGGTGAGTGCCAGCCAGCGCATTAATTCCAAGCAGTCCATATGCTTCCAGACAAAAATACCCCTCTCTTGATACTCTACATTTTGTTGAACACTTAGCCTGCTAGTTCACAGACTACCGTGTTTTACTGTGCTGTTCCAAAAAATCTGTTCAAGTTTGGTATTTCCTTTTCTCATTGGAGGGGCAGGTGGCAGAATTACTGCCTGAAAGGAAGTTGTAACCAGGTGAGGGTCAGTCTCTTCTCCCAGGCAACCAGCGACAGGATGAGAGGACACAGTCTTAAGCTGCTCCAAGGGAAGTTTAAGTTGGACATTAGGAAGAAGTTCTTCACAGAAAGAGTGGTTGGGCATTGGAATGGGCTGGTGGTGGAGTCACTGTCCCTGGAGGTGGTTAAGAAAAGACTGAGTATGACACTTAGTGCCGTGGTCTGGTTGACAAGGTGGTGTTTGGTCATGGATGATCTCAAAGATTTCTTCCAACCTAGTTTATTCTGTGACCCTTTCTGCTCATGGACTCCTGCTACCTCAGCAAAACCCACCTGTAGCAATCCTGATTTCAGGTAATCTGCTGTAGATTTCACTATTTAGTGTGAACTTTTGGGTATGTTAAATGAGACACTGAGATGCCTCCCTTGAAAATCAGTGGCAGAACTCCTACTACAGATGAAGGAGACAGGGTCAGATGATTTTGCCCCAACAAGCACTCTGCAGCAAGGATGGCTGGGTGGTGGTTTTCTGGCTTTTGACTTCACTTGTTCTACGATGGATAAATGCCTCCTACTTATGAAAATATTTTGCTGTCCTGTGTGGTTTTATACAAATATAAGTGAAAAGCCAAGTGACAGGGAATGTGGTGCTCAGTTCTTTTCTGTGATTTATGCTCTGGTTTATCTGGCAAGGCAGCCTACGTACCCGAGAGAACAGTCTGAATATCTGTGAGAACAGAGATCAGATAGCAGGGCTGCCTTGGCTTGCTGGGCTGGAGGGCTTAATCAGCTATTAGAAGATGATATTAGGAAATGCAATTTGGAAAGAGACTCTGTTCAGAGTTTTGAGTATTTTGTCAATTCTAATAGAATATTCAAGAGGAAGTTCTCTATTTCAGTCTAGTTCTTTCGGGTTTGTTTTTCATTTTTGTCTGTTTCTTTTTCTGCCAAGCAATTGCCCACTGCAGCTATTTGCTAGGACTTGCTTATCTAGGCTTCTTGTTATTATCCTGGCTAAACAATTGTTATTTACTTGTATGGTAATACCTAGAGCTTCTAATCTAGCATCAAAGCTTCATTGTGATGGATGTTACACAGACCATTAGTTTATTGAAGATGGGTATTTGTTGTCTTAGGAATGTATGGGCTTACTTTATGATAGCAAGAAGGGACAGAACAAGGTAGCAGGGAAGCATTCACATGCAATATATCAAGTGACAATCACATCAGCTTGTTTTGAAATGGCAAAGGTTTTAGCCTGTGGGGGGGAAAATTGTAATGGCTAGAAAATGTTTACCCCAGTAAAACAAAAATTATCAAAGTGTTTTCATTTTTGTTGCCTCTGCATAGTATTTGCAGTACTTTCACAGCATAGAATGGGTTGTTTGCAGGACTACAGCCAATTTCACCAATCACTGGGCACAAGAGGTTTCTTTAAATAGAAATTGGGAAATCCTGGGTAAGAAGTTTGCATGACAAATATTAGTCAAATGTACACTCCTTTGAATTAAGACCTGGCCTGAGTCTCTTGTAAGTCCTTGGCTTGGTTTAGACCCTGCAAGCTTCTGCATCTTCCAGCGCGTCTTCAGCAGTTGGGGCAGCTTGTGTTATTCCACTTGCCTTAAGTCAGCTACAACTGTGTTACATGAGGCAGCATTACTGACCTGAAAGAAATTAAATGGGTACCATTTTGGGGTAAATCTGAGTATTTGTTGTAGGCTGAACTGGATGATAGCATTAGCCAGGCGGGGGACTGGCTGGTTTTTGTGCAGGCCTGCTGGGAAGGACCACAGAGTTACTGTGGACAAAATGTTAAAGGTGAGCTGACATTGTGAGCACAGCAAACTGTCTGCAGGAATGCACTTTGAGGAGCTTTGACAGCAGATTGATATTTTCTTCTACCCTTTAATGCCCAGTCACTTCAGGGAGGTTGTGGAGTAGCTGGTAGGGCTGAGCACATTCAGTGTGTGAGGAAAACGCTGCTAGCAGTGAGTTTGAGACACTTTCAGAGTACAGCAGAGGGAAAGCTGAATGTGTCCCAGCAAGTACAAAATATGGGAATTTCTGCTCCTGTGGGAATGGAGGGTTTAAATGTTATCTTCTTGATCTTAAATGCCTTCTTAGCAACCCTGCCTGTACCAGTTGGATTTGTCCACCTACGCCTGGTGGTGTCCTTGGAAGAAAAACAGCTTTTGCATAATCAGTCTCAATAGGAGGGTATTTCAGCCTGGGGTCCGGGGAGTCCATCTGGCCCTGGGGCAGCTGCCATGGTCGGTGGTTGGATAGCGCGGTGCTGATGAGGCACAGCCTGTCTGGCCCTCCGGCTAGCTCCCAGCTGCAGGCAACTTTAGCGAGCAATTGTGGAGTGATTTCAGCTCTAGTGAGTTCAGCTCTCAGTGATTTCAGCTCTGTGCTCGCAAAGTGCCTCAGCAGACGCAGGGATGGAGAGAGGAGAGGCTGTGTGGAGTTCTGCGGAGATGTCTTTATTGGCAGCTTCTGCAAAGGGTTCCAGTGACTGCTCTTCCGCTGAACTGGGCAGAGGTGAGGGTTTAAGTAGGCTACGAGGGGATGGGAAATTATCCAATGGCTAGGGTTGAGGAGAATATGACCTATAGCGTTACAGAGAGATAATAGGGGTCTGATGTGTGGAAGAGGGGCAGCTCTGGTCCACTCATCATGACTCTACATTTCTTATCTTAGGCTAGTGACTGCCATGGAGGCCTTGCAGGGCCTCTGACTGCTACAGGAGGGTGCCTAAAGCTTGCAAGGTCGGGTTTGTTTTGTTTGTTGTCTTGCTTTGGGATATATTTTTTCCCCTTTTTCCCCCTTTTTGTGGAACAACAGTGTATTTCTCCTGCCAGCAAGATGTCTCTTCTACCTTGGAACTGTACAGCTTGCACTTCTGGTTTTTTTTGCTGGCTCCTACGCTTGGCTTTCTGTTGCTGCTGCTTCTGGTGAGACTGTTTCACAGATGTGCCAGGCTTAGCATGCAGATCCAAATTTAGGTCTCTCTGCCTTCAAACAGAACAGAGGGTCTACAGAAGTAATTTTTTAGTGTGACTGTTCAGAATAGCTAATTGGCTTGTTGGCTCTGCATGAGACTGCACAGCATCCTTGGACCTGGCTGTGCTGGGCACTTGACTTTTCTTCTTTTATGCCTTCATTACTTGCCATGGTGATGGCCCTAGGTGACAGCAGTCCCAGGGAAAAGTTGGGAACACAAGCCTCCAGCCAGGCTTGATGTGGGACCAGACTTAATTTTACTTCTCAGGCCTGTGTCACTTCATCCCCCCCCCCCAAGCCTGTTTCCTTGCTTAACTTGCTGGTTCCCTGATTCATTTTGTCTCTTCTTCATATTTCTAGTGAGACACTGGTGCTGCCTGGCAGGGAGACATATTTCCTGAGCAGAAGATGGCAAAAAAGAGTGGAGCAGAGATAATTTCTCTGATGCAAGCTAGATTAGTGTATACTTTTGTAAGGACTGTAGCTGGCAGGGCTGTCTTAGCTCTTAGACTAGAGTTAGCTTTGAGTTACTGAATGGTTGGAGCTGGGACATTTTAGGAATCAGAGAGCTATTTCTGGGTTGTTTGGGTAAGAGGGGGTTGGAAACGAACAGGCTGGTGAGAAACAATGTGGCATATAACTAATTGCAAAACAAATATTGTCTTGTATATGTATTAATTATTTTGCTTTAAAATTGGCTGGTAGTTAACTACTTAGTATTTGAAGTCCTTTATGTCTTCAGGTTTAACATCTAAACTGTAAGAGAATCCACAGCTCTCTACAGCTGGCTAGAAGCACATTTTAAAAGGTGCCTGCAACCTAGCTGTAACTTAATTTGCCCTATGTTGTTCAGTAGTAGAGCAGTAGTAAATGTATAACTCCAGGAGTCTACTTGTAGGTGTGTCTGCTTAGTGTATTTCTTTATTCCTAGATTTTTAAGGAGCTGGTATTCGAATAAGCAAAAGCAGATCAAAGGTATTGCGTTATCATTAGTTGCTTTATTGATTACTCAAGCCTCCTTCACTCTCTCATTAAAAGGTTTTGAGCCCTCACGATCTGCTGTGTTGTGCAAGAGTTCTACCCGGTGAGCAGCACCCTGTGCCACAGCTTCCAACTGCATGCTGCACCTTCCTTTCTTTCCAAAATAGTCTTCATTTTAATGGAATTGTCTTCATTTTTACCTCGTACAGGTCTTGTGATGGGGTTTTATGTTGCTTTTGAACACAAAAGTTTAGCTAAAAAAACCCAGTGAAATAAGCTTTGAATCTTGCCTCACGTGCTGTGGATCTGTGGGAGGAAGTTGGTAGTAGGTACCTGAATAATTTCCAACATTGCGTGCTAGTCTTGGGTGGAACTAAACTGCTCTAAAATGAGCTGCTGCCATGGGAAGAAGGTACTAATGATTTCAAGGTGCCAAAGAATGCTTAGTCAGGATTTGGGAGAATAGCCACCCAAACCATTATGTCCTTTTTTCTGTATCATGACATTCCGGCTTACAGCCTTAACATCAGTAACTGGGACATGGGAAGGAGCTAAGATTGCCTTTGGGACTCTGAGGCATTTCGGTGCAGTGATAAATGGCAGAAGCGACTCCTGAACTGCCCTTCATGAAGAATCTCCCCCTTTTGTTTGATACCAGTGGCTCTGTGCTGCAATGATTGCTGTTGAGGATGCAGCTGTGAGGAGGAACTGGGAGTGTGGCTGGTTTGTTATCAGCAACTGCTGTGATAAAGGGGGATTTGGAGTAGGTCAGGTAAAGGAACGGAGGGCCAGAGCTCTTCCCCTAAACCTCAGGCCTTTTAGTGAAGTGTGAAGGGTAGGGAGGGGGCTGTTGTTGGTCTCCAAGCATCCCTTAAGGGTAGTTCTTTGCAGAGGAACCTGGGATAAAATTGCATAGATTTGGACCAAAATATGTCATCTTTATGCCATTAGCTCTATCCCCAGCCTAATTCAGCAGCAACCAGAGGAACCATATTTTTTCTATTTTAGGGTTAAATACTTGACTGGCATTTTCTATTCTCAATTCATTAAAATTAGAACTACTCTGTAAGACCTCAGCCATTCATTAACCAACAAACCAGTGCTAATTTTAATTTCCATGGCTGCAATTTAATTTTGCACAAAGATTATAGATACTTCTGTGATTGCCTTTCAGCAGGCTCACTGGTACTTCTGCCATGACACTGTTATTACTAGCAGGGAAATACTAATGCCTTCCTGCTTAAACCTGTCTGAGAATCTATTAATGGGGTGGCCTACTTCCAAATTGCAAAGAGGAGCAAAAGCTCATCAGGCAGTGTAAATGGTGATAATTTCAGCAAATGCTTTCTGTGTAAGGAGATTGATGTTTTAAGTGTCCCAGCAAATTGGTAATAATGATCAGCAATTCTCCACCATTCTTCACAAAGGAATGGGTCTTTGAAAGAAGCAATTAAGTGTAGCCACCTTCTGGACCGAGCTAATGTAGACTTCTCTCATTGGTCTGTAAGCTAACTGTTAGATCTACAAGTCATGTTTAATGAGCTTTCTGCTTCCAGCCCAGCAAGGAGCCTTTAATGAAGCTGCAGAAATGTGACCAGCATTTATGGCAAGCACCTACTTCAGCTTTCAAATGACACTGGGCAAAGCTGTGATTTCCTCATAGTGGAAATGTGATAAACCAGGAGATGAGCAATAATTCTGCAAGATCTGCTGTTAGGTTGAGCTGTTTGCTCATCTTACGGGTAGTGACTGCAAGATGAACATCAGGTGGTTCCCTAATGTAATGTTGTAGAAAGAGTTCCAATTGGATTCTGTGTACATTCTGATTCTGTATTCACAGATGCAAGGAAGAGATCTAAATTGAAGGTGAAAATGAATGCAGAAGCTTCATTTTCTTTTTACTTCGCTGCACGAGACATTATTGGCATGTCTGTATATTGCAGTAACCCCTGAACATCTTCACCTGCCCAGCTGCATGATGATAAAATTTGAAGCCTTTGACTGAAACTCAGAGACCAGTTTTTGTACCCTGTGTTCTGCTTAACAAGAAAACTCCGTTTTTTGATTCAGTCTCCTCCTGAGCCTATGTAAACTCCTTGAACTCACAGTGTACTTTCACAGGGACCCTCCCTGAGTGAAGACCAGAAGTGCTGTTAGCTCATTTAGTAGATTCAAGGTCTTGCTTTGGAGAAGACACCAAGCAATCAGTCACTATCCACACTGATGCCAGTCATCCTTTTACAGACCTTTTCTCCTTAAGTCAGGTGTTTTCTAATGGGCCCCAGACTATTCAGTCATTCCTTAGACTGACTTTTAATCATTCTTGCTGCCTTTCCATGGGCATATTCCAGCTCTAATTTATCTTGTCTGAGGTCTGAGAGGGCCAGGGCTTCATATAGAATTCAATGTGTGAATTAGCTGTGGATTTATAATGCTGTCTTCCCTACTCCGGTGTGGGTGCCTAATGAACTTCACTGATGATAACCTTTCACTGGGAGCTGAGTCCTTAGTTCTATCCTATGTTTCCTAACTTTTAAATGATTCTTTTTCCATTCAGAAACAGCCCTTCTTATCCTGAAGCTTTTAGCTTTCAAGAACTTAAGATGAAGATCTTTATCACAACTCTTCTTGAAATCCAGATTGTGTGAGATAATTCCCTTTTATTCACCTGGCTGCAGACATTTTGTGTGAACTCCCAAGAGGCTGGAAAGGCAGGGCTCCCCTTACAGCAGCTGTACTGACTCTGCAAGGAGCTTGTATTTATCTGGATATCTGTTGACCTTTATTAAAGGCTTCACAAAGTTGCCAGAAACAAGCATTAGTCATAGAGACCTGTGGCTCCCCATATCCTTGCAAAATATTTCTAAAGTCTGCATGTTTTTAATTTTTCAGTGACCAGGCTATCTCAACTCTGTGCCCTTAAAATTTGGAAATGAACATCATCTAATCCTGATTTGTTATCGGTCTTTTTTCCTATTTGTACCAGAAGTCCTCCTGTGATCATTGAAATTTCAGATAGATTCTGAAAAGGCTCTGCTGTGAGAACCTCCCCAGTTTCTGTTTGTGTTTCTCTTGCAATGAGATCTATGTATGTTTCAATGGGTATGGGTTTTGTTACTTGAAACAGCTTTCAGATTAATTCCTGCTATAAAGAATATCAAGAGACTAGCTAGTCTTTCCCCTATTTGCACATTTTATTTTAACATCAATTCTCTTTAAAAGGAGAAAAAACACTCAGACAAACATATCACACTTGTAATGTTTTTTGTTGTTCTGGCAAGGCAAAAGGATATTCATATCCTAATTTGGAAAATTACATTTCTGTCTCTTTACACAGATCAATGGAAAGCAGTTGCTGCTGTAAACAAGAATTACACCCCATAGTTTTCTTCTAGCAAGACAAAAATACTTTATGTAGAACTTAAAATTTTCATTAAAATCTCTTCATTACTCTAAATCTGAGTGGTCACATTTAAAGAAAAATTCAGTGCTGCAGTTTTCTCATTCAAGTCAGCTCCTCTAGGTATGACTTATTTCTTTCCTGTGTTTACCCAGTTCCATCTGATAAGACCATCTATCTTTTGGTCATGATGGGCTTGAACTTTGTGCAGAGCTCACAATGGCACTGTGAGGACAGTTTATGGCTTTTCACATCGATTTCTCTGTGCTGTTACCATTTATCAGCTTGTTTTCATCCCTTGGAGGTATGCATAAATGCAAATGCTAATCTAGTTTTCTCAATTTCTAGAAGTATCTGAAACCAATGAATGCTGTAAGGAACTAAATATCTTTTCATCTCCACTGTTGTAACTTGGAGTCTTTGAAATGGTACCCAAATTGGGCAGTTAGCAGGCAGGTAAGTGGCATTTCAGCACACGGGGCAATTTTTTTGCCTCTGTTCTTATTTCTAGTTGCAACATTTTGGTTGGTATTTTTTACAGGTTCCAACAGTATACGTATTGATTTGCCAGCACTAGTGGAAAAAGCATGCTTGAGGCTTCCTCAGCACCTGAGCTGCTTTGTCAATCAGCTCTCCTAGTTTGTTGTTGGGCGTTTTGATAAATGTTCACTTCTCATGTTTTTCTTATTATGAGAACTAGAAGCCTATATTTTCTTAAATAAAAGCTGATATGACTTGTGTTCATGTTTCACATGGGAAAATACACTGAAACCCTTGAAATGGAAAATGAAAAGGCAAGTTTTCACAACAAAGTAAATAGTACAATAGAGACACCTTATTATTTTATGAATGTATTTATTATTATATAACTCCAGTCTCTGAACTTTTCAGTAGAAAAAAGGAAATTCAGGATGCTCAGTGCCTGAGCTGAGATGTCCTTTAGACATGTGTATGAAAGCTGTTTGCTTTCAGAAGTGAGGACTGTTGCAATTGCTGTTGGAGCTGGTGAAACCTGTGGCTGCTCAGATTCTGGAAAGCCAGGCTGGTTTTGTTCAGGTTTCAGCTGTGGAGTTGGAAATGGCTATCTGACCATCACATTCTGGGTTTAGGTGCAGTGTCATCTTTACTGCCCAGTCTGCCTTTCCACATTATTTGAGTTCACCTTCAGCTTGGTCTCACAGCTGCTGAAGCCACTGACAAAACTTACTTTTATTTTTCCATATTGCGTGATTGAGCTGTGCCAGATACTTGTATGATTCTCTCTTATCACCTGGGGGAAATTATATGAAAAGGCAATTCCTGATAACTTTCCTGAAATCCCCTTTGCTTTTAAATATCATCACATTATAGTAATCAGGCCAAAACCAACATAAGTGTGGTATTAGCTGAGAGTTATTAGCTTTGATGTTGATTAGTGCAGCAAGGGTTACTAAAGTGCTTTTTTTGTTACATGCTTGTGTTTTTAAAATTTGGCAGGAGGTACTAGGAAGAAAGGTAGGTGTTCTGACTTGGGCATATGAACAGAAAGAAAATCAAAGCTAAGTTAAATTCTCCAAGTTTCCTGGTTGATGCAGAGTTTTATACCTCATGACAGAATACACTGAATACAAGAGCCCCAAACTATGTGTGTAGCAATAATGATATCCCAGAACTCTTCACATGCCAAAGGCTATGGCTGCTGTCAGTTTTACATCAAGCAAGCAGCCCTGCTCCACAAACCCCTGGTGTACAGTTTAGTCTCTGTAGGCTGGATTGGCATCACTGAACTGCTGTCCTAGAAAGACAGTATAAACTGAGTCCATGTAATTCTAAAACACTGCAATGAATGCTTCCAAGGAAGATGCTTGTTATTCTTACATTCGTAATATAAGAATATTCATCATATATTGAATATTCAAAAATATTAATTGAATATATAGTATTAACATATATCCTTAATTATTTTAGTTTTTAATTCACAGACATTTTTGGATACTGCATTCTTCTGTTAAATGAAACAAAACTATCCTTAGACATTTCTGACAATGACATCTTTATTTTCAGCTGAGGACATTTTGTTTTGAACAACTGGTCTCAAGATTTATTTTCCCCATTTCATCGGGCTTAAATGCAGTCAAGGTCGTTGACTGCAATGATCAGTCCCAAGCCTTCAATGTTCCCTCTTCTTGGTTTCAGCTTGATTACAGCTATATCAGGAATACTGCCTTGTAATCCACCTCCAGATATATGGCTTTCTTTCACTGAGTATATTCTCCTAGGAAATCCAACAAGTAAATTGATTTCAGGGCATGAGCTGAAAAGATTTCACAGATGTGGAGTGGTCAGAGCTTTTCAAATGTCAGTCCTGATTTCAGGTTATATCTTTGATATGCCACTTGAAAGTGATGGAGAAGATCCTGGCTTGCAAAATGTGGCTGCTGGGCTCTTTGAGAGTGGAATCTCTTGCATTTTTTTCACTGGGACATCCAAGTTGCTAGGTGTTTTTCATCACTTTTCCAACAAAAATGACCCCTTCTTTTTTTCCTCAAACTGAGGAGCGTAACTGGCTCTTAAATACTAGGAAAAGCTGTTAGCTATATTCTGAGTAGTTTGAGGTCTGTTTCTCTTTCAAATTTTTGGTTTATTTAAGACTAATTATTGAAACCCCTAAGCACTTCTGTATGTCTGTAAGCTCAGCTGCCTGTGGGATCTGTCTTACCCATATCTAAAGAAGGAATCATTGGTGCATTGCACTGGTGGATGTGTAGCAGAGCTGTTACTCGTAGGCAAAGAAAAAAAACTGTCTATTGTGTATCCATCCATGCTATATATTGTGGAGAGATGCCAAATAACATCAATACCTGGGGTGTAGGTTCATACCACACTCAAATGATGTGAAGCCCAGTTGTCCCTCTGTTGAACTTTTCTGAACTGGTGCCCATTCACATTAAAACAGGTCCTACAAAAACATCTATTTATTTTGGGAAGGTTAAACTTCCTGAATCAGCACACTGTCCCTGTCGATGATGACACAAGAGGTCAGAGCTGTGTTCCCCCCCAGGGATAAGCAAACATTTCCCCTCTTGGGAGCAGCTAACTGTTGAAGCTTTGCTTTGAGTGAGGATTCCTGCATCCCAGTGCCAAAGTCTGTGTCCTGGGCTTGCATTCCCGCCTTGGGGTGCTTTGGATAGGGGCTCCATGGATGGCTGAAAGCTGGGGAGGGTGCATCAGGTGCCCTTTAACAATCTCTGCAGTCAGTTGGGTGGAAGGTAGTTCAGATCCGTGACTGGCATTTGCTCCTGAGCTTCCCCAGAAATGTGACCAGAAAGTGCTGAAACATCTTCCATCTCCTATTTGAGAACCAGGTGTCTGCAGGAAGTGATTGTTGATTCAGAAAGAAGGGACCAAGGTGAGTATATTCCCATATAAAGAATGTATAAAGCCAATTTTCAGAAGTATACTCCTAAATCTTGCTGGCTGAACCACAAGCCTTTCAGACCATCCTAGCTGTTTTGCATTCTATATTTAGAGGTTAAAAATCCACCCAGCTTCTCTTCATGTAAGTTCAGTCATTGCTGGAAATCATTCTGCATATAGTTTGGAATTGCAGTGCAGGTGGTTCTGAAATGAGCACTTGAAAATACTGTTAAAGAAGGATGTGTGCAAGAATGAAACACCTTTGACCCTTTGAATTCCCCTGGGGTGTTTAAAATAGTGATTGGTGTCTTCTCTTACACAGTCCAGTCATCTTCCTGAGTGTTTTACTGAGCTGTATATTCTGGGCATTGATGGATGAGCTCTGGACAATCTTGCTGCTGCAGTTGTAAAAGTTGCTACTCCCTGCCATGTATTTTCCTGGGGGTAGTGGACCCATAACAGAAACAGCAGAGAATAACATGCATTTGTAGCTGCAGTAAAAAATCCAGTATCTCAGCCTAAAAATACTTCTTAAGCTGCTCCAAGGAAATTCTTCAACGCCAGGGCACAGTCAGGGCTACTGTTTAAGACAGGGGCACAGTTCCTCTGTTAGTGTGACATTCTCAGATATACCACTGTAAAGCTGATGGATTTTTCTTAAGATGCTTTCTTCTGTTTTGACAAGGATTGGAGAAAAGCCAAAGTGGTATCTGCTCAGGCTTTCCCTCCCTAGGGTTTTTGGGAGCACAGGACCTGGAGGCTTCTCTTGAAATCCGCAGTACAATTCCAGCTGATTTAAACAGACCCCGAACCAACCTCATACTCTTGTCTTGTGTGGTTGTCTTGCTGAGTTGTTGCTTTACTTTCTCTGTCATATTAGCCCTGGGGTAGATGATACTTTCTTTTAGACCCCTGGCCAGTTCTGGCAACTGGGGGATTCCCCAGAAATGTGACCTGAAAGTGCTGAAACATCTTCCATCTCCTATTTGAGAACCAGGAAGGAAATAAAAGAACAGAAGAATTATATTTTAAAATGCCATGGTGTGGTGTTTTGTAGGTTTTTGTTTGGTCATTTTTTTCAAGTTGCCCTCATGAGTTTCAGGGTTTGACTCCTGAGTATGCAGCAGTTCTGTGAACATGCAGGAGTCTTGGCAATCATGGGGAGTCATAATGAAGGACAAATACAGCCTCATAGTTATTCTAGTCCCTCTGAACAAGAAAAATGCCTTAGTGTCTGACACAGCATAGTTTCTACGATTCTGGGATACTCCTCCTTTTGTCTTAAGACTTCTCCACTAGGAACACAGAAAACTATGTAAACTATGTTGGCCAACCAGCTACATTGCTCTTGCTTAGTGCTGTGGTACCGTGGTATCTGTTTCAAAAGCACTGCTGACACGTGTCCTTTGTCCTCGGCATGCTGGTGGTACTTCAAGGTAGGAAAAAACTCCTCTTGAGGAAGAACTTGTAGAGGAAACAGGAGCTGTGTTTTTAGCACAGAGCTCTGAACAATTTTGCTCATCTGGAATAGGATGCTTAGCTTGATCCCGCAAGTTCTTGTTACTTCAGAAAGCAGAGTTGTGGCCAAGGATCTCAACTAAGAATTGTCAAACCTGGGCTTGCTGTGAAGTGATCTGGAGTTTTCTGACACAGAGCAGCTCTCCTGCAGACTTCCCTCATGTCCTGTACCTCAGGTTGGGGGGCTCCCTTCCTGGGCTTGATCTTGACAAGCTTTCTCTCTTCGGTGGGTCTTATTGAGACAGTGTCTCTCTGAGGGGAAGGTCAGTAGCAACACCTATAATTTGCTTTTATCATTTGCTGCCTATAGGTTCTGGTGGTGAAGAGTGGTTTTAGGGCTCCATGCTAAGAATTTGTAGTGTAATAAGCCAGGCATCATCTCTCCTTTTAAATCAGGACAAATTGTCTCACTGCTGCCTTTTCAGGGCAGTGTTGGCAGATGAGCTGGACTCTCTGTGGCCTGTGCAGACCATGACAGCAGCACAAATCATGACCTCGAGGACAATAATTGTAGCTAAATTATTCCCTTATTGCTTCTATCAGCAGCATTCTTCATGTCACGGACATGGCTTTTGTCTGACATCTATGCTAGCCCTCTATTATGCTGATAATCTGCCAGTCACATTTTTATGCATTGTTTGTTTTATTTTGCTTGCTGGAAGGCCCTTTCACATACCAGCCAAGGAGTTTCACTCTCAGAATACCTGTGTTTTTAAAGAAACAAACCTAAAAGCCTCCATGGGAAGACCAGCTTAAGGTTTAAAACAGCTGCCTGTTTGTCAATCCAGACACAAAATAGGTAATGACTTGGCATCTAGCCAGTAGTTCCCATTCCTCTGCCATGAATAATGAGATAATGTGTTTCAAATTAACTCTTTGTTTTACACTGGCAGATCCCAGGAGAAGAATCTCTAAATGTGCTTGTAAAACATGGTTAATGTAGATGGATCTCTTCTTCTCTTCACAGAGACAACCATGTTGAGTTCAGAGTTAAATTTGCTAACTGGGAATAGGAAAGGAGAACAAGTGAGAGCTGGGAGAAGAATTTTCTGGCTTTGATTTAAGAAGGGGTAATGGAGCAGATACTTCAGGCCAGATACAAGAGACTATTTTGGTTCTTAATTCTTGGTGGAATAAATGGGAAAGCAAATAAAACACAGACCTATTCTAATGAAACCAATGGTAAATAAGGAATGTAAGTAGCTTAGTGAATATGGTCCCTACTGTGGTACACAAGGAAAACAGAAGACAAAGTTCTCCTGTCAAAACATGTCCTTATTGTGGTAACAAAACTAAATATGTGAAAATGAACTGAGCAAATTGGAAGCAAAAAATTAGTTTCTCTTCTGAGCAAAAGCAAGCAGGACACAAACTGTATTTTTCTTACTGGAAATTTATTTGCTAAGTTTCAGGTAGGGAAGAATATTATTTGCACCAGGTAAAAACACATTCTAGAGTCCAGAAAATGAGCCCTTAGCATTGAAATACTGATGCAATGCTAAGTACAGTTTTATAAATAACACATTAATTAAAAAGAACAAACTCAAATATGTTTAGACCAGTCCCAGTGGTCTGCATTAGATGAACTACAACTGGCAGAAGCAGGGATATTAAATTTTTAATCACATTCACAAAGAGGAGGAGACCTCCAAAGATGTACAGCTCTCTGACATTGAACCACTTTTAGGGAATATGAGTTTAATGTTAACTACCAAAGTCTTTTTGATCTTTCCAAATAGTTGTAACCAGGAGAATACTAAAAGGCCTTCTTTTTATGTAAATTGCTTGTCTCAAAATTTATGTGGATGTGATCTTAGCTGAGACAAACATCTTCTGTGTACATTGAAATACAGTGTGAGCTATGGGAGAGAAGATGAATTTCAGACAAAGATAAATACAAACAGTACATTTTGAGCTTTAGCAGAAGGTATTTCTGGTTGCAGCCTAATAGACAGCTGTCTCTTGGTGCTTGCAGCATTGCTTTGGCTTCTGAGGATGGGTGAAGATGATGTGCTTGACATTTTGTTGCAAATTTGAGAGTCCTGCTACTTTGAGCACCTTTGCATTTGTTCAGCAGTGCATGTGTATATTTGTGCTCCTTTTGAGGAGCAGGTGTCCTGCATTGAGACTATCCATCAGTCTTTGCAGGATGAGGACATAAATAATTTACATCAGTTTAATTGATGGAGCTGTTGCAAAAGCAGCTCTTCGAATACATTTACTTTGCTCACTGTTCCTGGTTTTAATGGACAAAACCTGCTATAAAATAAGTGCAAGTACTCAGCAAATCAGGTTTTTCTTTGTGTGTTCTGCTCGTCTGGAATGTAAGCCACCTCTTAGAATGTCTGTAGATAGCTCAGCTCCATGGATACTTGAATTCAGCTTAATTTGTGTGGAATGAGAAATTGAGTGGGAGACATAAGACACAGACCAAACCGCAGTTGAAAAAATATTTGACATTTATTTCTGTAAGGTGCTTAAAACTGCTCAGCTGCTGTTGATGGAGGGCAGTTCTGCAGGAGCCAGGCATTGTGAGCCATGCCAAATGATGTAAGCTGGAGGTCTGGCTCACTAAAGCTGGTAGTCACAAGTCCTGAAGGCACGTACTCATAGCTACCTTGGAAACAAAGCTGTTGTGGGACAATGCACCCTCCTGAACTTGAGTAAGTGCTGGTACCTATCTTCATGTCTTCTTCTATTTGATTGTGTGTGTAGCCAGATACATATGTGGACAGGTATCTATGTGTTTATGTATGAAAAAAAGGAAGGGATGCACTATATGTCAGTTAGGATAGCTCATATTTGAATGTTTTTGAAAGAGTTGCATGTTAGAAGGAACAGGAAGACAGAACTGGTAGCACCTGGAGCTAGGGGGATGCACAGTTACTTATTAGATGCAAACAATTTCAGGCTGTTGAAAATTGTCAGACCTAATTTTAATACTTCTGGGAAGATCACTGGGTTTGACTGTCTTCTCATTGTATGCCTTGACAGCAGACTCCATGAGATTGCTGGTGAGTGCTCTTACTACTTTTAGACTTTTTTTCTTGCAGAAGATGAACATGTAGAGAAAAGCAATCCCAGAGTACTGTCAGTTCATCGCTGTTGGCAAGTGGAAAGTAGATCCTGATGCAGGACCAAAATGAAGTTGCTTTCCATTTGGCATGAGACATGTGAAACAAATATTCTGTTATGCTGAATGAATGATGCCTTCCTTTGGCACTTCATCCAAACCAAATCAAAAAGCCACATCATCCACTGGAAAGAAAATGCTTGCAGCCACAAAGCAAGCAGGGCACCAAAAAGGGTCTGTTTAATCATTTCATGTGTTGCTAATGGAAAAATACATAAAGCAAGTAATTTGCTGTAACAGGCACTTTTAAGACTTAAGAAGTTTTTAATGCTGTATGAGTATTGCTGCCCAGTAATTGGTGTCATAACTTTTACTGGTGACTGTCCTGCAGAGAAATTGCAGTCTGTGCCTGAGAGATGTAGTGAGAGCTCTTGCCACAGGGAGTTTTATGTCACAGTCTGGACTTAATATAACATAGGCAGCAGAAGGTTAAAAGGACAGAAAGCAGCAAATACAATCTGGAGACTTGGGGGTGACAGTAGGGAGGGAACAATCACATCTTGCAGCCAGATATATCTAAAGAGCCATGTCAGACTGCTGAAGATAACTGGTTCATAAAATCAGTTAGTCACCTGGAGAGCTTCATACCCAAAGACTGTCCTCATAACAGTGTCTATGATGGAAATGTAGAAATCTTGGACTGGAACTTACATTTGAAGTATATTGGGAGTTTTGAACACCCTATGATTATTTTAGAGTGTAATATGTATTACATACTGCTGTAGATGGCTGGTGTTCACATTTCTCATTTGTCAGCTCACGGACTAATTTTCCCAGCTGTGTGGCAGCAAAACCGCTCCTAGGCTGCAGGTCAGTTGGTAGTGGGTTTTTGTTAGCAAATGACATTGCTTGCACCAGTCCCAGCAGAGGTTTTTTTGGTCATTTGCAACACAAAGGAAATCTAGTATTTTCCTCTGCTTGGTAACAACCTCCTTGGGCCTGACTCAAGGTACCTAAAGGTACAAGACACAGGGTCATGTGTATCTTACCTATGTAGTACCTATTTATGAAATTGGTTCATGTGATCAGCCACCTTCTGTTCTGCATTGAGCTTCTTGGTTGGTTGTTCTTTGTGCTGCTTCCTGAGAAGAGTGGTTTGAAAGCCAGAGGAGTCCAAGGAAGTTTTGCTTGGCTGGTCCTGCCCAAACTGGCATTGTTGTGTGTAAGTTACAGCTCTCAGATATATATCACCATTTGATTTTTAGGGCTATTTCTGCTACACAGCAGTCACTGGGAAAAAAACCCCAACAAACACGATATGAAGTAGATTAACTTTTGTTTCAGCTGCTCTTTTCTTCTCCATGTCTTCCATCACTGCCAGGAACTTCTGTCTGAGGCAGTATATTGGAAAAGTTTAGGCTTTTGATTTCATGTTACCGTTCTGGGTGAGCATGGTGCATAAGCCAGTAGCGATTTTTCGCATTGACAGCACACAGGTACTGTTTGTTTAGCTTAGTCATTCTATGGGAGGCAAAGCTGAGGGAATGTCAGCTTGTTTTTGAAATGCCAGCCTTTTCAGCCAAGAACTCTCTCTTTGGTGTACGTTCAGAGCTGCTGATGTATCAGAGGGATGCCTCCTAGCTTGGATTATTTTTGCATAAATACCTACCTAACAGCTGTTTACAAAAAAATTGCTACTTTGCATAATTTTTGTATATTTTTTGTCTTACTTATTAAAGACCAGCTTTCACTATCTACATGAAAGGTGCAATTTATGTTTGCCTAAGTATGTAAAATTGTAGAAAATAGCTCTGTGCTTCACTGTAAGAGGTGTTTCTGTGGTCAGTCCTGGTGTCTTCTGAACATGGAGAAATTCCTCTCATGAAGAAATCTTGGTTTCTGAATTTTGAGCCTTAAAATAGCGTAGTACATAGTGTGGTTTTGGTTTTGCAGCTTCCTGTCTGTGTAGTTCCAAGCTGACAAGATGCTTGTTTGTGAAACTGGGAGCTTGAGTAGTATCTGGCTGTTCTTAAAATGCCAGCACTATAATAGGGACCATATGGTAAAAGAGTTGAAAAATGTAAGAACTTTTACATGATTAAGTCCATTTCCTTACAAAGATACGACAGATTTCAATAAAGGTTGTTCCCCACCATTAAAGTGACATAGCAGTGATTAGAACCAAAAAGCTTCTCTTCCAGTTTTTCACATGCTTGCTCACACAAATAATTTTGGTATTGAAGAAGACATTATGAAATAAGTAAAGTGGCTGACCATTTGGGGATTTTTGAAGTGACCAAATGGTGCTTTTCCCCTGCTTGTGTTTAGAATAATTAAGTAAAAGAGTAATACAGAACACCTGTCTGTAAAAATTTACATGGTCTTTAGCAAGGTTCCTGGAACTGTTCGGTAGAAAGATGTTTGAGTAGTATGAGTTTTAAAAGAGAGCTACATCCTCAGGAATGCAGCACATTCTTGCTCTCTGCACATTGACAAGATTGTTGCAAGTGGCAGAGGTTTGAATCCTGCATGGTATGAACAGGAACATGAACATAGCAGATTTATTGAATCCTTCAGGTTGGAAAAGACTTGTAACATCATCAAATGCAACCATGAACCCAGCACTGCCAAGTCCACCACTCAACCATGTCCCAAAGTGTGACATCTACATGGCATTTAAATAACACCAGGGATGGTGATTCAACCACTACCCTGGACAGCCTGTTCCAGTGCTTAACAACCCTTTTGGAGAATAATTTTTTTCCTAATATCCAATCTAAACCTCCCCTGGTACAACTTGAGGTAGTTGCCTCCTTGTTCTATCCCTTGTTACTTGAGAGAGGAGACCAACCCCCACCTGGCTACAGCCTCCTTTCAGGTACTTGTAGAGAGTGCTAAGGACCCCCTGAACCTCCTTTTTTCCAGGCCAAACAACTCCAGCTCTGCCAGCTGCTCCTCACAGGACTTGTGCTCTTCCTCATCTCTGCTGTCCTTCTTTGGACACGCTCCAGCATCTCAAAGTCCTGCTTGTCCTGAGGGACCCAGAACTGGACACAGGGCTCAAAGTGGGGCCTCACCAGGGCCAAGTACAGAGGGACAATCCCTGCCCTGGTCCTGCTGGCCACACTATTGCTGATCCAGTCCAGGATGCCCTTGGCCTTCTTGGCCACCTGGACACTGCTGGCTCATGTTCAGCTGCTGTCAGCAGCATCCCCAGGTCAGCAGGGTCCCAGCCCCTCTGCCCCAGCCTGTAGCACTGTCTGGGGTTGTTGTGACCCAAGGACAGGACCCAGCACTGAGCCTTGTTGAATCTCCTACACTTGCCTGACTGAGGGAGCCCTCAATCCTCTTGTCCAGATTGTCCATAAAGGTACTAAACAGGACTGGCCCCAGTACTGAGCCCTGCACAACCTCACTGTGGACTGGCTGCCAGCAGGATTTCACTCTATTCACCAACACTCTTTGGGCCCAGACACCCAGCCAGTTTTTTTACACAGTGAAGAGTTCACCTGTCCAAGCCATGAGCAGCCAGTTTCTCCAGGAAAATGCCAAAGTCCAAAAACAGCTGTGCTTATTTCAACCTTCACACACTCAAATGCCCCTGGATATGCTGTGTGTGTATGTGAGAGCTGTTAGATAAACTCATTGGCTCATACTGTGGAATCAGATGCATGTGGGAAGCTTATAGTCATAGGCCCCTCTTTTGCAAACATTTGCACAACTGAATAATTTCACTGGTGTAAAGAGGCCTGCTAGGCAGGAAAGCACTAGAGGTTTTTTATTTTTTTGACTTGGGGTTTGAAAGACAGACTGAGATGAGTCCCTCCTTTATCTTGGATACAGTCTGAATAAGATCTTTTGGTGTTATTTAATACTATTCTGGCAAGAGTAAAGTGAAAAAGGACAGTTTAATACATGCAGAGACCTGTATATATAAATAATGTGTTAGATTCAGAGATAGGTGTAGATGGAACTAAGAGGTATGATCATAAAAATGAAATTACTCAGCAGTGTAAAACCAGGAATGAAGAAAATATTTGGAGATTAATCCAAATTTAAACAAATAATTGCTTTGTGCTCTCTTGAAATGCTGTATCCTTGCTAGAACCCCCCCTAAGGTGCTAACTGTGATACATAATTACATATAGGCAAGACCAGATCATGGTATCTCCAGATACTGGGTTTCTCTAGGGGTTTTGCCCTTGCTTATCTCCATCTCTTTACTTGTACGTTGTTATATTATGGTTAATTACACCACAAGAAATCAAAGGTGGATTTTTTCCTAAATCTTTTTATCTGTCCCCAAGGCTGCTGCTAGCCCATTTAAGGTTTTATTTCCCTTTCAGTGGGTGACTGCAAATTGAGAACTTCTTCCTAAGTGGTCCCTTTGAAAAATGCTGATGTGATTCTTGCCCTACCCATGCTCCAGCTGTGAAAAGCTTGCTGCTGCTTGTGGGATGACCCTATAGGCACCAATGACCCTATAGGCACCGTGCCAGTGAGAGTCCATTCTATACATTGTGATGGAAAGCAATGGGAAAAGGTAATTAGAGTTTAAGGTGGTATATCAGGCATCTGTGAGACTGAGTTTATAACTTCAGATTGGAGTGCTGTGCCTTCCGGTTGATTATCTATTAATTTAAAAAAAACTTTATACCCATGAAGAGACAGCACTCTGGACTCAGTCCCCCATTTATTTGCAGGTAGATTCCCATACTCGTAGCAGGGACATAGGGTTTTTCACTGCCTTGCCTTGCCACTGTACCTTGTCCTTGAACTGGAGGCATCACAGGAGAGGTGGAAGGGCAGATCGTGAGTCAGGTACTAGGAACCAGCTGTGTTCCACTGAAATACTAGGGCATTTGCTCAGAGTGAAAAGTATCGGGTCCTAGACTGTGATCTTGGAGACTTTGTTCTGGTTGCATCTTCCCCTGCATCTCACTCCATTGTCACTTCTCAGTGTTCCAAGACCAGGATGGCAGCTGGAAAGGCTCAGTGTTGGACCATATGTCCCTGCTCCAACCTGTGTGTGTTTCTGAGCTGTTTGTGCCTTCTGAGGATCTGCTGCCATGGGAGCTGGGTTTAGCTGCCCTGGATTTTGCCTTCCTTCACATGTGAAGTGGCTGCAGCAGCAGTGGTAGTATGAAAGGCTAGAATGAAATCACACAGCTTGGCCAAATTTCAGTACTTTTCCATAGAAGTTGTGCTAGGATGTATTTGCAAGTTCCAAGGGTGTATTGGGGGGGGGGTAGTCTCAGGGGAGGGTTTCAATACCGAGTTTTTCCAAGGGAAGGTGTCTGGCTAGCTTGCAATTTACATTGTATCTCCATTCATTTATAGAAATCACTGATTATCTCTGGTTGAAATGTTCTTCAAACCAGCCCTGAGGCAGCTGACTGAGATGCTGAATTTCAACACAAATAGCCTAAATTCAATTGAGTATAAGTCCTCTACTGGGAAGTGTTGAGTAAGTTTAATTACAAGCCACTGCAGTGATGATAATAAGTGTGTCTACCAGTGCCTATAGTACTCTCATTCTTGGTGTAAATAAATTAGATCAGATCAAGCATTAGGAAAACCCATGTACTGTAAAGATGATGGATTGTTGGAAGAGGTTGCAGAGGAAAAGCTGTGGAGTTTTCTTCACTGGAAGTTATTAAGAGCATAGCAAAGAAATACCTGCTAGTGCATGACCTGAATGCACTCAGACTTGCTGCAGGCAGAAGCAGGGGGAAGAAATACAGTACAGGACTGTTTTGGAAGGATAACACATTCATGAGTTAACCATTTCACATCATTTTGGTATGCATCTCTCCCTTCTCCATGCGGAATGTGGCCTTAAGTGGTAATTTGCTCTCTTTTGCCCCTTATCAAAAAGACACCATAGCTGTAGTTAATTATGCTGGAAGCAATGTATCAAGAGTGGATGCAGTGCCATTTCATAAGTGTTACAGTGTTGCCTGCTGCTCCAAAATCAGCTCCAGATAATGAACTAAAACTTGAAAACCTCAAACTTGGAATTCGCCCCTTTCCTTCCAATATTATTTTTTGCACTTGAGGCTTCCATGTGCAGCTGTACCTGGGGGAGGAGAGTAATGCAGCCTTGGCCCAGGTGTATCCCTATAAGGTATTCAGTGGTAGAAAAAAGTTACAAGGGTAATTTGAATAGTTGTTTAGGGACATATACATAACCTATATGTGAGCTACATAGGTTACTTGGGTTAGGGTTAGGATTAGGGTCAGAGTTATCACATATCCTTGTGATATCAAGGATATATGAGGAATGGAAAGGAGCTTCAATGGGTATTTTGACTTGCTACTTGTAGCTATCTGACTTCAATATCTGCCCTAAGAGCATAGGAATACAGGCTCCTGCTGAGAGAGGCTGCTGCTTTGAGTCACTCTTGGCAGGAGCCTCTCCCCTTGAACTGAAAACAGAGACTAATTTCCTGATTTAGGAGACACAATTTGTTATGAGAAATTGGGCAATGTAAATATCAGCAGCAAAGATCCTCATGAAAGAGGAGAGCGCTGCTGGAATACCTACCTGCTGGATGTACAGTTCCCTGGAGTCTGCTGTAGGTGGGGCATGACTTGTGGCAAGTAGAAAGCTGCTGTAGTTACTCTGGGGTTGAATTTGCTGTTACCTATTATCAAAAATAGACTGTTGTGTTCTGGTGTATAACTTATTATCTATATTTTGTATAACTGTTGCTATTAGTCTCTGTTTATTAGTACTGCTTATCTTTCCAAGGTCCTTCTAGCAGATGTCTGCTTGGAAAGCCTGGGTTTAATTTTTGTTGATATTGTGGTGTCTCTGCAGGCCAGAACAATAGTCTTTTTTACTCCCCAGCTCCCCTGCTGCTGGAGCTGAATGTCAGGGATTTGCAGAGTAAAGAGCCAGAGAAGAAAAGTGGGGCAGCATTTGTGCTGCTCCTTGTTTTCCATCAGTTGTAATGCCTTATACCTCCAGGTATAAGGTGCATCCTGAGTCTCTCTATTCCACCTGCAAATAGTTTCCACTCTTTTTCCAGTTTAAAGGTTTTTCTCTTTCCTGGGTGAGATCAGACACCCAATGTGTTCATGCATTGCCCAAGAGGAAGAGTGAAAGTCCGTACCCTATGTGTTTGTACGGTTAAACATGGACTAGAAAACAGAAATGCAGATGGTTTGGGGTTTTATTTGTAACTTCCAATCCCATATTATATCCACAAGATCACCAGATCTTTGTTACAAGGTGCTTTATGGTCATGGGAATATTCAGCATTGGTGGTGACAGGTGGAAAGCTGATCCATCCCAAGTGTCTTTACACTTTGAACTGTTCTGGAGCAAATAAAGATGAAGTGCTCAGAATGGACATGTGAGAGAAGCAAAAGTGGGGGATATTTTTTTCCTTGTATTAGAAAGTTAAAGCAAAATGTTTGGTTTATTTTTTCTACTTCATGCAGTTTCTGGAAACATCAGTACTATCATGCTGGTGAGAAATATGGGGAGTGTTGCAGGAGTTCATTTAATGCAAATCCTTACTTATCTATTGCATAGTAAGTGGTTTGTAGTAGATATATTTAGGACAATATGTGCAAAAATGTTGCTTTTTCTGCAAAGTGGTGGTGTTCCACACCTCATTGTCCTCCAAAAGCTTTTGTGGGCTTGTTCTCTCCTCTCAGACATTTTAGGGAACTGTGTTGGGGAACGGGTAAAGAGGCTGCTTAGGGCAGGACCCAGGCTGTTATTTGATGTGAGGACAGCAGAAGTATCAGCTCCAGAATGGGTTATTACCATACCTGGTGCCCATCTCAGATGTTTGAAACTGACTTGGTATGTTCACCACAAACACAACAGTCTGACATTGTTCAACCTGCTTGTGTGTATTTGTGTCATTTAAATTGTGTAAAGGAGAGGACACAGGAATTCTATTCCTTGCTTACCTGAAGACCCCGAATCCATGTTGTACACAAGGTAGAAATCCAGTTTTTCATTTTCTTTGGTGTAACATTATTTCTAAAGATAGGACACACCTAATACGTGAGTCAGTTCCCTACATGCCATTAGTCTCTTATATGCCATAGTAGAAGGCCACTTCTTTGTGGTAACCAGGAAGGAACAGATGTTTTTATCACCTTTTGTCACTATGAGTAGTGCCTTACTCATGATAACCACCCATGGGGATCAGTCAAGCTATTTGTGCAGTAAAGTGTTCTTCTCTGTGTGGGAGATTATCAGAAGGTGGTCTATATTAAAAGAACAACCAGTTTTCTCATGCACTAGAATGTTTCCAATGGGATCACCTTATTTAATTCTTGCATTAGAATGTTTCCAATTGGATCACCTCATTTACTCAGAGAAAATTTCTAGAAATTATTCCCTGCTGAAATGAATTGTGATTTCAGTGGAGCAGTTGTGGCAATTTAGGAACAGTTCTACTCTAAACTCATGTGCATGGACTCTGGGTGGCCTGGGAAAAGAAACTGGGTAGATTTGACAGTGCAGTGTGATTCCAGCTTTCACCAAGGCAGGATCTAAACCCTGTTGTTTTGTGAAGACATTGATATATTCATTGTGAGATGTTTTTCTGCTTCTGTTGAAACCTTGCATTTGGTAAAGAGATAAATGCTATCTGCCAATCTGTCTCTCTTTGGAAAAAGTGCCATTTTTATAATTACTGTTTTATTTGCTTTGATGGAGGTGCCTGGGCTTGTGAAGTCCTGCAGTGTTTGAGCTGAATGGTCTGATCAAGGGAAATTGCTGTCAAATTTTCTTCTACTTTGGTAAAAGTCAATTTGGTACACAGAGTTGGTGAGATGCCAAAGAGACGTGTTTTTCTGAAGCCCAAGCTCTGTTTTGTGTGAATGTCATGTAAGGACTGTGAGATGAGTTCAAGGAAGAAGAGGGGAGCCCTTTTCTCATGATGGAAATCCTTGGAAAGAATTTAAGACCAGGACAGATGAAGGGAGTGGTATTCTTCAGCTGAGTGTTCCAAGTGAGGAGTGGAATTGAATGAGTGTTAGGGACTGAATGTGTCTAACCATGTACATGTGCATTTAGTCTTGCAGGTTGCCTTTGATGTAGAATTGTTAATTATCTTTTTTCAACTTACAATTAAAAAAAATAAACAGCTGGGGGATTTTTTTCCCCCCATGTGGGTGTTGTTTCCTCAGTCCTGGTTGCTCTGGGTGGCATTGTTCATTGCCAAGGTTTAAGTGTAGTTTAGGGTTAATAGTTAGGGCTAGGGGTTAGGATTAAGGGTTGGGTTAGGCTTAGTCAGGGTTAGATTTAGAGTTAGGGTTCACAAGCTTAATTATGTCTCTCCACACACTATAAGCTCATCTGCACTATTATCTTGTTGATTAAATTGCAGTGATCTGTTTTGTTTCTAAGCAAAAAAAAAAAAAAAAAGATATGTAATAATTGAGAGGCAGTAATCGGAATTTTCCAGTGCTTTTTCAGCAGGGAACTGTAGCACTAAGCTTTCTCAGTCTTGAACTTTCTCTTTTGTTAAAGGTAATGTATCTAAATAGATATTTATTTTTACCTGTGAATGTTTTTTGAAATAGAAATTTTTCCACTCATTGTCCATTAATATAATTTGGCACAAAGATAGACTAATTGCATGGGCGGGCACAGTGCTAGAGATATAAATCTCTTCCAGTGACAGTGTCTTGAAATAGCAATCAGTCAAGATATCATCACCGCAGTGTTATACTGCAGATAGATTTTGCTGCCTTTCTGTAAGGGTGAGTGTTATATTGAACCCATACATGTGTGTGTGTATGTACATGTGTGTACTGTGTGTGCAGCTATGGATATTTAGTGCTGTTGGATCCTTCTGTCCCTGAACCATTCAGATATGATGGATGGTACTGTGTAGATATCTAAGCAAAAAACAGTCTCTGCCTTCTCCTTTCTCCAACTTCACCCACACTGTAACACTCTGTGCTGTCGGTGTCAGCTGTTACCCACAGTGCTTAGGTGGGAGATGTGACCCTCCTCGGTCATGTTTAGCTATCCCAGGCCCATCTAACATCCCTGGAAATCCTGGAGTTGACCAGCTTTGAACTCAATATTTGAAGCCAGATTTCAAGGGATTAAATGTCCACTTGGCTTGTTGGATTTAGGTCCTCAGTTACCCACCTTCTTGCCTGTCCCCACAGGGAAGCACTTTTGTTCTCTCTCCTAAACTGAATAATGGCAGTCTGTCACCTCAGTCTTGCTGGAAAAGCTGTAAAATGCCAGAGCAGAAGTAGCAGGCTTGAGGTCTAGTACTCTGCTTGTTGTGGTCACCTGCTGTTCAGTGCAGGGAGCTGCAGAGAAAGGACATTTGTGTGGCCATTCCTCTACTGCCATGTTCCAGGTATGGGATCACAGCCGAAAGTCTGTTTTTATCTGTTTTTCTGTTACTGGTGTATTCACTGTTTAATACAAGCAAAAATATTCCAGAAGCAAACCTGGTTCTGACATGTTAGTCTTGGTTCCCTTGTGCTGATCTCTTCTTGCCCATGCTGCCACTGAACCACCAGTGGGACAAGTCTGGAGACTCAGCATCAGGGAATCTCTGACTCACTGATGACACAGCTGCAGAAATGGATTTTCTTGGCAGAAGAGACTAAAACGTGTGGTTTCAGAGAAAAAAAAATCCTTTGGCACTTACTTTATGTTGCCATTTTCAAAATGGCATGTTCTGTCAGAAATGCTGCTTCCAACCCTTCTTGCTTGCTTTGGACACACTCTTTGATGGGGAAAGCAGACTTGGGGCCAGAAGTCCTTCCTTTGGGTGTCCACCCCTTCAAGGCAAAGGCTATTTTCTAGATCACAGGACTCAAGTCTGACTGTCTTTATCAGAGTTAGCTGCTGCATGTCCTCCTGTGCCTCAGCACATACAGCACCTCCTGAGTGGAGTGCAGGCACTGGCTGTTCTGCTTGATTGTGAGTCGTTCCCTCCTTGCAGTGCAGCTGCTTTGCAGGACAGTTTAAACCAGAAGCCAATGCAACACACGATACCCAGCTATCTGTGGCATGAAATGGTGTTACCACTTGAAAGGCAGCCCAGAGCCTTGTGGTTGTCCTCTCAAACGGACTCTGCTCTCTGCTAAACATAAAAGGACATCATGTAAGTAGCCTCACTTGCGCCAAAGTCAGGTCACCAGCTGTGGATCTGGCTCCACGTGTCTGGTGTGTTCTTTAGCAGCAGTGATAATGGTATTTAAAGAGACTTTTACTGAGGTTTTTGACTCTTTGATGTTTTTTACTGCATCTGGCTCCATTACTGGCTTTCTTACCATTCCCATAACATCTTTTTCTTTTTGGGAGCTGTTGTACAAGCAGAATCTTGTACGGCTGAAAGCATTAAAGCCAAAGGGTTCATGAAGAGAGTGCAGAACAGGTTGATTCTGACTCTGGTTGCTCCTAGCTGGATTCAAAGGAAGCTGACACACCAGTCACCTCATATCCAGTCCCATGGTTCTACCTTAATTTTAAGCTAGAGTACACAATGTTTTTCTCTGTAAAAGGCCATAATGAAAGCAAGAGTGTTGGAAGAAATAAGGTAATTTACTTTTTATGGGTGTTCCTTCCTTCCTGCAGTTAATGTAAATTCAGCCTAATGAGCAGTTTAATGTAAGTGCACCATACATTCAACTTACCAGCACAGACTGCAGAAAAAAATGACCACTGAACAAGTTACTGGCATAGTCTGAAGTACGTGGGTCTTACTATATAAAGTAGTATCAAAATCATGTTAGGAGGCATCAAAATTTCTTCGGATTGCCTAATTCTCTGACACAAAAGCACAAGCTTTTGAACATTTTGAAATCTGGGTTTCTGAAGGTTTAGATAAATTTGCCTTTTTCTAGAATTTTTAAAATCTGAATAATTCCTACCAAGAAAAGCCTTTTTTGTGATACTTCATCCTCAGTGGTTGTGTTTCTTATCAGAGGTTGTCTGCCATGTGTTAATGTAAAGAAGTACTTAGGACAAAACATGTTGGGACCAAGCACTAAGTGGGGTTATGAAAATGTGTGACTCTGAAAATGGACCAGAGCTGTGGATGCAGTTGCAATTTTTGCAGATGAGTGATTTGATTTGGAAAATAATCACTCCAAAGGTGGGGAGACATTCTGGCTCGAAGAAGCAGGCTGCCACTGCTGAGAAGTCAAGTTAATGATTTAACAAACATCACTTTTTAATTTTCCCTTTTTAATTGCAGAAGTCAGTCAGAGTTCATCTCCTGCATGTTGGGCCACGAGGAAGAACAGCTTCCTCGTCATCCCTTATGCTGGCTTTTTCTCACTGTATGTATGAAACCAAGGGGTGATTTTTTTCCTACCAGTTTTAGTAACTAAAGTCACAACAAACAATTCAAGATTGCACATAATCATGATGGCTCAGTCTGTTTAGAAAGTTTTCTTTGCTGTGTAGCAGCCAGCACATGTTTTTCCATATGGAATTTTTCAGTCTCTTGTGCTCTGTTGCTGCTGGAAGCAGAGGACACTTGGGTGAGTGAGGAGAACCCTTGCCCTGCCTTCACTCTGTACTGGGACAAGTGGGCTCCAAGACTGGTCCCAGCAGCCTTTGTCCTGATTTTCAACAAACAAAGCACCCAGTTTGCCTAGTGCACTGACCTGTTTGCCCATGGCTTGCTGAACTCACTCAGCCATGGCCTTTTTCCTCCAGCTTGACTGGGCAGATCTTGAGGCTGCCAGTCCTCCTTGTCTCTGACCTTCTGGCAACAGCAAGACAAACTCTCTCTTCTCCTCTGCACATTTGCAGTCTGCCTTCAAGAAAAGGCCTTCTCTTTGCAGCTTTTGTTTATTAAATTGAGAAAAAGAACAACGCCCCGAACCCAAAGCCCTGACATTTATTGGCAGCATGGCAGTGATTCAGGCAAGCACAAATCCTGTCACCACCTTACTATGTCATTTGGGAATATCATTACAATAGTGCACGTTCACACAGCAGTATTTCCTCAGTGTCCTGGCCCTGGAAAACCTCCTGTTACTGGATACTCACCAAGTTGTTAGAAATAGAAAGTTTGGAAGCAGATGTGGCAAGATTTATAAACATATATTAGCTATCTTCTTGCTTCTGCCTTAATCACAGAACCTAATCATAGATTTGTAGAAAGGTTTTCATTTTCTCTTAACTAGGGCTCAAAGCCCAGACCTACCCATACTTATTTCTCATAGCTCTGTTCCCAGAAACAGGCACAGGGAATGTAACAAAAGTATTCCCAAGATTAGCCTGCTAGCCAGAAACATCCTGAGTAATCTGCCCAGAGGAATGGATGCTGAACATACTCTTGCTGCAGTTGATGGCTCCCCCTTCCTGCCATTTGAGGCTTCTTTATTAGTTTCTAACAGCTTTAATTTTCTGATGCTTTTCTTACACATCTCTTTGATACCTGGGATTTTGGGTTCTTTGAATGCAAGGCAAACTGGCTGTAATTCATTCAAGTGTCTCTGTGCAAATGTCCAAAATGGTACCTCTTTAATCTGATCCTGTAATGCCTTGCATTTTTTTCATTCTTCTACCTTGTTACTACAGTATTTTACTGGTCAGGTACACTGGAGCCCCTGTGAAGGCAGGAAGATACAGCTCTTCTGAAAAGCAGCTCTGTAGTGACACAGCATTACATTCATTGATGGTGGTCGTAGCAGGGAAGATCTGTGTTGGTTAATAGATGTTAATGCTATAAATTGGCCAAGTTCTGAATTTGTGTTCTTTCAGGGGACTGCCAGCACAGACAGGCTTGCAGACTCGGCTATGGGATCAGTGCTGAATCTGTTATTCTTCCGGAATTAAAGTGTTGTGATTTAGAAAAGTTACTTTCTTTAACATGAGCAATGAGCTGGGTTGCTGTCAGTGGCAGCACTGCTGGGGAAAAGCAGCATCTTGTCAAAGCTGTACTTTCCATAAAGAAGCAAGAATGCCTCGGTATGATCAGTAACCCTCCTCCTGTGGCCCTGTTAGTTTGCAGACAGAAAAGACTGATGTAGGCAAAAGATGCTTTTTATCACGTAGGACTCGCAGAACTTTATTTGTTTCCAGTGGCCTCTGTTTTATACTTAAATGTTGCCTTGATATATATGAATGTCAAATAAAAACTGTAGCAGTCATTTTAAATATAGCAGAGGCTTGAGATGAGTGGAATTAAGGAAAAGGCAGGAAATTGGTTTGGCTGCTGTATTGGTAAAGCCACTGGCACAACTTACAGAATTGGTTAAACCATGGAAATAAAGCACGTCTTTTCTGAAAAATTGAAATGTTAGTTTCTACACATTTATCTTTTTCCTTTTTTTAAATATGGCAATGTAGGGAGCTGGTAAAGGGTTAGCTCTGTTCACAGAGCATCTTGGAAGCTTTAAGAAAATAGATGAATTAATTCTAGTTGCTTAAAAAAAAGTTTAGTTTGTAAATAGCATGAGAAGGCGTAGCAAGAAGGATGTTGTAGGACTGTTTGAGAACAGTCTTTCAGCAATTTAGAACCAAAAGGTTTTTCTTTATCAAAATTCTGGATATAAAATGGTTTAATCTGCTGCTTACTAGAAATGAAGGGCTTGCCTGTGTTGTTCCAAAATGTGCAGTTGTGGAAATGAGTAGTTAATGGGGAGTGTGGATGTGGTAAGAAATCATGGCCAGGCATACATCAGAAAGCAATTCTTCCTCCATCTCGTCCTCATTTTGCTTGATGGAAAAGCAGCACTATAGAGCCTGGTATGTTTATTTTCTGTCGCTTTGCAATCACAAAAAATGCAAAGCACAAATCTCTTTCATGTCAATGATATTTCAAGGGGATTCCAGGTCTAAAAGGAGAAAGAAAAACAAGTTATTTCTTATTTATTTGCTTTGTTTTCTTTTAAAGCTAGAAATACACTGTGAAGATGTACGATCAGGGAAAGGCCTGGGAACCTCAGCTGTGCTAAGCCCTCCTTGCCAGAACCACTGGAGTCCTCATCTCCACACTGGGATGGCCAAAGGCTCCTGGGGCTGGAGGGCTGAGCAGGGTTGTAGGGAGTCTTCCTCAGCAATGCCTGTGTCCTGCTGCCTGGCCAGAAGGGAATTAAGGGCTGACTGCCTGCTCCATGATTCAGAGAGATTCCAAGGAAGAAAGTATGCCTTTTCTTGCAGGAAATCACAAGACACAAAGGGAGATGCCTTTGCTACTTTAGGTGTAGGAAGAAGCTGTGTTTTGTGTTACTTGGGCATTGTCTTTGACTGAGTAAGAAATGCCCAGAGGAAAAGGGCCAGTGTAGACTCTGAGGCAGGAGCATGGTGAGATTTCCCTAGAGAGGTTAACAAACTTTTCCAAAGTCATAGTGTCTCTGGAAGCACCTTTGCTACTGGACCATGAGTTCCTGTGTGGGAGTTAAACCTACTTGCATAATCCACATGCCAGCTCAGTTGTTTTCTAGTTGTGAATTGATCAGGTCGTTGATTTGTTGCAAACATCAGAATTTGGAAGTATTTTAAGTCTGTTCTAAAGTCTGGTTTTGCATTGTTAATTTAGTAATATAAAGCTGCATGTGCTGCTTGGCCTTTCTCTAACAGCATTTAATAGTGGACTTTCTGAATATTGTCCTCTTTTATGAAGATCAAAGTGGTTTGCCTGCTTTTTAAGAAAGCAACCAATTCAGCCAAAGTTACAGAGAAAACCACCTGGTGATATAAGCCTGGGGACCCAGACATGCTTTTCCATTTGCAGGAAGGACGCTGTTCCTTGGCAGAAATGGAGCATAAACAAAGAAAGAAACAGTGAGAATGTGATTACCAGGCACATAGAAAAATACTTTCAAGCAAGTCTCTTTGAGATCAAGAAGTGTTAAGACAGATCCTGTCCACAGTGACCCCAGGCAGGTCACCACTGACCCAAGCCCAGCTGAGGGTATGAGCTGGCAAGAGGGCAAAGACATACAAGTCATACACACAAATTAGTTTTGTTACGGCATTCATCCTGAACTAGTGTAAGGAAGAGGTAGGACAGCTTGGAAGCAGTTATAATAGCTTCCTTCTGGAAAGAAATTTGATGATTTGCCATTGTTTTTCTGTGGCTGAGATGGATGGCAGAGGTAGATGTGCCATTGTTCACAAATGATGCTGTGACAGTTCCCTGCTCTGGATTGTCATGCCTTGCTTGGAGCCAGTGAGTCTCAAGGCTGCCAAGGGCAGACCACAGTCTAAAACTTTGTGAGGAGCCACCAGGTTGCTGTGATATTTCATAATTCATTACAGAGGAGGGATTGTTGCCTCTACATGTACCCATTCAAAAATTTTCCACTCTTTAAGAGGCAATGAAAATGGTGAAATTCTGAGCCAAGGGAAACATAGGTGATACAGAAACCATCAAATCTTTTTCCTGGACAAAACTGTTTCTGGCACCTCCTTGTCTCATGTGCCCTGAAAAATCCCCTCTATTAGTAGGGTGTACTTGTCAGAAGGACAGAAGCCCTGTATCTATCTCCTCATCTCAGTGGGCATCTTGGGCCCTTTGCAGTGCTAATTGCTTGTGAACTCTTCTCTTTAAATTTATCTTAGTTTTTATTTTTGGCTCATAATACTCAGCCACAGAGGGCTCCTTTAAAAACTATCTGAAAGCAAGAGAAACACTTTTGCCTGAAGAGTCCCCGAGACTCTGGGACATGCAGTAAAAAAAAAATTTACTTTCCACTCTTTCTATTAATTACTTCCAGAATTTACTGCAGAGGTCCTCTGCCTTCTTAAGGCTGGATATTTTTGGGGTACTGTGCACTGTGCATGGTTCCTCCCCTGCTGGTAACCCCAGGTTCTGTGGTGCCATGGTTCTCCCAGCCCCTCGTAAGAGAGGGTCTGTGGACCCTGGCCTTGGCATCACTCCTTGCCGGACACCCCACTGGGATTTATCACTTCCTCCAAAGTGACAGCTTTAGAATCCTGGCAGTATTTGTGCTGGCTGACACATGAGCATTGCCTCCCACAAGGATTTCAATAGTTTCTTCCTGCTGCAGTGTCTCTGATAGTTGAAGTATCTGATCCAATAAAAGATCATGTCTCAGCAGGTGTTGCGGCTTCAGCAAAGGTCTGTCAAGTGTAGAAGGTGGTGTTTATGCATACATTTTAATCCTTGTTTACTCAGTACTTTTAAGGTACTCTAAAATGCTGGCTTCTCATTGTTACTATTACCACTGCATCTTCACTTTTTCATGAGAAATTAGTGCAACAAATGGGACTTCTGAAATTCTTTAGTCACAGCATTCCAGATGTCTTGGAGGTATCTAGTCTGACACAAGTGTCCCCCAAGACCCCAGTGCAGCAAGAGGAGTTGGAAACCGTGTTTCAGTTAGAATTGTTATCATGGAAGCATGTTGGAATAAGTTACACAACTGGAACACTGCAGTGGAGGGCTACAAAGTTTTCAGAATAGACTGGGAAGGAGCAGGAATGTTGCACTCCCTGTTAAGGAATGGGTAGATTGTGAAGGGCTGTCTCTGAGAAGCAGCTACAAACAGGTTGAGCTTGTGGGTAAAAGTCAAGGACCACACCAACAAAGGACACCTTGTGGGTGGGATCTTCTACAGGTGTCTGACCAGGGGCAACCTGTTGCAGGGGCCTCTTGACTCAGCTACAGGAAGCATCATGCTCACAAGCTCTAATCCTGATGGGGGATTTCAACCATACAGGTATCTGCTGGAAAAGCAATGCAGCTGGCTGTAAGCAATCCAGGAGACTCCTGGAGTGCATCAAGGGTAGATTTCAGATCCAAGTGTTACACAAACCAATGAGGGAAGATGTATTAGTGGACCTGGTACTCACCAATGCAAATGGAGTCACTACAGGGGTTAAGATTGGAGGCGGCCTGGGCTGTAGTGAGCATGCCCTGGCTGGGTTTGTGATCTCAAGAAACATGGGTGTGGCAAAGAGCAAAGTCAGGACCCTGAACTTTAAAACAGTAAACTTCCAGCTGTTTAAAGAATTAGTGGATGAGACTCCCTGGGAAACTCACTGCTCTGAGTTTATCCTAAATCCTGTCCTTAGCTGACCAGAGCTGCCAACTCTTTAAGGCCACTTTTCTTAGAGCACGTGACCTCTCCCTCCCAATGTGTAAGAAATCAAGTAAGGCAGGCCAGAAACTAGCATGGCTGAGCAGGGACTTTCCTCTCAAGCTGATGCGCAAGAACAAAATGCACAGCTAGTGGAACCAGGGTCAGATGACTGGGGAATGTACAGGGATACCGTTTGGATGGGTTGGGATGGGATCAGGAAAGGTAAGGCACAGATAAAATGGGACATGGCAAGGCACGTGAAGAATAACTAGGAGGGATTATGCAAGTACAGTGGTCAGAAAAGAAAGGCCAAAGAGAATCTACCCCCCACCCCCTCCCATAAAGGAGAAGGGAGAGCTGGTGTCAAGGTAGGGGATCCTGCCCCTCTTCTCTCATGAGACCCCACCTGGAGTGCTATATCCAGCTCTGGGGCCCTCAACACAAGAAAGAGGTGGATCTGTTGGAATGAGTCCAAAGGAGAGCCATGAACATGGTCAGAGGCATGGAGCACCTCTCCTATGAGGACAGGCTGAAAGAGCTGGAATTGTTTAGCCTGGAGAAGGCTCCAGGGAGACTTCATTGTGGCCTTTCAGTACTTAAATGGAGTTATAAAAAAGAGGGAGAGCAACTTTTTACATGGGCTGATAGTGATGGGACAAGGGAGAATGGTTTTAAACCGTAAGAGGGCAGATTTAGATTAGACATTAGAAAGAAATTCTTCACTGTGAGGATGATAAAGCACTGGAACAGGTTGCCCAGAGAAGCTGTGGATACCCCATCCCTGGAAGTGTTCATGGCCGGGCTGGATGGGGCTCTAGGCAGCCTGATCTAATGGAAGGTGTATCAGTGGGTTCAGAAGAAGATTATCTTTAATGTGCCTTCCAACCAAGCCATTACATGATTCTGATTCTATGAAGTGAGTGTAAAACTGTGTGCAAAAGATGCTGACTGATACACTGCAGTGGGTGAGACCAGCAGATAAAGATATTTTTGCAAAATTCTTTCTTCATGATGAGGGCCAGGGAAGAGCACGTCTTGGAGAGAACAACAGCAACACAAATAGCCTTGGGAGTGAGCTTTGGCTGAGGTGTGTGTTCTGTGTTTGTCTCTTAATTTAGCAGTATCGGGAAAACCCACAAAGGAAAAAAATGTGGATATTTTCCAGATACAGAGTGATTCAGGGCTGTAATTACAAATGCTCGCCTACTGAAATATTTGTACAATTGCCATGGGATACTGTAACTAGCAACATCCATTGGATTGTTTTTAAATCTAAAGCAGTAACATTGTGCTGGTGTACCTGAAGTCTGCACTAGTGCTTGGCAAACCTGCCTCTGCATGGCAGGTTTAGGTTCTGTACAGCTTAAGAAATGATGCTTTTACTGCTCAACTGCATTAACTGAGAAATCTTTGTCAAACTCATTTGTGTCTGAGTCCTGTGCAGAGTGCACTGAGTGATTCCACAGTTGCAAGGATTTACTTTATTCCTTTCAGTTTCATTATAGAAAAGAGTGAATTGGGGAGGGTTTTTAGTTTCGGTTTGGGTTTTTTTTTGCTTTTGATTGCGCAGGGATTCTATGGGCTAAGAAGCCACTAAAAAGGAACAGAATGAGAGTGAGAGATTATGCAGGACAGGAATAGAGTCTGTTGCAAAGTTGCAGATTGTTTATTGCCGCCGTGCTTTGATAAGTGACAGCAACTGGCTGTAATTCTCCCGGTGCTGCCCAGCTGCTTTGATCAGCAGTGAAACTGTTAACAGTGCTGACAATGAATTATTGTCGACGGGCATTGCAGCTTGAACTTCCACTGCCAAACAGTGGCAGATCACACCCAGTCAGGGCTATTGTTTAAGGCTTTCTTTGGAAATATCGCTAGGCTGAATCATGTTGTGCTTCTTCTCATGATTTTCTTCCACAGTCACTGTGGTTAGAGAGTCGCCCTGGTTTTCTGAGCGAGAGCTGGGTTCGCAGGCAGGGTGCTGGCAGCGTGTGGGAGGTGTGTTTGAGAGCCACGTGCCCCTGGAACACAGGCTGTGCATGCAGGTGTCTTCTCTGGGTCCTGTGCTGATCTGCAGCCTGGAGGTGCGTAGCATCCCCAGGAGGGGATCAGAAAGCTCTCTGTGCATGTAGCAGGCAGTGAGGAACTGAGGAAGGGATGGTGGCTCTGAATGCAGGTGTTGTGTGGGAGAGAAGAGTGATTGCCGTCTGAGGCTGCAGGCACTGCGGTGAGTGTCCTTTTCTCCTTTCCCAAGACTGATCCAAACCTTCCTACTTTCTTAACACTCTCTAAAATCTTCCCTTTCTGGAGGCCCTTTCTTTATGCCTTTCAGTCTCTCCTTTTCTTTTACCTGACCTTCTCTTCTCCCCTCATCTCTTCCCCTCCTTTCAGTCTCTTCTTCTTTGTTTCCATCCCATGCCTCAGAGGCTGGACAGTCTTAAGCAATTGCAGTGGGTTCTTTGAACATTTATAGTCTTATGCTTTGGGAACCTTTGACTAGCAGAAATTGTAGCTGATGGATTTAAAAGTATCTGAACACCCTATTTGCATTTTTGCCTGTCTGCTCAAAACCACAGTCAGCTCCCTTGAGGCTTGAATTCTGATAGCAGCAGCTGTGGCAGTGGCATCCTGTGATTTGCTTCATCAGTTGACATTTCAAGGAATTTGGACTGATATAACAGGGTTGGCCATCTTACTGCCCTCTGCTGCTAAACAACTCAGGTACCTTCTCACCTGCATAAAGGGTAGGTATAATTGGCTTTATTAGTGAGAGCCCACATGAAAGTGTGCCCCCTCCATATGTTTTTGTTATTATTACTGTAATAATACCAGTGGTCTGTATTGATTTGTGGTATATTTTATTCAGCTAAATCCACAATCAGCCCAATCCTTCTCTATGTCTAGATTGCTTGTAGAATTAGGAGTTTTAGCAGTGTTTTCAGGATCAGGAGCAAATCCTCTAAAAATTAGGTCTTGCCTATGTAAACAACTTGCACTACTTTTTAACTGCTGTTCTGTAACATTGATACAACCTTCCCCTAGTGCGAATTCAGCTATGCCAGTATGAACATACTTATACCAGTGTGGCTTGTTTCCCTGTGGGAAAGAAGAACCAGCTCTTCTGGTATAAAGCACCAAGGGTGAACTGGTACAAAATCATGTATAGAACAAGTCTTGGTCTGCAGACTGCCTCAATAACTCTTTGACAAGCAAGTGTTGAATATGCTGTGTATTTATAATCTTGTCTTTGTGACCAGAAGTACAGTGGAAAGACTTGGTGTTGTTACTGCTATTATGTATTCACAGTTAAGAAACCAAGAACTGGCCAATGTGTTGGCTATAAAGTCACGACTGTGAGTCATGTGAGTCGTGGTTGTTGTTTATTTATAAATAAAGTACCTAAGATTTTATTCACTTTCATACTGATTACTGACCATTGCTTTTATGTACAGCCAAATGGCAATGTAGTGGCAGAGATGTAAATTCCAGTAATGCTTACTTGGAAGTGCCTTTGAGCTTTCAGGGAAATAAAGAGATATTTTAGCCATGTCACAAAAATGGTTCCTGAAAATCCACTTGTACCAGGGAAATGTGAGTGCCTGGTGGGTGTGAAACACTTATCTGTGGTCATGTACCTCAGTCATCAGTAGGGCAGGGCAGTCCAGAGACCAGTAGTACACAGCGAAACTGAAAAATTCCAATCAGACACTATAATCCTAAACATCATGGTTTATCAGTAGGGTTAATCTAGATGATCAGTATGTGTTTTGTAACAAGGAATGTGTAGGGAAGACTCTTGATGTTTGCAGGCAAAGGAGAAAAACATTTGGTATAGAAATCAATTTATATTCAGAGCTTTTTGGGAAGGCAGTGCCACCAGCAGAAATGGTTTTTTTGGGGAAAGAACTGTCTTAATTGTACATGGCTGATGACAGGTGTCTGGAAACATGGGGCCTAACTAAAGCTTTTAGGTTCTCTTCTACCAGAGAAAATAAGTGGGATAGGCTCCTTTTCTTCTACAAGGTAAGAGGTTATTTTGAGGTATTCTAAGTTATTTCAAGGTGATAGTGATGTGAAGGAATTGATGGAGGTGGGAGAAGCTGGTGCCATTAAGGGACTGCAAAACTTTGTTAGAAGGAATGTCCTTTGTTGTACTGCTTGTTGGCACAGTTACCTTGACAGGTTGTTGAGGGAAGTAAATTTTCACAGAACCTAATAGTTTCCTCCTATGAGTTAGTGTCACCTCTGTCTAATTTAATTCCCACCTTTGCTTGTTGTGAGTGCCATTTCCATGATGCATTTCTCAACTTCATTACCTCCAGACTGAGCACTGCTTCAGGAGCAGCTTTCCAAACTGCAAGGGGCTTGTTTTGCAGAGCAAGGTACAAATCTTCTTTGCTGTTTCTTCCCTGAGCTCACTTACTCCCCACAACTGCAGTGATGGTGGCAGAGGGGACTGCCATGAGCAGGCTGAGGCTGCTGGGGTGGCACAGGCAGGCAGCAGGTGGTAAAACTGCTGAATGGTCAGCAAGAGCAAGCAGCTGACCTTGAGCAAATCTGCAGCTGGGTTGTAACCCAGCCAAGTGTCCAACTTGCCCTGGTCTTTGCTGCCTCTTTCTAGGAGGAAAGTGATCTGTGGGAGTCCTTTTGCTGGGTTACATTACTTCTTTCCCTGAGCTGACTCATAGGTTTTGTCTGTTCTGTTTGAATCGGGTGGGAACTGCAAGCTGTCAACAGCTGAACTTTCACCTTAAAGAGTCCAGCAACATTGGCAGTCCCGCAAGGAGAGGCAGAGACATCAGACAGGTCCTTGCCTGCATCTCTTGGCAGCATGGTTTGCAGTCAGGACAGTTTATGTGAGATTGACAGACAGAGGCAGTGTCAGCTTGGCCCCACTCCCACAAAATTCTGCAGAATACACTCCTGAGCAGTTTTGGAAAACTTCTTTTATTAGTCTGCTCACATCCACTTTTAACCAGATAGGAAATTGTTCATTATAAAAGGCCCAGTTGTCCTTACAGCAGTCTCATTACTGGTGTCTGAGGAGTGAAGCTGTTAATATCTGTGTTTATACATTTCTCTAAAGATGAAGAGATGAATGCAGTGGAAGATTAGTTTTGCTGTGAAAGGCACTGAATGAGCTGAACTGATCAAGGGGAAGACATTAAAGTGTTACACTCTTTAGTTTTCTCTGCTTCACTCAGACATGAGATACTGTGGTCTGTTGCTATTTAGCAAATACATTTGGATCCAAGTGCTGCTTGAGATGATAGAAACCCAATATGCTTTTAGAGGCAGAGGCAATTATTTGTTATGTGTTTGTACAGCTCCTAACACCGTGGGTTGCTGTGCCTCCTGATTGCTAATGGCTGAGCAATAGTGTTTGTTACTGGCAGTAATAGCAGCCTGTGTTCATGCCCTGTAGGGGAATTTGGTACATGTGCACAGCCATGGGATGTTAAAGATTTTGTACCTTTTAGAGGCACCACAAAGTCTGCACAGACCATTTGCCTTCTGCCATTTTAAATGCTTCCTTACTTCATTTAAGAGATATTTGTTTTCTTTCCCCTGTTGCCCTCCCAAATTTTTCAAATCTTTCCCATCAGGACTCTTTTGTTTATAAATTCTTCTGTGTTTGGAGCTTGTAGGCAGCAACTACTTCGAAGCCTGCTTTTCTAATACAAACCAAATAGTTGCCAGGAAGCATCATGGGCTCTTGCTCTTCTCTGTCCTCTCTTTACAGCACTGCAGGTCTCTGATATTGCCTCTGTTCTACCAGTTGGATGCTCAGCCATGCACTACCCGCTGTCAGTCAGCATCTCCATGCTAAGGAAGCTACAAAACTTCCCTGATTTGCATAGCCCGAGGATCTGACAGAGCACAGATATTTTCATTTGTTTTGATTTATCTTGAGAAGTCAGTGTGGCAGCTCCCTCCTGTTGTATGAGACCCAAATAGCTGAAGCCTATCCCTTTTTTCCTGGTATGGAAAAGAAGAGCTGGTCAACCCTGAGAGGGTCTGAAGTCTGGCCTCATAAAAACTGTCTGTCACCTTTTAGCCATTCTCTTTGTCACTTCCTTTCCATAGCAGAGATAATGGAAGTGTTTCCTGCTAACTCCTGTCTCTGTGATAAATTGCTGTGTCCTTTATTGGAAAGCATTTTATAGCTGCTCTTAGCACTGCGATAAAGTAAATACTGTGAACTGGCTGCATTGTGTTTGGCTTCCTTTCAGACAAGGCCAGTCTGGACACTGAGGATCTGATCTTCCTTTTGGGTCAGACCTCAGCTCACATTTGTGTGGGTGGCAGGGATTTATGTTTGCTTAAAGCCACATTTTTGCTTTTGGCATGGAGCTGTTGATGGTCAGTGTGATCTATAAATCTGTAGAAGTGGGGTCTGCAGGTGCCCCTTGTTCTCCATATCCTCCTTTGAGCTCTCCTCCCTCCCCAAGGTGGCATGCACATCCTTGTGTTGGTGTTGTGCTACATGGTGAGGTCTTCCCTTACCCTCCCCAGCTGGGAGCTCCCAGCTCTCCAGGCAGGGCTGATTTTGACCTCCCTTGTATTTCCAGTTGCCAGTATCACGACTTGGAGTCCTGGGGGTCCGTCTGGCCCCCGGGGCAGCAGCCGCCGTAGGTGTCCTGGATAGCGCGGTGCTGATGAGGCACAGCCTGTCTGGGCCCCCCGGCTAGCTCCGAGCCGCAGGCTACTTTAGCGAGCACTTGTGGAGTGATTTCAGCTCTAGTGATTTCAGCTCTTAGTGATTTCAGGTCTGTGCTCGCAAAGTGCCTCAGCAGACGCAGGGATGGAGAGAGGTGAAGGCTGTGTGGAGTTCTGCGGAGATGTCTTTATTGGCAGCTTCTGCAAAGGGCTCCAGTGACAGCTCTTCTGCTGAACAGGGCAAAGGTGTGGGTTTAAGTAGGATATTGGGAGATTGGAAATTGTCCAATGGCTGGGGTTGAGGGGAATACGACCTGTAGCCTTACAGAGAGATAACAGAGGTCTGAGTGCGGAAGAGGGGCAGCTCTGGTCCACTCATCATGACTCTACATTTCTTATCTTAGGCTAGTGACCGCCATGGAGGCCTTGCAGGGCCTCTGACTGCTGCATGCCAGTGCTCATAGCCAGGAGGGTTTGTAGCTGAGCTATCATATTGCTTCAGTTCGGATTTTTTTGCCTGAATCTTTCCATTCAATGACAAAAAAAAAAAGCTGGTGTCAGTATAGGTTAGCTTTAAAGTGATGAGAAGAGTCCTATTCCTGAATTCCACAGCTTTCAAATTTGTTGTCTTGTGTCAAGAGTTGTATTGTTAGGTTTGCTGCCCACAAACCTGGGAGTCCTGATTCTCCAGGGCTTTAGCTTATGGCTGATAACTCAGTTTCAGTCTTGCTTATGTCCAGAAAGATACTCATGGATACTCATGGCATAATCTGGAACTGAATCTTTGTGGTATTGAACAGCACTTGTTTTCTGTCTTGTAAGATGGTCTATAAACATCCTTTCCTGCCAATACCTTTGCCTTAATGCTGTGACAAAGTTCCCCTTGGAGCCCAGGTCTGGGAATGGCTCAAAAGGCTTGAGGTAGATATTGATTCTGGTTTACTTTGTTAAATGGGGGCAATATGTCACAAACAAGGGAATAATGTCAGAAGGACCCTCTCAAGCATGAAAGCAGGTCTTCAAATTAACTTGGTATTTCCTAGCAGTTGTGTGGTGGGAATGTAGCCCCAGGGCACAATCTTTTCTAGACTTAATTGTATAAAGGCTGAGGTGGATATCACAGAAAGCCATCTGTGAGACTTGCAGTCATCTGGGTTTTTAAAAATGTCATTAAAAGGAGGATCCTTCCATTAAAAGGGAATATGTTCTCATTATGGGATTTAGCAGGATGAGGCAGTAATGATGCTCTTTAATATGTTCTTTTCAAAGAAAAGTATCAAGGCAAGAACTGACCTTGAAGATGTGGCCTGCTTGCAAATGATGTAACTGTGCTCCTGTCCAAACCAAAGTGGTTTTGTCATGGCTTTAAATTTCCAATAGCTAAGTTACTGTCTTATTTGTGTTTCTGTGTACCTGATACTGTATCTCACTGCCCTGAGTTTATCCAAAATCCTGTCAGCCCCTGCACGAGTGGGGATGGCAGGTCCTGTGTGGGACTGAGCTCCCTCTACCCAAAGGCTGTTGTGGTGAATCCATCAGGGTGGCCCTTACCACAGCCTGAGGTCTCTCACCCCTGAGGTAGCTCTAGAAAAAATGGGTTATTAGAAAGCTGTTCTCTTAGAACAGCTACAGTTTAAAAAGATTGGGGGGGGGGGGGGTCATTGGAGGGTATTGCTAACAGCACACATGAAAACTTCAGGGTATGTGAGGATGTGGGATAGCCATACGTCAAGCAACATGTACTGTGTGAGTTATGGATAATTACTTGAAAGCTCAATGTGTCACAGGTGGATGTAGTTGACCATTATGTAATTCATTAATACTGTTCATGGGACTCAGAGACTTGCTCCTTGAAATGCCCTAGCTTGGAGATGTGTTCACAGCAGGCCTCAAATGAAAACTGTCACTGGTAGGTGAGCTGTCAATATCAATAAACAACAAAAAGGAAGCAGAGCACTTCAAATCTGCTTTTGAGGTAGGGAGTTTTTAGTTATATGTCCAGTATTTTCATCTTTAGGCCTAATATTATTTATATTTAAATTGGTGAGTGCTTGTTTCCTTAACTAATACAAAGCTTTCAACACTGTTTTTTAGTCCCTAACCTTATGCCACGTCTCCATGCCTGAGCCTCATGCCCATGGAAGTCAAAGGGAATCTTGCCTTTTGACCTGGACATGCACTGCCAAACCAGTGCTGCCCAGGAGTTGTGCCCATACTTCCAGCACAAGCAGCAGGGATTCAAGAGTCATCTGTACTGCAAGTGAGGTGTGGTAGTGCCTTATATCTGCTTACCTGAACAAACTTGAACAAGTAGCAGGCACCAGCATAGATTTCAGAATGAATTGGCCATGTGGTGGTTGTTTGATTTCTCAGATACCATTTCTAGCCTGCCTTGCATGCCTTCCTTGTAGTCCATGCTGTTAGCCCTACTCCAGCTATCTAGCTCAAGGGTAGTTTGTGTGTATGTGCCCAAGTTGTGCTTATACCTTGAGTTTGTGTTAACTGTGTCTCAAAGAGCCTCCTGAGTTCACTGCTGAGAAGTAGCTGGGAATGCTTGTGTCACCTCTGTGAAACTTTCAATTAAAGATGTATGGAAGTATTTCTAGATGAACTGAAATTTAGAGACAGAGATTTGGTTTCCTGAGTTTATCTCAAAGTGGATCCTTACTGCAATTTCTTTGCTAGTTTGTTGTGAAAACTGCATCAGGAGATGAATTGTGATCTGGGATTGCACACTTCTTCCTATATGCTGCACACATGCTTGGCTGTACATTATATTTTGGTGAGGAGTCTTTGCTAATCTGAGTTTTGACTTTCTTTTCCTGCTTAGAAGAATGCTGATGAGAGATATCAGTAACAAATAATGGCAAGCTTTAAATAAAAGGTCAATAAGATGGATAAGATGCTCAGTATATACTTAACAGGTGTGATTTATCTCTTGAGTGGAAAATATTAGAACATGGGATGAAAGGGCTGAAGAGGATTCCAAGCAAGCACCTCACCTTCCTTCATAGATTAGTGCTTCAAGAAAATGCCTTTGCATGAGCTATATTGAATTGAGATGCATTCAGGAACTGGGGGCTAAAGGAGATTATTCAAAATATGATTTACTGAAAATAAAGTGAGGGACTAAGATAAAAAGATCTGCAGGAAAGGTTCTCACTCCTGTTTTTCACTGAGTGCTGGAGACTTTCTCATCCTTCTGGTAGTGTGGGTTAGACCTTCAATTCTGCATGCACCTGCCATTACCAAGGAAATAATTAATGTTGATGTACTAGTTGTAATTACAGCAAGTTAGGTATGATCTATGCAGTTAACAAGGGGAAAGACCAGTGAAATGCTAAGTCAGGAGAAGCTCCTCAGTGCTAGAGGGAAATTTAATATGCTTTGTTAAATTAATAGCCTTTGCATAACAATCAATTTACAGTTTAAAGGGCAGAGGAGGTGGATGTAAAATCATTAAGCATTCATTTCAGCAACCCATTCGATATTCCTAGAAAAACTCGCCAGTGCAATATTTACTGAGTCAGTTGCTGCTGTTTTAAGGAAAAAAGCAAACCACACAAGGATTGTGTAGGTAGTGCTTATTGCAGTGCCCTTTTCTGAGCCATAAGGTTGCAGTGATCCCTTTCCCCAACACAACATGGCTTTAGTGATGGGCTAGTGTTTGCTCACAGATGTTTATCCAAACCAGAGATGATTCTGAAGATGAAGTTTTCCTACATGTCAAATAAAAATGTTCTGCCCTGTGTGACCCTACCTTGAAATTTCTAAGTCCTGTGTTAGATAAGGATCCCCAGAGGAATGACCTGGGATGCTTTTTTTCTCAGTGTAGGCATTCAGGGCCTGGTTTTGCCTGCAATTGTCCTGTTTGTAGTCTTTATACATAATGCTAACTGTAGAGAGAGATTAATTGTAAGAAGATTATGCATCTGAGTGCTGCTGGTGTGCCTGAAGCTGGAAATGTTCTGGTGTATACAAAGAAAACATTAATCAAGACGTCTTACAGAGAATTAAGGGAGGAAATAGTTCTGTCGTCTGATTACTATGTAAATTTCACTGCCCAGTGCAGGAAAAGGCAGGGAGTGATAGAAAGAGGTTGTTCTTCTGTTCTCAGAGAAAGCAGGGGCAGATTGCTGGGGTGGCTGTGGCAGGCAACTTCCACAAAAACAGCATGAAGGAGGCAGCTCTAAGGACTCTGCAGGACATGTGGACTTTGAGTTAGATTGTAGGGACAAACCAGCCATGCTCCTGAGCTTGCCAAAGCAGCTGAGAGAAATCTGTTGCATATAATCTTAACAAAGCACATCCCTTGGTTGCAGATGGGTGTCTTCAGCAACCCATGTTACTTGATTTTCCAGCCTGGGCTGATTGTCAAGCTGAGTAGTGTGGCATGCAGCAGAGGATATGGCAATGCATAAAATCAGAGCACCCCTGCAGTACCACTGGCGAGGAAAGATGCTCTTGCCTGCACCATAGAGAAATAGCTGACCCTAAATAATTAAGGGAATAGAGAATAGCTGACACATGCTCTGAAGTTCCATTGCTTCAGGTTCCAACTAACAGCACAAGAGCCCAAAACGTTCAGTGTCAGCTGCACAATGTGTGTTTTGCCATTTCTCTAATCAACAAACGTTGCCTACACAGTCACTTTTCACTGTATCAGATTTTATTTAACTGTTACCTAGGGGGTTGGTTGTCCAATTATCTATCTTATTAATAGGCATTTTTGGGAATAGCTTTCAAAAACAGATTTCACAGACTTCCTGAATTGATTGTGGTTCTTCAGCTGTTGTAAATCACCAGCACACCACTGAACTAATAATTTACCCTTATTAAGGGTCTGTGTTGCTGTTTTTCCTTATTAATACTTAGAACTGTAATTACTAGATATGTATCTGCGAACAATTTTCCTTCTCATTTAATTCACTAAATTTTTACCTCCTCAGGGTTAATTGGATCAGGAAATGTCAGTATCTTTAGATCTAAGTTTCCCTATTGATGCAGGTTTTGGAGTGAATGACTGCTTGGAATACAAAATACAATTTAATTTCATTTCTGGGAAATACTTAGTGACCAGAAAAAGAGAAGGTTGTTGGAAACAAGCTTTGAATAATTAAGAGCCCCCTCTAACTAGCAGAGCCTTCCTGACTGTATAAAACCCCTAATTAACTATTTATAGAGAAGTACATATTTCCAATCTGTTTTAAAATGCTGGAAATGAGAGTAAGCAAACCAGCTTACCCACAAGTTTGCAGAGGGTACGGACAATGTAATATCTGCACAGCGTTTAGCTGTGTGGTAATTATATATCAGGAACTTTGAAAATTTAAAGAAGGAGCCAGAAAAATTCCTTTCCCAGAAGCGTCAAGCCTGATGCTGAAAGCTTCTACTATCTTCCCAGTAAGCACAAAAGGGCCAGGATGCAGAACAGGTGTGTGTGAAAGGCATCTCTGCACCAGTGATCATCTTTAGGTATTGTAGTCACTGCCTTCATCCAAAATGGGTCCAGTCCCAGAAGAGGAGAGCTCTGGCAGTTCCCATTTGCTTTAATAGCAGCCACGAGGATTGCTGATAAAGTAACTTTTATTCTTGCCCCATTGCTCTTCATAGGCTGTTCCTGAAGCCACCTCGGAGGGAAAGTCCCATTGTGCTGTTACAGCCCATTGAGTTCACTACTTTCATTTGTCCTGTGCTTCATGGGAGTTTGCCACAGACTTCTCTTCTGCTGTATTTTCCATTTTTAAAAGATAAAGAAGTCTCAAAGACAGCGTTAGTAAGAAATTTATTTCTTCCTGCTGAATTATTTATTCCTTTTTAAGCTCTGGTGAACAGCTCATATTTAATAGCCCATTACTGCTTAGAGAGCTGTCAACATAAAAGGAGCAGTCCTGAAAAGGGCTGTGTTTAGTGGCTCTGTCAATACTCTCTGTACTACCTTTCCTTCATTTTTATGATCAAGAGCACAGAATGGAAGGACAGAAATTACCTGAGCTGCAAACTTCAGGGTACTTTAATCTACCAAGACTAACAACCAGGTAAATTCATGCAGGAGCTAGAATGAAGGTTTTTCATAATGTGGTTATTTTCCTAAGTGAGTGTATGGATTCTGCACTAGTTGGCATCTTCAGATTAAGACATGTTGTCTTTCTAGGACAATTCTTCATCTCATCTGATGGATTGGGAGACAATGCTGTAGCAGTGGGTGACATTTCTTGCCTTGTGTTACGTAAGTGGTTTGGTGACAGAATGGCAATTTTTGGCCTTCAGCAATTCTGGCCTAATTTTGATCTTTACCTTTTCTATTTCATGAGCCCCCACACAACTGGTTTCCCTGAAGCATCTGCCATATCCTGAAGCAGTTTCCAAAATACTGATTTAGAAGAAGATTTGGGTTTCAGATCAGCAGTGTTTTCTTCAAATCAACCATGAAAGATCTGAGGCTCTAAATCACTCATGTCTAGAAACCCATCTTTTATTGTTGCTTGTTTCTTACCAGATACTTCATCAGCACTAAATTTTTGTATGTTTTCTGCATTATTTAGGTGTCTAAAGAGCCCTCTTGTGAAAAACAATGAACAGAGTTCCCACTTTCCTGTTACATCCCTTTGGAAAATTGTCCCTGCATCTATTGTTCATCTTCCCCTACAGCTCTCATGAGCTTTATGTTATTTGAAGCCAGCTTGAGCAGTCAGACTTTTATGGACAGATATAAGAAGTAGTTCTCTAAGTGAGCCAATGAGGCCTCAATTTCTTATAGATTTGTGGCTTATGTTGGGTTCACTGATATTTGGTAATAGCTGGGTTCAGAGGACAGCTTTACAGTTTCCCTCCTTTCTTTAGCCATTGATCTTTTAAGAAGATACAACTTTTTAGAAACTAATACTTTCAAGTTTTCTAATGTCTGCTGGAGTTCCGTGTCATTTTCAAATGGTACTAAAGGGGTTGGGAGGGAGGATGAAACAGGGTAGATACAGATGCAGACACACATAGTGATGTCTTTTGGAAACCAAACCAAATATTTTAGGTTTATTGTAAAATCCTAATAATGCAAACTACATTTTCTTCAGACAAGGAAAAAAGTGTCTGATGTATTGAGAAAACCCAAAATACAACAGAAAAAAAGTCTGGTTTTGTGATTTTATGCTACATACTGTCTGGATGAGGGTCATATATCTCTTATGTAGATATCTTTGAAGAACAAGCCAGAAAACACCATACTGGTAGCATGGTGTGTTGCATGGTTGTGTGTGTGACTGACAGACAGACATGTCTCTGCTGCTGCTTCTCAGGAAGCTTCAGTCACTGGGGTCTTCTGCCAAAAAGCACCAGTTAAGAGAAACTTACTCAAATTTATTTGTGTGGTCAAAAAGAGATGAGCTGCTGCCATAAGTTTGTAGGAAGATATGTAAAAGAAGAGCCAGAACTGAGAAAAGTCTTTTTCCTTTGTTACTGGCTGTTCCCAGTTGAACAAGGCATCAAGATTTTTTTCTGCCATCAGGCTGGTGGCTTAAATAACTGTGGGAATGAGAGAGCATCAGCACAGTAATTCTGACAATTATCCTGTGGTTAAATAGTGTGAAATAGTAAGTAAGCAAAACATCAGTGTATTGGTCTCTCTGCATAGTAAATAGAGCAACAGTTGGAAAAAAAATGTGTTTTGGGGTTTTGCTGCTGACATCAGTGTGAGCTGGCTGGCAGTTCTTCACTGACAAAGCTTGTGGTGTTGCTGAGGCAAAATGATGATGGACACAGCCTTTCTGTTGCCCTGTCATGGTGTAAGAGCTGATGGATGGATGTTTTATGTTTGTAACCTATTCTCCAGCCTGCTTCCACTGGGTGGGTCTGGGATTTCTGAACACCTTCCTGCATGATTGGCACAGCCTCACCAGGTCCCTGCTTTTTGGGGAAAATATCCCGCTCATCCGCTTTTGTTTTGAGCCACTTACAAGCAGTTTTAGAGGTAGAGAGTTGAGACTGCCTTTCTGGGAACAAGGACAAAAAATAGCTCACTGTTAGCATTCCAAAGCCAGCTGTTTAGACCTGGATTATTTTTAAATACTTTGCTTTCAGACACATAGCTGACTGTGTTTTCCTCCCCCCTCTCCTTTCTTTTTTTAAAGTTAGCAGTCAGGTTTTGCACCTTTTCCTCACCCAGCTGTATGCAACCAAGATTTTCTAAGCAAACAGAGGTTTATTTACATTGCTAAGTTAGCTATGTTACCTGCTGCCTCAGAGATGCTGTTGGCCACAGTGACAATCTGAGGACGTTTTGAGCCTGAATATGTTTGCAGGGCAGTTTCCTGGCCCATTGAATTGGCGGGAGGCAGGGCAGCAGCAAATGGAAAGCTGCAGCCACCTCATTTCACCTGGCTGCCATCACATATCACTGGCCTGAAGCACAGCCCTGCATGGGGTGCCAGGCAAGGCTCGGCCTGTGGCAGCCCCGTGCAGTGTCTGTCCTGGAGCTCAAGCTGAAAGCCTTTCATCAAGAGTTGTGTGAAGGGGTTGTGGTGAAGTTCTGCTGCTGAGCGTGAGCTGTCTTACACCACTTCATGGTGGGGGCCATGCTGACACACAGGGCTTTCAGAGTTCTCGGCAATCACTGGAAAGACCTTGTCCCATCCTCCATGGGTGATGCAGGCCCAACAGGGGACACACATCCCCTTCAAATGGCAGCTGTGTAGTCTGGGGAGTCCCATTTTTGGGCTAGCCCCATCAGCCTGTTGTTGGATGTTACAGACCCTGATGTTTCACACATCCCATGGTGAGCTGGGTTCAGAAAGACCTGCTGCTCAAAGTGGTTTTGGTAACCCATGTGCATTGCTGGAGTCCAGCCTGGTGTAGATCAAATTAAGCTCTTGGGTGCTGAGGCCTTCTCTTGCAGGAAAGAAGGAGCAGATTCTCTCTTGCCTTCTACACAGCAGCTAGTTTATAAAGCTGATGCAGCCTGCTTGGCAAATGAATTTTTAAAAATTGCAAAGCCTGAAACATTGGGCCTGTCATCTACCAGGATTGGCAGGAGACGTGGAGGTAGAGAGCCCAGATAAAACATAGGAGGGGAGTTCCTTACACTGGGACACATTCATGGCATTCCCTCTCATGTGGTGTCTTGGCTGTGAAGGCTGAGCTCCAAAAGGCTGTTGAAGGTTCTCCATGAAATTGGGGCATTTAGGCAGCGCAAGCACAGGGGTTGTCCTGGGAGCAGGAAGGATAGGGCAGGGTCTTCTAGCCTGTTATCAGCCCATTTCCCACCTGTGCCATTAGGGTCACCTTAGGAGCATGTAGGTCCTGCCCTTCCAACCTGCACTGTGACTCTGGGCAACCTTTTCTTCTTTGTTTTCCCAGTAACCTGAAAGAGATAGGAAAATGTGGAGGTGCTTTTCAGGAAATGTGTACTATCCTTAAAGGATTTTCCTTACCTCAGTAACTGTCTACCAGAGAAGCAGCAGACCTTGTGGTGAGGGATGCCCACCCAAAGGCTGGGTTAACACTTCTTACTGCTATCCAGAGCCCTGCCTCTGGCTGCACGTGGGGAGAGAATAAAGCCTGTAACTTGGGTAGGAGATAGTCATAGTATCTGTTTGTAAAGGGTAAGAAAGAACTGCTTGTTGGATGGGTATTAAAAAACCCTTTAATTCCAGCCAGGGTGGTCTAATGCGTTAGCCAAGCAGTGGTAAAGAGCAAAGTACCACCAGTACAGGCATGCAGAGAGGCTTCTCTGCCTCTCTGGGGACACAAATGCTGGTCTTTACCCCCACAGAGCATCAGTGGTTATCTTACTGATCAAACTGCAAGGCTCATCTTAATGCCATTTTTAAAAACCAAAGTCATTTATATGTGCTGTAATAGGAAATAAGGGTGGGAGTGACTGGTGTGATCTCTTGCTGTTCCCTGCAGCTAATGCAGCTGGTCTTCCTCAGCTCAGATTAATGTTGATTTGTGCAGAGATGGTGTAACTCTGCGGACACCAATGGAGTTGCATTTATGAGACTCAAAAGCCTTAAAAAAAAAAAAAAAAAAGAAAAAGAGTTTCAGGCTCTATGTACTGAATGTTAGGCACTGAATGGACCTAGTGAGTAGCTATTATCCTGATGGGTCCTTGTAGGCAGGAAGATGTTATATTGCCTGGATTTTCTAAGGAGCAGTGTCCTGCTTCCCTACAGTTTACAAATAGTGAGAGTCAGCAAATCAGTAATTGTGGCTTCAAACTAATATCGTTTTTTTTTTTTTTTTTTTTTCCCTGCATTGCCTTCTGTCACTCTATAAAAAGATCTGGCACATTGCATAGGATTAGGTGGCTTTGAAGCAGCAGAGCCATCTAGGTGTGAAAACTTTGATTTCCTGTGTCTTGAAATTAACTGTAATCAATCTTTCTTTTTCAGAAAACCCCCACAGCTCATGCCATGAAGGAGGAGAACTTAATTCGTCGCAGGTTCTCCCTCTGTCCAGCCTCATCCACCCCTCAGAAGGTTGATCCTCGCAAGCTGACACGCAATCTGTTCTTCGGGGCTGACAACGACATCTACCCGCTCAGCCCAGGTTGGTTTCTGCTGTGACAGTGCAGAAAGAAGCGTGCCTCAGGTGCTTGACTGCAAGTAGATATCTCAGCATGCTGCCAGGAAACAGAGAAACAAGAATGTGAAAGAGAAAGTGAGAGAAGCTGCTGCAACGCAGCAGTACTGGATCCCAGACAGTGCTGCTTCCATGATGCTGCTATTTTCCATTGCTATGGCATTAAGTGGGAATGGAGGACATGAGAATTGGTGTTTGTAACTGTTTGAATGCTGCATGGCCTTACATTTAAAAAAATTACTATAATGTTTTCAGGCACATCCACTTCAAGTCACTTGATGTGTTTCACCCTAAGCGTTGGACTTGCTTAAAATTTACTGTCTCCATTTGCAGATGTTTAATGGCAGGTTTTCCTGTTCAGATTTAGAGCCCAGAATAAATATCACAAGAGCAAAACTTCTGTGGTTAATGTTCTGTAAATATCTACAAGCTCTACAAGTACTAGGAATCTTTACAGGTTGCAATGAATGGCAGACTAGTGTTAAGCATTCTCTTTACTTTTTTTTTTTTTAGCTTTGAATTTCCTAGCACCTTTCTTGAAGGAAATAGAGCTCATTTTATTGTTTCAGAATTTGTTGCTCACAGTAAACATTGAAGTCTTCCCTTGACTGCAGTCTGCAGACAATTCTTCTGTTCCAGTCTGTAAGCAAGTGCTTCAGGGGGCAGTCACAAGTTTGTAGAGCTGTCATCTGCAGCTGCCATGTCAGTTGTAAATAGTCTGATCTCACAGCACCTGTGAGGTCTCAAAACACTGATATCTGGAGAAAGAACACAGCATCTGTCAAAAGGTTTCAGTGCTCATATAGATGTAGCACCCAACAGACTCTCTGGGTTTTGCAGATGTAGCCCAGAACCAGGTCTGTGCTTCCTGAGCTAATTGTCTTTAAGTGCAAAGGTTTCAAGGGCCTCTGATTTTGCAGGTATTTTGTTTGTGAGTGCCTGCTGTAAGGCAGTGGGGAGCCTATTTTCAGCAGTGCTGACTAATCCTGGCTGTCGCTGAGGCAGCTAGAAGCTTCAACAGCCTTTCAGTAATCAAATTGAAAACAATTTAAAATGGGACACCTAAAATCTCATACATTTCAAACCTGGTAGGACTTCTGAACAGCTGACTGCCCATAAGTAGTCTGTACAAACATGTGGCAAATAAATAGCTCACTTCTGCTATCCTTGGGAGCTGAAGGGCTTATTTTCCAGCTTGTATTTGCTTCTCCTTGTTTGAGGTGATGGATAGCCATATCTTAGAATTTGCCCAGTTCTTTCTTCAGTCTTTACCAGCATTTTCAATGCTAAAAAAGTTACTGACTCACTCACAGTTGTATTTCAGTGCTATAATATTTTAGAAACCAGGGAAAGTTGAGGGTTTCAGTGTGGAGGAGGTGACTGGAAGAATTTTTCTCTTCCTCAGCTTCCCCCATCACCTTGTTGCTCCTTGATCCCTGCTGGCAGCCTTTGCTGGGCTCAGCAGAACAAGTGCCTTGAGCCACGATGGATCTTCTGTTCTGCAGCACAGTTCTCCCAGGAAACCTCCAGCACTGGTGCCAGTGAGGGCTGTAGCCCTCAGTATTGCAAAGGAAGAGCATAGACTAAAGGATCTGTAAAGGAGAGAATATCCCTTTTAAACAAACATCATTTACTGCTTCAGTCAGGGGATTTCTTGCAGGGAGTCTGGGGTTTTGTCTATCCTTACTTCTCTTTTATTTCCTCCTCCCTACTTCTCTTTAATTTCTTTTCCAGTCCCCATGGAGCTGCCTTGTCTCTTTGTTTTTCTCATATTTTCTGCAAGAAGGGCCTGTTATTCTTCATGTTCAGTTGCCATGTCCTATTGCAGGCTCTGCTTTCACTCCTTTGCTGCTGCTTCTGCCTTGTTTTCCTCTGAGTCTTGTGTGCTTTTCCCTACCTTCTCCTGTTCCTCTGAACAATGCTGCTATCACCATCAATAAGCCACAGCTCTGTGTCCCATATTTCTCTGTTCTCTATTTTTCTCTGTTGTTTTACATGAGCTTTCAGTTCTTGAGGCTTTTCCAGTGGTCTGTGTTTTGCTGCCTGAGCCCAGCAAGTTTCCCTTACGTGAGCACTGGGCTGGTTGTGTTAAGTGGGTGCAGTGGTCAACAAAGCCCAGTGATTTCCTGTCTGGAATTCAGTGGGTTGTGATGTGCTGGAGCTGCAGCTCTCACTGCACCATCACCTAGGATTCACCCTCCAACAATGAAGATGTGCAAATAAATATTTCAGAGAGAAGGGAGTGACAGACTTTACACCTCAGGAGCGCTACACTGTGGAGATGCAGTTCAGCAAGAGAATTAATTTTTATTAAAGGAAACATATGAGAAATGCAGAGGGCACTATCTGAAATAACACTTTGGACTTCTTGCTTTTTGCTTGCATACAAAAGTGCTAATGATTCTTGTAACTGAGAGAAAATTGAGTAAGATACTTTCTTTTTATAGGGAGCTCACACATTAGAGGGACATGAATTCTTGTTCCTTGTTCATGGCTGTCTTTCACTTAGCCATGAGGAGAGAGAACCTTTCTCTGTTTTCTATTTCAGAGGATAGGAAATTTATTGTTATAAGAATTTTTACAGGATCTCTCTTTTTGATTAGGCTGCACGATCACACAAAATCTTTAAATAAAAATTTAGATTGGTTTATCTGCATCCTAAGAGATGTACTTTCATGAATATGGGAATTTTCCTGTGAAAGATACACAGAACTACATTTCTGGTGTTCACACTGGGTCGCATGGCTGATACTTACAGCAGAAATTGATTTTATTTGCAGTAGCTTTGTCTCACATCAGAGCTTGTATTTCCTCTTGGAATTTATCAGTTATGCTTGCTGTATCATTCTTTATACAGGGGAAAGGCAAATGCACCTGTAGGATTGATGCCCAGCAGAAAACCAAAGAAAAGGAATGCTTACTGTTCTGAAAAGGAACTAAATATTTAGTTCCCCATGTTATTGCATGACAATAATGGATAAAAAGAAAGTATCAGTAATTCTACTCTCTAGCTACAGGACTGGAGTGTTGGCAGTTTTCTTCACAATGGGAAGAAAACTGATTCTCTTCCCAAAATGCTTTTTGTTATTTGGTGCAGAATTTTTGGGCTACTTTGTGGAGGATCCTTCTTTGTGTGCCCTGGTGGCAGCCAGCACTTTAAATTGCAAGGTTCATCTCTCTTTCTATTGTGGGCATTCTGTTTTCTTAATCAGGGAGATAAATGTTTCACCTTTTATAGCCAGTTCTTGTTTAACCCTCGTATGTTTTCCTGTGGTTTCCTATTTATTTTCTCGAGGTGGCTGTGTCTGTTGTGCTCTGGGTGAGACTCTCACTTTTGAGCTTTCTGTGCACTCAACTGTGTGCCTGGGTTTTTGAGAAACTTCCACATTGTTCCTATGAAGTTTGCTTTCCAAACAAGGGCTCGCCCTCTCCTTCTGCATGGCTGCAGCAGGGTTCCTTGAGACAGACAGGAAAGATGAGGGATTCAGAGGGATTCTCTCCTCTGAGAAACAACCTTTTCCTCACAATTTCCAGTAGACTTAATGCATTTGGCATAAGAAACTAGTAGGTGTTGCTTCATGAACATACCTAATGATGTCTTGTAAATGATACAGTAAGAACGGACAGTTGCATGTTCCTTTTTTTTCCCATGATGCTCTCTCAGCAGGATTGTCCAGAACCTCAAGAACAGAGAAAATCTCATTGTTCAGGTGCCAATCCTTTTAAATGCATTACTGAGAGAAGACAGAAATGTCTCACATCCAGGCTTTTTGTACAGCTACAAGCTTGGAGTTAAGCATTCTTTTAAGAAATGAGACATAATAAGGAATGGATGTAAATTCTGTTGTGCTAATAGACACCATTCCCTTGGAGCAGGCAGCAGCTGATTCCCATTAACTTTACTTGAACTTTTAGACCATATGTTACTTTCCCATACATGTGCAGAAAAAACTCCTCATGGGGAAAAAAGTACAGCAGCTACAAGGCTGCTGTCCCACTTCTCCCAGGCCTCCTGTGTCAGCATGGGCTTCTGTGGCTGACTTCCCTAACAGTGCTTGGCTTCTTCAAAGGCTGCTCTGATAATTCCAGGAGAAATTATGGTTCTGACATATCTATGACAGTTTCTGCTGACTTTGGGAGAATCTGGATTTTCCCTTGCTGGTTTTAGATCTGGTGGTGTATCCAAGGCTGGCCCACACAGTGTTAGAAACATTTTCAACAGTTCTCATGTTTGCAGTGTGCTACAAATGGACTGTGTTTCACTGTCTTGGTGGTTCTTTACTGCATCCTGTTTTCTGAAGCTCCAATTGCCAGTGATTCTGAGAAGAAAATGACATTGTAATTGGTGAACAATGACTGTCTTGGCACTAAAAATCTAGTCTCATCAGATTTTTTTTTTTTTTTTTAATAGAAGCCCTATGCTTTCTTTTACTCCAAGGCCATGATTACATGTGGCGAAAAGAATCATTACATTTTATTGCTTGGACTAGGACTACACACACTCATGCCAGTATATAATGTATGCAACTTTAGGATATTTGAGTAGTGACTATGTATTTCTACAATGATTGGAAAATGTTGTAGTACTCATTTACTGCTCATAAATTTAAAATATTTCTTATTTTAACAAATAACTTGTTCAGAAGACACTGATCTTCTGCAAGTGTGTTGTTTTTTTTTAATTTTGTTTTTTTTTTTAATTATGCCTAGATACTCTTCTGTCTTCTGTAACATTTTGTGATCATGGTTATTATTTGTCCAACAAAGCATGCTATCAAGTGCATCAGTGTGTAGTTGCCAGATACTGACCAAGGAGGACTGAATAGCTGCTTATTAACTGAATTGCATTTATTATTTGCGCTGAACAAATATGTAAGGAAGGAACAGACTGTGGTAATGTAATTAAAGACTGCATCATAATGCGGACACAGAAGGGAGCTGATTAAGGATGCATAAGCAACCTTATTTCTGGCTTTTTCCAGCTTTCAAATGCTGGACTTTGCAACCCTCATGCTGGTTTTCCATGGTGTTTTGAGACCTTACTTTTGAGCAGTCTTGTTACCCAAGCATGAGGATCAAGGCTATTTCAAATTCTACACGATCCCTCTCTGGGAGCATGGTGTGTCTGCTTTTGCTCATGATAACTTCCCTTGTGTGCCAATAGCAGTAGCCCTTCTCAGGCCATGATGAGCCATGGTTTTGCACAGAATTTCTCTGGTTTTGAATCACATTTTTTTGTTGCAGGGAAAGATGTGGAAGGAAGCAGCCCATCGTCACTGAAGGATGAGACACCACAGACTCCAAACTCCATTAGCAAGGTACTTTGGGATAGGGAACCATTCCCAGTCTTGCTTTCATTTTTTTCTCAGGATGTTATTAATCACTCTTACCTTTCTTTTTTAAAAATCATTGAGAAAGCCTCTTCCTCTGTTTCTGCAGGAACTGTGTGTGCATATTTTGAGGGAAAAAAAATAAATGTTTTTGCATGGTTGGGATGACAAGGAAGCCTGCACTTTCCTCTGGCTTGATTTCACCTCCCACAGAAGAACCTGGTTTATTTGTGCCTCATTTGGCACTGTAATTAGATAATTATGGTTGGAAGGTTGATTTTGTCAGCAGAGGTGTCTCCTGCTGTTCCTGATCAGCAAGGCAATCATAAATCTTAATCGTTTTACAAAAGAAAACTGTAATATTTAGTGTTGTGCACAGCATCTGAAACAGTGAGTGGAGAGCCTGGGAGAGGGCTCTGGGAATTGATGTAACAGGAGAGGAAGACAAACTAATCAACATTTCCTGAACATAACTTTTCCATCCAGCCTGTTAGGGAGAGGTAAAACTGAATCTAAAGTCCCTGGATCTCACTGCTCAAAACCTGCCTCTAGATCAGGAGTTACAGAGTGCCAGGGTTTGATTTCCTCTAGAGATGGAATCAACCTTATAAATGAGATCTGGCTTTGAGATTCATACAGATTTTTGTACAGCTTTTTTGGCTGCAGCTCCCTAACATGTTTTTGGAGGGTAACTAGACATAGAAGCGAGACCAGTTAATAAATTTTTAACTAAATTTATTTTAAACTATGAAGCTATAAAATGCAAGTGGCACCAGCTGAAATGAAAATATAGCACGAAAGAAACAGCTGCAGACAACTGATTTCTTGTGAGACATGAAAATAATCTCTGCATCTTCCAGTACATTTCTCTGTGCTTGCCTGGAGCATGCAGATTGTTCTGCTGGGATGCCCTGGCAGAGGTCAGCACAGGGAGATGATGATGAGAGGAGACTTGGGAGTATGCAACAAGGACTTGTGTACATGTCCTCTGCTATTGCTGGAACCTGGCAAGCTGCAAACCAATCTTAGTTTTGCTTTTTCAGGCAGGTTCCTCAAGGAAAATCAGCCTCCCGCTTATCCTGGCAGTGGAGAAACCCAAGGACCAGGTAACTGCATCCAGGGCTGTGTTTTAAAGCTAGATGTTTTGCACGCCTTACATGGAGTGCTGTTGAATTTCCAATGACTTAGGAATGTAAAGAAGAAGGACTTTGTCTGGACAGGACAGCTTAGAGCACTGAAATGCTACTCAAAAGGGAGTTTGATTTCTGAGATGCAGGATGAACATAGGAATAGGACTGTATTTATGAGAGGTTGCTGGGTGAGAGCGTGGCTTACCTGTGTTTTCCCACCCTCTGGGCCTTCCTTGCCATTCAGTCTCCTACAGGTATGTTTTTGAAAGGAGAAGCACTCATGGAAGATTTGGGTGCCCACCTTGATTTCTACCATGCTTTGTGTGCACCTTGGAGCCTTTGGTGGGTCTCCCCTAGAGAGTGCCAAGAACAATCGTTAAGAAGAGTTAAGAGGACATGCGCAGCACAAAACAGCTGCATCAGATCTGTGAATCGAAAGAAATGGGACTCTGAACCTGGACATGAGCATTGCTTTCACTAACCCAAGCTTTTGGTTTTACAATAGTCAAAATTGCTCTAAAACACCAGTGGACTAAAAAGAGACATGACTCCAAACCACCAAACCTCAACTTGCCTACTCCTTTGCAGTGTTGCAGGCAATTGCTTTGGCTGCTGAATGGGCCAGAGCTGGGTGTTTCTTTCCTACCTGAATATTCTGCTTAGACACATGATGCTTGATTCTGTGACTTTCCACCTCACTGGACCTGTGCTGTAGCACCTGTCATTCTCACTTCACTCTTCTTCACCCTGCTGTGTTGTGCAGTACCTTGCTCTCCTCCAGCCATGTAACTTGCCTTCTGTCATGCTTTGCAATGAGAGTAGGGAGTCCTTATTGTGAAGTGTCTTGTTAAATTAAAAATTCAGGCAAACTGTTGGTCAGTTTGTTTAATATGTAATTTTTCACATCCACTCAGCTTTTAATGCCATAAAATTAAGCCTTACTGTCAGCTTTCACAACTGTAAGTAGGGATCTGTCATACTATTTCAGTTTAAAAATAAATAGTGATTCCACCTACTTGAACCAAAGGGAGAATGTGCACTAATTGGGTCATGTTTAGATTCCTGATAGCAGGGGGTGGGAGGGTAATTGCTAGAGACTGGACTGTAGGGTGTGCTAGTTTAATTAATGGATTAAAAAGCAAATGTTATAGGTTACAGATCCATGCCATGGATATTTGCCCTTCTTTTGGTATAGCAGATATGAAAAACCTTGTTGGAAATCATTGTCCTTTCAGCAGCACTATTTTGAGGTACCACAGCACATTAACTACTTTCACTCAGTAATAAGAAGGAAAGGAAAGCCAGTCAAGTGATTCTGTCCCTGGACTGGGGCTTGGGGAACCTCAACTCTGCCTTGGATTCCCTGCATTGCCAAGGCACATTGTGTTTCTGTTTCACATCTTCATTAGTGAGGAGGAAATAGTTCTGCATTTCGTTCACCCAGGCCATAACCACACTGCATGATGGAAAAGGCTGCAGGTTGCCCAAGTTAGCAGAGAGAATGTGGCATAAAAACCCTATAAATGTCTGTGAACTTGTGAGCTGTGAAGAGTTATCTGCAGCCACACTGCCCTGTGCTCATGGGTGGGCTGCTCTCTCTGAGGTGTGAACACATCCCAGTTGTCCTGTCTGTACAGACAGTCAAATATTTGATACTGGAACATTTGCTTTCAATGTGTTTGTGTGGTTCTTGGCACTATATATATATATTTGTAATTTCAGCTGTGGCTTCTTGACCCACATTTTATTGGAACATATTTAAGGCACAGTTGAGCTACATGTTACATTGGTAACTTTCTGCAGCACATTTTCTCCTATTTAATTTTTTAAGTGGAGTCTCTTTCATCTCCTATTTCAAAAGAAAAAAGAATATTAGCATACTTATTTCAGATTGTTTCTCTTATTAGTTTCTCTCTATTTTAGAGTCCTTTATCCTTGTTTTCTGGGATGAGAGCTCATAGGTCGGGTGTGAAAGTGTCACCAAACTGTCTCAAAGCCTTAAGCTTGTCTCTGCAACCAGGTAGTACAGTTAGCACACACCTGATAGTGACAGTAGGTGACTTTGTTTTGCTTTGTGCCTCATTTGATGCTGTTAGAGTCCTCTGAGGCACCTTTTATTGCAGTATGCAGTGCTGCATGTTCTCTTTCTTTCTTTCCTGTGCTTACCTACTAATTCTACTGGCTAAAGGGCAGATGGAGTCTCTATGCAGGCAGGGCCACAAAGAATTGAGGTATATTTTAAGGGATAGTCAGGAAAATCCTGAAGCTGGAGCTCAGTGGTACTTCACTGTTTCCAGACCCTTCCTAATGCTGCAATGAAGTCTATGAAATTGTAGGAATGGGGCTGTTGCATGCACAGTTATGTGATGTATTGGAAGGCAAAGCATTGTAAATGAGTTTTTCCACATGCTCAAATTGTTCAGGTCTTTGTTGTGTGATTTGTAATCTGAATTACAAATATAACTGACTGCTAGGAATTTATTTTAGCTGCACAGTGGTTTGAAACTGCACATACTCATCACTTGAGATTTAAGCTTCAGTTCCCATACTCTCCTGCTCACGCTGCTTGATCTATGAATCATGCTCCTGACCTCTGAGGTAATTCTAGTCATGGTTACACTCAGGACTAACATAGAAGATCATTCTCAAATGTGGAAGTTTACAAGAGTACCTTTTCCTCTGTTCTCCTTTAGCCAGCAAACCAAGGAATTGTTTGGCAGACAGACCCAGATATTGCAAGAATCACCTTGGAGAGACTCAGGAAACATCCCCTGTGTGTGTTAAGTTCAGCTTAATGGGAGATTCTAGCCCTTCCAAGTGGTGTCTATGCTCGAGTGAACCTTTGCTGTCTTTTCTTTACCATACTTTATGCCCTCCATGTTGTGGATGGCATTATTTTGGAGCCAGTTGTCTCTATGAACACTTACACTCAGTTCCTGTGCCCTGGCTCAGCACACTTTGTTTCCTCAATTCCAAGTGCAGCACTTTAGGATAGTCACAGTTGTCTACAGAGGGCTTTGCAGCTGATTTCAACTGAGCAAAGACATAGCCTGGAGTATCCTGGGGAAATGAGGTTGAAGAGGGGTAGGATTTTGCATGTGAAGTGGAAAACATGGAGCAGCCCTAACTTCTGTAGGTACAGACAAGCGCTGAAAATACCCAGGTGCCTCACAGAGGTGAATGTGGACAGTAGTAACTTTAGGGAAGCCACAGCAGTGCAATCATGTCAGCATAAGTCACTAGTGATTGTAATTCCTTAGTCTAGTGTTTCTGACAAGGAAGGTAAGGGCAAATTAAGGTGCTGGAATTGAAATTATTTATTTAAAAATTTAGCAAAACTGCAGGTCCAGTTGTTTTTCATTGCTCACTTTGTTTGTTTAAACCCAGCCTAAGGACAAAAGCTGTGCCTATAGCTGGAGGGGAAATCAAAACTGCTTCAGCTTTCTTCTGTCACTAAGTCTAGGACAGTCATGTGAAACAGCATCTTCTCAGTGTCCAACTTCCCTTCTGGCCTCAAATGTTGTTTAGATATTCTGACCTTGCAGAACAAACTTCCCATGCAAGACATGCTTAAATGATCAAATAGAAATCCTGTGAGGTCTGAGTTTTTCTCTATTTACCGTAATTTGATGCAATGGAGCCAAGGATTCCACTAAACACTGGTATAACTAGATATTTGAAGTTGCTTGAATGGCTGAATTTCACCAGTTATTTTCCCCAGATGCTGCTGTCATGTCAACTGTTAATTTGTACAGGCTTTTCAGTTTGTGCTAATCATTGTGCTATTTCAGAGTAGTAAACACAGTTGCTGTATCTTTGTAACATTGTTGGAATAAGAGGGATCATTATGTTGGGTTTTTTCCCAACTGGAAATTTTCAGTTGAAGATTATTCAGCTCACTGTAAAGCAGCATATCAGTTGAAGGGTAATCTTTCCTACTGCAAAGGTTGTTTGTCAGTAAGAATCGTTTCACTGACTCTGCTGTGCTCTGGATGAGCTGTTAATTCGCAACAAAAGTAAAATTTTTCGAAAAGAACTGCTTATAATATAATGAAACCAAAATTGCTTACATTTGGTTGAAATATCTGTGAATATTCACAAGTAACAAGGAGTTTCTCAGCTGTAATGTCAAACCCAGCTTTTCCATAGTTTTTATACTACTAAACAACTTTTCTTTCATTTATTTTATTTCTTTTATTTCTGTGTGATCGTGATTTGTAGCAATTATACGTGAAAAAGATACTGGAGAAATTATGTCTGACCAAGGACATGTCACTGATTTGTGAAGCATAACTTATGACCCCAGCTCCTTTTTTTCTGCCTTCAAATTCCCATCTGATCTTGTCTTTCTTTCTCTTGGATGCAAAGAAGACGAAAGGGCAACTTGTAAGCTGTCACTGCTGTTACCATGCAGAGCACAGCTTGAGAATTACTTTATTAAATGTTTCTGATTCGGAATAATTCTGGCTGTTGTGCAGCAAGGATTGCTTGAGCTAAGTAACAGGATATTTCTCTTGCTGTTGTCCTAAGCACAGCTGGCATACTGATGGGCTGGCATCCCCCACACTGGAGTTGATCACAGGCTGCTTTTCTGTGAAATGAATCGATTCCTCTTGGAAATGAAGTCACCAAAAAGACATGGATCAGAATAGCATTATTGTGAGGACTCTGCATGCTCTCTCACAAAGCCTGTCAGAAGTGTTAGGGTATTGTGATGACTGCTGATAATCAGCAGTGAATCTCCAGAGCTCCAAGACTGAGATGAAAGGGAACAGAAACTTAACTGGGATAAAAAGTATATTTTTTCGTACAGTACAGCCCATTGTCAGCGGCGAGGTCATCACTCAGTCCTGAAAAGGACAGGTTTTATTAGACAACTGAAAAGGGACAACAAGTTTTGCTCCCTGTGAGTGCTGCAGCATGCTCTGGTGAAAGTTTTTGGCAGATTAAAACCTTCCCTCTTTATAGGAACCAGTATGTGGAAAGCCTACTTACTGCTTTCTTATTAGAATACTCCAATGTGGGTTTTTTTTCCTTTAAAAAGGATACAAATTCCTTGCTCTCCCATTGTACAAAGTCTCATCTGTGGCCAATATTATTCACATGTTGCTGCAAAGAGCGGGGGCCAGATTCTGATACCCTGCACAAGCGTTATCCCAGTGTCCTTGGAAGACTTGCTGTGATGACAAATGGCTTCTCTTAGTTTTCTGCCAGGCTGAGAAAGGCAGGGCAGTAGAAAGACATCATTAAATACTCTTGATGTGTCTTAGCAATGTGAGATGTTGCTGTGTCTTGGGAATCTTTAGAGCTGATGGCCCAAATTTACTGAATCTTATGTATGCCACAAGGCACAATCAAAACCATTAGGACAGATTAATGTAAAAATATGAAATCATATTATTTAATCCTAGGGGAATTATAATTACTATCAGCAGCATGGAAACCTATGGTATGCTGTCCTGGGGACTTAGATCTTTCCTGTCCTGTGAGAAAGCAGGAGCTTTAAACCCAGAAACACAATGCTTTTCACTCTGTAGAGCTGGAGATCACCAGTTTCCTTGCCAGCAAGCTGCTGTTTAGGATTAGTGATGATGCTTCCTCATATGCATAACAAGGGGCAAAGTCAGAGGGAGAAGCAATCAGTCTGCCTCGACAAAAACTGGAGAACTGTCAAAAGTCCCAGGTCCGGCACATCTGAAAGCTTGTCCATGGCTCCTAGTTAAAACCATGGCTTAGTTGTAGTAACATTTTTTCTCTCTTCATAAAGCGTTTTGCAACCATCTCAGGGAGCTCTGGTATTGGTCACACAGCTGATAGGTACATCACAGTTTTTGGGACATAGAAGCACAGGAACTTATTTTCCCATGCCTAGAAATTTTTATATGGGCAGTGAGCACCTATGTTACTGCTTCTTTCTCATTCACTCTCAAGCCTGTCTTGGTGACCACCATCCCCTGTATCCCTGTTTCCCCTTACAGGCCAGGTTCACAGATTCGTCATGTCCAGGTGTAGCCCAAACCTGGGGGAGGGAGTGCCTGAAGGAAGCAGCACAATGGTTCAGGAGCCACCAGAGCATCCTCCAAAGCTCTTCATCCAGTTGCTTTAACTAAGTGAAGCACCAGTTTGAAATGGTTCCAGACAAGTTCTGCTGTATTTCTTCAGCTCCTGGAGGCTGTGGTGTCAGGGGAGATTATCCCTTCATCGCTTAGTGTGTGCTGTGGTTTGATGGTGTACACAGCAGTATTGGCTGGAACTGGGCACCAGTGTCCTTGGTCATGGAGTCAGCTCTCCCAAAGAGTCAGGATCAGTGTCTGTCTGTGTGAACATCCCAGGTTTAAAGTCTTGTGCTTGTTCAACTCTATTTTTAGCGTGACCCAGAGAGACTCCAAGGAGGAGGCAGGGTAGGGCTGGTGGAGCAGTGGAAGTGCCTCTGTCTCTGTCAGGGCTGGTTCACCACAGGCAGCAGGTCTAGGCTCAGGTTTGCTGTGGTTGTTGGAAGCCTTTCTGAATTCAGCCGCAAGCAAATCTCCCCAAGCCAAATGAGCTTAGGGGCCAAAATTTCATTCTTTATTCAAGTGCTAAGGTGTAATTTTCTATATAACAAGCAACTGTGACTTGTTTTAATTAGCTAATCAAAAAGCATTCTTCGTATCCTGATGCTTTGCAGGCACCTGAGCAGTATTTCCTAGAATCTTGGGGACATCTGTGCTTTTGCTGCCTCTCACACTGGCTAATGAGGACTAGTACACAGTGTTTCTCTCTGTGGCCTGGTCTCTCAGGCCAGAGAGAGTGAAATTACTAATAAACAATTGGCTCATAGTTATGTCTCAAGAACAGGACAGTCTTCCTACTAATTGGGAGAAAGGGGGAGAATTCTTTTGACCGATTTCAGAGGACACATGTCTCAAATCATGAAAGCATAATCTCCTAATAATTCTGAAGGATTCTTGCTCAGAGATATTTAGGCACTTGGAAAGGTTTCTTTATGAGAAAGGCTTATAGTTGATCTCTTTGAAATGTGACAAAGACCCTGTGGGCACAGCTCTCTGCTTCATCACATCTGTGCAGTGGTCCCCATCCTAAATCTTGTGGTTTTACAGTAAAGTCCAAAGCACAAAATATGAATCAGAGGCTGCATTGCAGGCAGAGGAGGCAGGCTTAGCTTTCTATGAAAACAAAACCAGCAAACACTGAATAGTTTTCAGGAGTCCAGGAGATGACCTTTCCTTTGAGTGGATCCAAGTTAACTTGTGAGCTAAACAGTCAGATCAGGACTTTCACTAGCCTTTGTGTGTCATCACAGCGTTTTCATTTCTCTGTTTTTAAAGTATCATGTGTAGTTTTGGTTTTAGTGAAAGAGTACTACAAGAGGATGTGAGAACAAGTAATAGGCTCTACAGTGACTGCGGTTCTGTTGTTAATTGCACCTTCAGCCCCTGATTTCTAATTCTGCATCATCTACAAGGAGTTTTGCTTGGTTGAGCAGGCACCTTTATCTTCCATTTTTGCTCCTGCCTCAGTCTCCAAGGCATAGTTGATGGCTTGTTTGGTGTGATCTGGTCATGCACTTCTGTGTTTTTCTCTGAGTCCTGTGAAAAGGACTGATCTGGCTGTCATTAAAAATTTTCCTGCTCACACTAAGGTACAGCTGTATTAGCCCAAGAGCTTTCTGTGTCACTGGGAGGGAAAAAGGAAGGTGCTGTAAAATTATTACATCAATCTGTGACATAAAGGAGAGAAATTCTGAGAGCCCCATGGGTTTGTTTCTCATCATAGCAGTGAATTTATAAATGGGAAATATATTTGATACATTTTTTTCTTAGTACACCTCATTTTTGTGTCACACTCATTAAATCAAGGTGGCTGAGGGCTGAGCTTTTCATATAAAACTGTCATGTGTGAGTAGGAGAGACAGTGCCTGACCCCAAAAGATCACAGTCTGAATGCATCAGACACATGAAAGGTTGGAAGGAAGAGAGGTACAGAAAGAGAAAGTAACTTCCCCAAGGTCACATTAAAAGCAGCAGAGTCCAGACTGTACCATAATTCTTTCACCACTAACCCTGCCCAGGTTTGGTACAATTTGCTGACAGAACCTTTCCACACGGGGGGTCCTTGTTGTGAGCTGGGCTCTGGAGAGCTGCACTTCCTCAGCATACTTTATTTTGGTAACAGTAATGCTGTCACCATGCCTAATGAAAGTAAAGCATTTCTGCAGCTCATCAGCACAATCATGAGATCAGTCTGTAGTTTCTGGAAGTGAATTTAAATAGCACTGACACTATCAAACACTATTTGAAGTGACTGTTTATATTTTGTGCTTCACTTTGCAAGGCCAAGATGAAGGTGATTTCCTGTATTACCTGCAACATGATTAGGTCATTTCTTGCCCACCCATGTTTTTGGACCTCTCAGTCAGTGCAACAGCCATTGCCAGTATCAAGTCTCCTTCTGAAAAATCTATAACGAATTCCCCATAAGTTCTAGTAATTGAAATGCTTTCAGATCTGGTCAGAGTTGGACAGTCTTCAAAATAAGAAATAATTTTTTGGCTTTCTGTTTGGTTTTACTTTTTGTTGGGTTTTTTTGGTTTGTTTTTTTAACCAAGATTAATATCTGCATGGGGGAAACAAAAAGAAAATTTGGTGGGCAATTTTTCAACCAGCCATGGGTATAAAAAGGAAGTTTGAACTGCACTGTAGATATGCATTTTGTGCACCTGCTTAGTGTTCCACTGCTGAAGTCTGAAGTCAGCTCTTTCATGGATTCCTGACAGTTATAAGCAACACTTAATCAGAGCATAATTGAACATCTTCATGTTAACACATTATTTTTTCTTCACTCCTTATTTTTTTTAGATCGAATATAAGCTTTGCAATGGGTCTGACAAAGAGTGTGTGTCTCCCACAGCCAAATTCGTGAAGAAGGAAACACTGAAGGTATGTTCAAAGCAGCCAGGTCATGATCAGCTGACTTTCTTGTAAAAAACAAATGGTACCTTCCAATCAAACCATTGGAAACAAGTCAGAGTCATTTCCCAAGACCCAGAGGAGCCTCTGAATCTTCAAGTCATTAGAGGCCAAGGACATTTACAGGTTTTATATACAGGATTAGATTATATACTGCAAGCAGAACAGATCAGTGTAATTATTTCACTGTGTTTGTATGTTCTGGAGCCATTAGGCACCTCAAGAAGATTGTAATCCTTCACTGCTCTTGTTAGGACAGACTTGCCTAGGCAATCTGAGCAAATTGTAGCTCGAACACTTGCTTGTCTACCAAACCAAAAGTATAAATTAATGAAATTAGATACAGTTTCTTGAATTTGAGGGGTGAGGAAGGCTGGGCATCCAGCCTCTTTCCGTTTCCCCCAAAGAAAAGACAAACTAGGTTGTGTTTAATGAAACTTCAGGAGCAAAGAAAATGCATGTTCTCTTCATTATGTTTTTATTCCTCCTTGTGCTCATTTCTGGGGAACCTGTGCTAGGTCAAGTTCTTGTTGTGCTATACATAACTGTCCTTAATGCATTATGCTGTTTCGTCCCCAAAAGAGGCCATGATTACAGCTACTATATTTTCTCTGTTCTCAACCAGGTACAAAAAAAGAATTACAGACAGGAGAAGAAAAGAGCTACCAAACAACTCTTCAGTGCTCTGAAGGATCCCAGTGTGGTGATCACAGCAGACTGGCTGAAGGTATTTGATACAGACCATTTCTTCTGAGGCTGTGGGAAAAAATAAGTGAGATGTGAAGTAGTTGATGTGTCTGAGATGTATGCACAAGGACTTTTTTAAATTAAAGAAGACCAAATAGTTTCAACAAAGCTTCATCTCAAGCTTTATTTAAATAACTGCTATAAAAGTGGAGCTGTGGGTATTTACTTTCCACCTTAACTCAATTGGTCTATTCTATGTCCTCAAGGAGCAATAAGGACTCAAAAAGGGCATAGTTCAAAGGGAAGTGAGGTTTCTCTCTTTGTTCCTCTCTGAAAGACTCTGTTGGCCTCTTCCCATAAATGTGGTTTTGTACTGAAGAGGGAATAGACTGAGTAACAGCCTGAAAATGGGCAGATACAGCTTGTTCTATCGACAACTGGATTTTCTGTTGTCACAGCACAGTGTGAAACATTGTACCTGATGACAACTGCAATTTCTCTTTGTACACAGACTTGGATAGTGACAGTTTCTCATTGAAGTCCTGAAACTTCTGTGTGGCAAAGTAAATCTGGATTGACATTGAGAGATGAACACTGGTTTTCTCCTCCTTTGGGGCCATTTAGTCTTCTCAAATAATAGTGAATTGGTTGAACCTTTTGTATTACCAAAACCTAATTTCCAAGCATTGCCAAACACATAGCTCTTAAGAAAAACAAACTAACTTAAGGATCTCATGAAACAATACAGTTGCATTTGGTTAGTGGTAAAAACCTCCAACATTGTTCTGCAATTATTATTAGAGGTCAGAAAAGTGATATGCTTATGGTTTATTTGAGAAGTTAAGATTGGCAGCACAGTCTTCCTGTAGTCTTTACTGTTAATGAAAAATAAATAGTTATACTTTTAAACCACTGAATACCTGTTACATGTTTGCTGTGGCTGGAAATTTCTGGTGAGCTGCAAATAATGCTGGGCCACAAAAACAGACCACAGAAAAGACTTGAGGTTTGGCTATGCATACTGAAGGCAGGAAGATCTTAGGCAAAATCTAACCTTACTGAGAAACTTCTCCATTCTTAAAGCTGTTATTTTTAATATATTCTTATCAGATTTAATGTTTTCTATACAAGAGAGAGCTGCATTGAGCTCAACAGAGAAGTAAACCAGCTGGAGAGAGTGCTTTTAAAAATGGGGTATTTGATAAAACGCATTAATAGCAGTGTTCTACAGAACACTATTAAAATGACTTATAAATCAAGTTAGACTAGCTATAGCATTTTCATATGCAATGTTCTAATTGGCATGTCCTCTGTGATTATTAACAGATCACTCTACATGGGCCAGCAGTGCTGATTGCCTAGAAAATTAATCAAGCTGCTAACACTGAGCTAGTAATAAAAATAGGAAGAATACTCAGTCAGTAATAAAAATATGAAGACAAGATTCTGATAGCCAGATTTCCAATTTCTGGGATTTTGCTGTGAGGTCCCTAGGACTGTTCAGGGAACACCATGTATTTTCCTTAGGAAGTGTATCATGGTGCAGTCTTGGAATAAACATACTGGAAATACTGTATGAATACTGAATAAATGCTGGGTTTCTTCTAAGGAACAATGTAGATGCAACTTTCTTTTTCCTCCAGATTCGTGGGACTCTGAAGAGCTGGACCAAACTATGGTGTGTCCTGAAACCAGGAGTGCTACTCATTTATAAGACGCCAAAGATCGGACAGTGGGTTGGGACAATTCTGCTCCATTCTTGTGAGTTGATCGAGAGACCCTCCAAAAAGGATGGCTTCTGCTTTAAACTCTTCCATCCTTTGGATCAATCCATCTGGGCTGTAAAGGTAACAATCCTGCTGAGTCAAAGAACCTCTTCTTGGTCACCAAAGTTTCTGAGCACTGATGTTGCCTAGCACTGATATTATTTAGTTATTCAGTTGCTGTTAGCAGTGGTGAATTGACCGCATAAAAAGATTAAGGATACAAAAGCTTGATCATTGAATGACATCAAAGAGACATAGTCCTTGTGATTAGTTCCACAGATGTATCATTCTCAGTGTACAGATGCCTGCATACACTGAGGAAAAAGGAAGTGTGTTTTCTGCAGGAAAAGAAGTTCAATACATAGAAGCTATATCAAGCCATGACATACCTCTTAAAAAGGAGTTGGGCATAGACACAGTTAACTAAAGTCCCTAAAACAAGGACACAGAAAGCACCAAGTGCTTCACACAATACAGGGAGATGGTTGGCAAAGTGATTTAAAAAAACCCAGATTTATAATTTGACTTATTTTTTTCTAATGCCCCTGAGGTTTGGATTTGTTTGCAGTGAACTTGGAACTTGGTGTTCAGCTCAAGCCTTGACTGTTGCACAAAAGTGTGACTTCAGATAGCCCTTACTGTCTCTTCTTTGAAATGGAAATAGCAGGATTTTCTTAATTTTGAGTTATTCTTCAGGCTGAGACAATCCCTTCCTGTACACACAGGGCTCCTGTAGTGATCTCTGGATCTCCCTGTAACAAAAATTATTATTTTTTTTTACACTTCTTGAAATAACTCCCTGCACATCTTAAAGAGCTGTATTCCTTTTTCTTCTTTCTTTTAAGAATAGGCAAAAAAAAAGAAAAAAAAAATGTAATGGGTATGAGCAAAGAGGAAGATCCTAGCACCTCCTGAAAGGCACTGAGAGCCACATCTTTTGGATACCCTGAAGACAAAACTTAAATGTTCTTGTATTTGTTTCCTGTCAAAAACAGTGACAAAACCAGAGTTACTGCAGATATAAATTCTCTAGGAGACATCACAAGTGTAAATAAGGCATTATGAGCTGATGCCTTGCTGCAAGGTAGTCAGCAGATGGAATGGAAATGGAGAGACTCACGAGAGTGCAGTGAAAGCACTTGTCATGGCATCAGGAGTTCTAACAAATGGGAGAACCCCTGTGGGAACAGATCAAGCAGACACACTCCTGCTCATCTGTGCAGTTAATTGAACAGTTTTAAATACAGCTATACAATCTATAAAAAGCCTTTCCATTTTTAATAAGGTAGGAGGAGAGAATTAAAATTAACCTCAGCAACCAGGGGTGAGAGCTGCTGATTTCTGCCAGCAGCTCAGCTCTGCTTTGTGCCTAAATGCATTGCTTTTCCTTAAAGTTCCAAAGGTTTCGTTTCTACCTTGCTTCTTATGCAGTTTTGAGAGTTTTGATGCTTTTTAAATTCAGAACATGCACCCAAGAAGGTTGTTGATGATTTACTGTCTGTCAACAAAAACCTTCCTTGTGACTTGACAGGTCAACTGAATTCTTCTGAGAAGCACAGTCAGAGGAGGTAGTGAAAAATAGAATCAAAAGTGCAGTCAGCTGCTGAAAGGCAGAGTTGCTGACAGATCTGAAGTGTTGCACTAGGATGCCCTTCCTTTGATAGGAAGCATCCCAAAGAAAAAGGAGGTTTTAATCAATGTGTATGTGCATGTATATCTAATTCTTGTGTCTCTTGAGAAAAAAATAAGTTAGAAATAAGAATTAGTATAGTAAATGTGAAGGAAGTGTATATCCAAAAATGTTTGTGGACTAGAGGAAGTCCAAAGAGGTTTAAATTTTAAAGTCAAAGTAATATTCTGTGTCTCTTGAGACATATTTAGAAAGCCACATTTGAGCTGCATAGTAGGATACTCCCTGAAACCTGAGTTCAGCCTGGACTGTTGCGTGTGATAGATGCTTTCAGCCACGAGGTAAACTCCAAAATACACATCAGGAAGAAATCCACCAGTGAGCTGCTTGATGTCAAAGAGGCTGTCTGCACTTTGTCAACAGTTTAAGGCTGAAGCTGCTAAAAATACTACTTTATTTTATGTTGTTTCACAGCCTCTTTTTAAAGCAACTGGAGCAGAATTGACTGATCTACATTGTTTGTGTATAACTATGCAAAGAAAGTCTGTTTCTCATTAAATACAGATTCACTTGAGCTTAAGCAAAAAGCCCAAGTTACTGTCCATCACAATAGAAATAAGAGGTGGATGAACACCTTTCATTCTTGGCCAAAATGGCTTGTGAAATTTTCAGAGGTTATCCAGATTAGAGCTGATGGTCCAGCTTTCACTCTCATCAGTGGATTTGCAGTTTACTCAGTTTATTACTGAATATCTTTGTACATATTGGCCTGGCTGCCCAGCAGATGTTTGGAGCTAACTCTGGGGTTCAGCCCTGGAACAAATGTTTGGTTCAGGCACTGCCATAGGCCTTTATGGTAGTACTGGCCAAATAAATTTGATGTACAGGCATTTAACTTTAGTTAGAGCAGGACAAGATTTTGGGGCACCTTTCAAGATAAGATGTAAAGGCCATGGCTTACAGTTGAAAGCTAAATACATCTACCAGGGTACTGTTTTTCTTATAAAGCTCTCTGGGGTCTAGAGCTCTCTTAGAAGCATATTGCTGAGGGAAAGAGTTCTTTATTCTATACTGCTTCCCTGGCTTTTTGAGAGTTTCAGCCTGAAAGTCCTTTGCAGTGCACATGGGTTATACCTCTTACCTATTTGTTCCATCCAGGCCTTAGTAAATGTAAGGCCAAAACCATCAAGGTCCCAAAATCAGCCAGCAGTGAAAGCAGCAGTAAGAAAAGCTTCCCCCACACACTCCAGATGCTGCTGCAGGGGCACTTTGTCCAGTGTGTGAGGGCAGTGTGATCCCACACTGCCCATGGGAAGAGACATTTTGCCGAGGTTGCTGCAGGAGACTGGGGAATGCCAACCTCGTAATTTGTGTGAGGTTGTGGGTGTCTGTCCTCCTGCTGCACAGAGGGAGTGTAGATCTATCAGCTGGCAGGGTTTGCCTGCCTGTCCCAAAAGATGTCCTGGAATAGGTTGTATTTCCCTTCAAGCTTGCTGAGCAGTGTGGTGTGGGAAGGCTTTCATTATCTGCAGCCTGTTCTGACATTTATTTAGAACAATAAGTAAGCTGGGATCAGACCTACTGAATCTGGGAAAATGTGTAATTTGAATTTTGTTCATTTGTAAGAATTTGAGTCATTCCTTTAAATAAAAAGTTCTAGTAATGGTCTTGCACTGCCGCTTTTCTAGTTGTTATTCTACTCCATAATACAATGGTTTCATCTTCATCCTTGTGGTTATCCGCAATAAGGAGATTTTTTTCCCCCCTTTTTAAGCTTTGTTTTATGACTCTCTGAGATGTCTTGTCATACTATCCAAAACTGTCAGTCCTCTTCATTTTTCAAAGCCCAATCACCCCCTGTTTCATAATGCCTTTTGAGTCTCAAAGCAGATGTAAAGATAGGAATGATCTGAAGCTGATCCTTTCTAAGTTGTACTGCTGAGGGGCTGCAGCCAGGCTCTGGGTGCTGGTGCAGCTGGGATAATACTTTGAGTGAGGGATGGTCATTGGCATGGTGCTCGAAGGCTGGGAGGTAGAAAGCATCATTATCTCTGCTGTGCAGATACAGAACATCATTTAATCCGTGCAGATGTTGGTTTTATTTTCGTGGCCTCCTCTCTTTTCTTTTTCTGTTGGAAATGGCCCCCTCCATGCATGAACATGCCTTACTGTTGAATATGATTCCTTGACAGAGTGACCTGGCTGCTTTTTGAGTTAATCCATAAATGCATAAATAGTGCCTAAATGCCTGTTAGAATCTTGTGTTATCACTTCTTTCCCATTTCCTCTTTTTTTTTTAATATTGTTTCCCTGTATCTGTACTGTTAGGTTGTGGGGTTTTTCCTCAAACAGAGCAAATATCCACCTCTGCACTAAAAACACAAGTAATGGTATTATCAATAGATCTCCAATGCCCTGCTCAGCTGCAAGCAGCTGAAGGGAAAAATGCCATGGGGAATGATGCCTGATTGCATTAATGTCACTAGTAATGTCTTAAGCTGCTCTGCTCTGGTTTACAAATCAAATCTCAACTTTGCCAGTCCTGACTATTAAGCCTTTAAACAGTCTTAATTTTGTGAACCTCCTGTGGGAGAGGGGAGGGGAAAAAGAAAGTAACGAGGAATCCAGTTTCTCTTCACAGCAGAGGAACCCTGAAGGTGTGAAGGCAAGAAGCTTGACTGGAGACTGTTGTCTTCTTAACACTTCAAGTTCATACACTCAGATAGATTTTGATGTTTTTCCTACTTTAAATTCTGTCCAAATTTTGGTTTTCTGAGTATAACTTAAAAACAAAAATCCAGATAAAATGACTATTTAACTGTGAAGCACCTGTATACAGGAGCAGTTTTCAGTAGCAGTCACAGTTCCATGCTTATCAACTAGGAGGAAGGAATCCTTCTTTAAAGGAATATGGTTGGATACTATCAAGGCCTATCTAAGGGAGGAAAGTAATACTCAAACTGCAAAAATCTGCCTACAGTTTTTCAGCATTGTGTGGTATTCTTTAGAAAGTCAAGGAAATCTGTATTGGAGCATCCTGGAGCATCTTCTTGCTCTCCTCTGCAGGTGACATTGTGGTCACCAAGTACTGGTGATGTTTTCTGCCCTGCTTTTATTTCTGACATAATGTCTGCATATTTGAAAAAAAGATCTGCTTTTGTGTTATTTGTTACAAAGTGAGGAACAGAATGAGCTGGAGGAGGCTGGGTCACTTTGAAAATGCAATGGAGGAGGAGAGATTTCTATTTATTTCTGTCTGGTTATGGCACGAAGTCCATACCATGAAGAGTATGACGCTGTGTTCCCTTCATACAGGAACTGCTTTTTCTTAGCATCCTCTGGAGTTCAGAAGAGAAGGAAGCAGGAAGGAGATCAAGGAGGGAGCCTGTGGTTCTGCTCAAAGAAGTGTCTCATCCAGGATGAACTTTGCTCCCCTGGGCATCATTTCCAGGGGGTCATGCTGAAAGCACAATGGCAGGATGTTTACAAGACACTTTTTTGTATTTTTTGCCACAGCTTCTAAACTAAAGGCAGCATAAAATAAGCAAAGCCTGAAGTGGCTTGTCACCGCAGGCACCACAGGGTAAGGGTTCTCTAGATTTAAAGGTGAAGGATTGCAACCCAGTAGAATGTGCCCATGCTGGGGAGCCTTTGGTCCTCATTCTGTGGTTTTCCCATCTTCACCTTTCCCACAGACTCAGGATGGAGTTTCCCCATTGTTTGCTTCCAGCAGAGCTGCTGTTGCCTCTCTGCTGGAGGCACTCACAGCACAAGGTGTGGCTCTACTGCTTTTGTGGTGGCGAGTGCAGGGTGTTTCATGGTGAGTGTCTGGCTGCAAGCAGACTCCATGTGCACTTCATGGAGCAGTTCCTTCTGGTGTTGCACAATGGTTTGACTGATCTTGTCCCAAGTGGCAACAGTAAGATCTTTCCACTTCTGCATATCAGAATATGAGCATATAAATATGAGAATATGAGCATAGGTTAGACCAAGCCCCATTTTCATAGGAGCTCATTACTGCCTTGGAGCTGCAGCAGCAATATCATGATTACTAATGAGTCTCTCCAAATTATTCCACCTGCTCCTGCCTTCTTTTGTATCACCAACATGCACACTCTGCCTGGGAAGGGTGGAAAGACATTGAACAGTTCATTGCAGCTTTTGTGCCTTACATCTTTCTGTCTGTGTGCATTTCCAGGGACCAAAGGGAGAAAATGTCGGTTCGATCACTCAGCCTCTTCCCAGCAGCTACTTGATTTTCAGAGCAGCCTCTGAATCAGATGGTAAGTCTGGGCGTTTCTTTGCTTTCTCCAGATAGAATACTTCTTGCTAGTTAAGAAAATAGATTGATTAAAAACAAACAAAAAGAAAATGTATAAAGGAAAAAATGGTGGTTCACTCAGCTTGAAATCTGCTCTTAGCAATGGTGAGAATAAGTCAAGCAGACTTCTGGCACATTTCATTGCCCTCACTGAGCAGCCACCTCTCTGGCCTTGTGTATGGAAGAAGGACTTAGGCTTCTAATTGGGAAAATCCACTAAGTCAGTGTAAACTAAAGGGTGGAAGGAGTCAATCCCAAAACTGATATGAAAAGGACTCTGTGTCCTCAGTTCAGCAGAGACTTCATTGACTTATCTGCCTATGTATTACTCTGGGGAAGGATCTGTTGGAGGAAAATGGCATGGTAATATTGAAGAGCTGTCAGTAGATGCCTTTCAGCCACCTGAATTTTGCTGTAAACTATTTGTGCTGTGGTTTGCAGTGTAGTAGGCGCAGATGCTGGTGACTCCACATGTAAAATACCATTCTGGGAATTTGCAAAATTATGGAAGGTAAATTTAGGTCAGTATATAACAGACATGCCAGCTTGCTATGTGAAAATCTTTATAAATTACTTCCGAGGACATAAAATATCAGTGATTTATAAGTAGATAAGAAGATTAAAACCATGTTTTCATTCCATTTGACCTTCAGACTACTCTATATATATTTTTTTTCATAGCAAATTAACCCAGGCTGTTTGTTTTACAGATATTTTTCACCTACCCCACCAAGGGGGTTCATCTATCCCGTATGCTCCTTTGGGTTTCATCTAGAGTAACTTTAGGGACAACAGGACTTCTTATGGAGTGAAATGGGCTTTCAAAGTAGTGTCCTTCTGGTCCAGTGATTAGGTTTTACATTTTCCTAATGGATGTAAATCAGACAATGCAAATGCACCTTTGACGTGACACTTTAGAATAGGAAATCTTCCTTCATTACAGACTTTTGTGCTATTTTCCTCCTGCAGTGAAAGGAGGACAGTTCATAGTGAGGGACACCATCTTGACACTGAAAACTGCTCGCAGATGTCAGTGTAGTGAAATTATATGAAAATAAACAGAACGTATATAGACACATAGAAACACATCTATTTCCTAAAATAGTATGCTTTTGGAACTTATTTGTGTAAAGGAATACAGAATTCTGTATTCAGGATTCTGGTTCCAAATATCATGTGCCTAGAAAGAGATAGATTGATGCAATAATCTCTTGTGGGGGAAAATAGTGCTGTAGGGAAGAGCTGCTAAATTAGAGGCATTTCAAATCCTGGTTATACAAACAGCCCACAGAACAGATATACAGAAGAGTCACACAGATTTCTTAGGCAACCAAATAGCTTCAACAACTGTCTCTCAATCCAGATTTTATAAAATATTATTTCCTTAGAGGCCCATGTGCTTGTCTTTCCACGATTTTAATTATTAATGATTAAACCACAGAGGCAGCCTGGCAAAGAGACCTGTGGCTGAGCTTCTACTCTCTCTTTTTATGATGTCTGCCACAGGCCAGTTACATGGAGTAGAAGAGTTTTAAATTTGTTCTAACTAACCTTAAGTTAGTAATTGCTCCTAAGGTAGCAATAGCTCCCAAGAGATCATCAGAGGTGAGACTTTTCTAGCTGTGATCTCTCTGTCTGGGTTGTACAACACGGGGTGGAAAAGCACAAAAGGGACCATACCTAGCACATAAGAATTTTCAGTGTTGAAATGCTTGTGGGAAGTTTTCTGCCCAGTGAATTATTATGTGTCTCCAGTGTTAAAAGAGCTTAAAATAGTGAGTTGCTGGAACGCATTTTGAAAATAGAGTTACTTTCAGCTTAGTGTGACTTTACTTTGCTGCTTCTCTCAAGTAGGATCCTAATGTTAGATGGAAAGCTAAGTGATCAAGGGAAGGAGGAGGAGGAACTTAGGTGCTTCTCAATCAAATATCCTAAATGTGTATCTATAAAGTAACTAGGGCCTTTGGTTCAAGACAAAATACAAGCTCTTGGACAGCACCAGCAGTGCCCTAAGAGCCACCTGCTCCAGGAGCACCCACATTATGGCTGGTAGATTCTGAGTCTGATGAGATGATCATGAAAGCGAAAGCTTTGGAATCTGTCCATTTAGCAGTGGACTTCACAAAAAAATTGATTCTGAATTGCACCAGAAATATTAGCATGAAAAGTAGTGTTATTTTCAGCTGAATGAGAGTATTTGATTTCACAGCTGAGGTCAGTGAGCTGTGGAAAGTGGGCATATTTTGTGTAGGAAGGGCAGGATGTGAATCTCCAGATAAGAGGGAAGAACAGCTTCCTCCCAAACACATGTCCTGACAAAGGGCCAAACATGAGTGTCATACATGGAGACGAGTGACTTGGAAACAGTATTAATGTCAGTAGGTCATGTAAAACATATGCAGACAAAGACACAAGGAGCAGAAACTGCTACATGTAAAGAATTCTGTATAAACTGCAGGAAAGTAAGGCTTGTAGTTTGCAGTTTGTACAGTTTGATTTTAAGCTCGGAAGACAGGACTGAAATGGTTTTAGACTGTTACATTGCTTCACCTGTTGTAAAGAGGCATCTCCAAAAGGGTGTCCCTGAGTTTGTTTAATTTCTTTAACACTCTGGACAAACCAAGAGGATGCAAGAGAGACAGGAGATTGAGGTAAAATGAGCTAAGCCAACTGAGACAAATGGGGCAGGTAGGATCTGGGCCCTTGTGTATATTTGAAGTGTGTTCACATCTCCCCCATAGTGCAACCCTGAATGAATCTACAGCATCTCTGAAGAGGTGTCCTTGTCGTGTTCTTCTTAACCACAGTCTCCCATGTTAGTAGTGGAAAATGAACAAAGCATTTGGCAAATATAACTAACTTGTGGAGGGCTCTGACTTGCTGGGAAATACTGAGTTGTTGCATATGTTAGATGTACAGTTCAGCCATCCAGGCAACTATATCATGATCAGCAGCTAAATGGCCTACTTTTTCTCTCAGCATTTCAGAATCCCCATTTTCCCCTCTGCTGTACCATCTGTGACAGACTGTTCGTAGCACTTAAGACCATGAATTCTGGACGATCTGCAGTACCACTGCCTGGCTACAGGAGGTTTCACATTCACAGACCAGAGCAGCAGTCTGCCTTTTGATGTGTTTTAAACATCAGCCTCTGGAAAGGTCATGTCAACCTACAGGCTCAACCTGTACAAGTGCAAGGTCTTTCTTTCTTAGCAGTTTCAAAAAAGAAGACTGCTTTTTCTGAACCAGTGACTGTGTCAATATTTCAGATTTGTGCTTAGGAGGAGTGACTTAGAATTAGTAGTTTAAATCTGTCCCAAGCTTCCTGTCCAGACCATTCTGGAGCTGCTCCTGAGATCTAACTGGTGTGTCCTAAGCATTTTAAGTCACCTGCTTAGGTCTCAGAGTGAGGATCTCCACTCTGCCATGGGCAGTGCTGCCACAGGGCATATTCCTACTAATGGAATTCAAAGTGGCAGATTACCAAGGGTTGAAATCTTAACGTGAAATTGTAAACCACATTTATATTTTATTCCTTCTGTCTGCCCTCTCCTTGTATGCTTTGGGTAGCCTCCATTGCCCAATGTGGATACAGTGTGTGGAAATCCTGATGGTCTGGCTTACAGTGTTGTTGTTTCTTTTCTAGGCATCTGGCCCTTCCCCCAGACTGATGCTCTCATCTGGGAAAGAAATTAGGTTATTGAAATAAGGGTCATGCACAAAAGCAAAAAACCTCAGGGAAGATTGCAATTTGAAACCAATTTAACAATGAAATACATCTCTGGGTCTTTGCAGCTCTGGAGAAAATAGAGTATCTTTTTTGCTTTATGTCTGTTTTTCATATTCCTTAGACCTTTCACAGTGGTTTAAAATCCAGGCTTTTGCAACAAGATTTCATTAAGTTCACTGCATAAATTGCACCTGCAGCTAATTGAGAGCTCACATTCTTGCATCTTGACAGCCAGAGTGGGAGAAATCATGCACACAGGCACCCAAGTGGTACAGCAAAATAAGCAGTCAGCTGAACACGATGATCTTAATGTTCACTGGCTGAACCAAATCAGCCTCTTTCTCACCATTCATGATTTGTGTGCACTTGAACAAGAATTCATCATTTCCAGGTGACAGTCTACTTCAGATTGAATTTTAAAAGCATCTATCTTGTAAGTGTGAGACATGAGGCCAAAGCTGGAGGACTTTAATAATTCAAGAAGAATAATATTCCCTTAGTGAGGCCTCTCTGGAGGAATGTGTGGTTGCTCAGTGTGAGCCTTTTGAAGTCTTAATTGGCAAGAGATTCATCCCAGGTGTTCTGTAGCTACAGGAATGCAGTGGAAAAGAAGTATAGTCCCAGACTGATATTTCTGTGTGTTCGGGTGTGATTCCATCTAGAGCAGATTTTTCTTTCTCGTGAGTGGTGAGAGAACATTGGCTGCGTCCTCCATGACCAGCTGCTGCAAAATGTGGCACATAGACTTGGCACATCAGATTATGAGTTGTTCTAGGTGAGTGCAAAGAATTTCAAAACTGAATAGCTTTGTGTTTTCAATGCTGCCTGTTTTTGTCCTGTGAGATATTTTTGTAATTTTAGATCTCTTCAAAGACTAGGACAGAGTCACATTTTTCTTTGAACTGAACCTAGGTTAGCAGCATAAGCACCTTCTGTTGTTCTGATTTTGTTTCCCCAAGAGGGAGAAGAAATTATTTTTGTCTCTTGCATTTTGTAGTTCCTTTTGTCTGTGAAAAAAAGAGCTGGTGCAAGCACATGCCTGCTGCTATTCAGCCTTGCAGCCTCCAGGTTTCTTCATGGTGCCAGCAGTGCCCTGCTGACCCAGGAGGTGTCCTGCAAGGAGCCATAGTGATTCCTGTTTGCACCTCAAAGCATGTACAGGACAACCAAGGGATTAGGACCAGCCAGCCTGGGTTTGGGAAAGGCAGGTCCTGCTTGACCAAAATGATCTCCTTCTATGGCAAGGTGACCTGCTTAGTGGATGAGCCCTGGAACAGGCTGCCCAGGAAAGTGGCTGAGTCACCATCCCTGCAGAAGACATGCAGATGGGGCACTTTGGGACATGGTTTAATGGTGGACTTGGCGGTCCTGGGTTAACAGTTGGACTTGATAATCTTAGAGGTATTTTCCAATGTACTTTCTGTTTCTACATAATTTGATTTGAGAACAGCTTAAAAGCTTGTGGGGAGATTCTGCCACAAGGTGACAATATACTTCTGGGTTCTTCTTCAGAATTTAAACATATGCTGAGTTTAAGCCACAGTTTGTGAAAAATTATAACTGATAATTTATTGCACTTTTTACATTGCAGCTTCAAACCTCCCAAAAGAACATTATTGTAACTTTTTTTTGCTTCCTTCATATGCACCCTTTTGGGCTGCCATTCCTCTCTGAAGGAACCCACATCTTACATTATTTTCTGATCTAATTACCCTGTATAGAAAAAAACCTATTTGAGTCACCCACTCAAAATTAGAAGATGTGAGAATTGAGGTAGCCATGAAGCCTTCATGCAGTACCGTGACTGTAGGTGACAGCCTTTAATTATGTGACCACATTCATTTCTCCCCTACTGCAGTTCCTGAGGGAGTGAGTAGACTTGTCAGGTAAGCAATTAAGTAATCCAAATGCTAGCATTTTTGTATCATCTTCACAATCCAGAATAATACAGCTCAACAGAAGGGTTACTCAGATGTAAAAACATTTCATATAGGCCTTTAGCAAGGAAACAGGTTTATCTTGTGTGCAATCCCTGTAATTGAGAGAGTGTAATTTTATGGTTTTATGCTGCAATTAACACACCATTGACTTGCAGAGAATGTAACCTTTTTATTTGCAGAAGTGAGCCTGTATTTTCCATTTGGGTTAATGACATCTTTGTTTAGATTCACAGCACCACCTGATGGCTGAAGGCCCATTTCTGGGCTTGGGGATGCTCTGCATCCCTTCGGTTCAGTTTCTGTTAGAAATGAAAACAAGGGTGTACACTGATGCCATTTCTGTTTGCTGCAGGGCACGAGGAATGCTGACTGCTTATGCACAAGTTCCTCTAAAGCTTTGTGTATCTGCCTGGGACTATTAAAATGAATATTTAATGTTTTGTTTTGTTTTTTTTTTAATTTAAGCTCCTTGAATGAGGCTTCAGAAAAGATTCAGGTTTCTCATAACGCCTCCCAGGAAGTTATCTGAAGAGTTGGAAACCCTAAGTATATTGTGTAGAAATTTCCTCTGGTGACGCAGTGAACCCCAAATTTTTGACCAAGCCTGTAAGGTCATGTCAGCACCAGTGAACCCCTGTGGCAGTGGGGTGGGAGTAAAAGAGCTGCCCATGGGTCATGGCCAGCATGGGCTGCTCTGTCTACATCCCCAGGGAGGGGGATGTCTGAGGGAGACTTTGGGCCACCCTTGCCTCAGCCATCATAGGAAAATGAATGTACCTGAGAGCTGCAGAGCACTGAGGAGATGACCTCGGTGCTGCCCTCAAAGGGCTCGTGCTGCTACAAATAAACCTACCTGTCAAAGCACCTGATTTTAACAGCCTATTTAATACAAAAATATCTTGACATATGCAGCATTTCCAAATATCAAATCACAGAGTTCTCACTCTGCGGAACTGGAAAATAAAAGCAGTTTTAAAAGTAGAGGAGAGTCAAGGCGGGGAGCCTGAGCAGGAGTGTGCTCCCTTCTGAGGCACAGCCTGAAACAGATGCGCATAATGGTGGGTTTGGGGGACAAGGAATATGTGGGAGGTGGTGGATTTGTGCTCAGTGTAGCCATTAACTCTAATGGGTTATCCATGCAAATCCTCCACATAGTGAGAATGGCATAAATCTCTGCCTGTAAAGCCTTAATGCAAGAATATTTGTTAAATACAAAATAGTGTGAAATCAATTCCAACAGTATTCAACCTGTCTAGTCTTTTATTAACTATTATTTGTAATGTTATTATTAAGTCATAAGTTGAAGGAATTTATTGGATAAAATTAGAATAAATGACTGGGGCTCTGCAGTGTTTGTGGCAAAATGTTCAAGTGCAGGTCTTCAAAGATTTGAGATGTTTTTATTTTACTGGTTGCAGCTTTGTATCAAAGCAAGCACTAAAAGCAACTCAAATTTGTAAATATTTCTTTATATGCATGTTCTAGATTTTTTTTAAGCTGTCATTGGTCTTGTAGGGCCAAATTTTGGTAATGTTGAAGTTGATGGGAATTCTGCCCAGGAGAGCAGCAGGATCCCAGTGAGATTTATGCAAGTGCTTGATACTGTGTGATAGAAAAGAATTTAATGAAATTTTTGCCAAATGGGACCAGGAATTAATGCAGTCCAGGGAAACCCTGTTTGCAGCACTTGCCATTGCTAGAGCAAAATCCTTTGTTTCCTTCACTGCCTCTCAATCACACTTCTAATTATTATGAAATGTATTCTGAGAAGTGTAATGAAGAGCTCTGTTTTACAAGCTTGAAATTAGAGAATAACTCCCTTGATACTTAAATTCTCAAATGTTCAGTTAATTTGCAGGTGCCCTGGCCTCATTAATGACTGCACTATAGAAGCAGGCTGTTTTCAGATGCTTCCAGGAGTACAGCAGCTCCAGCACTGTGGTGGTTGGGCTTTAGCACACAGCTTTCTGGCCTTGTATGGATCATTGCAAAAGGAGCCAAGGGTCAGCTTGGTTTCCTGTGCTTTTAATTTGCTGTCTGTCTGTGGCACCTGTGCAGGCCATAAGGAAATCCAGTGTGGCTGTGCATAGGAGCTGCAGAGTGTCTTGGCTCTGTGCCATGCTTATAATTTCTCCAAAATGGACCCTTCAGGTAAAGATTTTTTTGCGTCAAGATAAGAAAAAGTGATGACCCACAGAGATTATCTGATGGACCAGGCAGAGAGAAGAAATAGAAAAAAAAAAAAAAAGTAAAATGCAGAGAAGGAAGGAAAAAGAACAACCTGGCAACTTTCTCCAGTCTCAATCACTCTGTCACGTATTGACTATCTTGGATATTGGTTGGAATGGTGGTTACTGCAGCCAGCATGGGACCCCTGAGCAGGCTGTGGTTCAGTGATCCCAGAGTAAGCAGGGATCTCTCCCACACAGCTCAGTGCCCTGGCATCTCCCTGCCATTGGGAAGTGCCTAAGGTGGGGATGCCAAGTGGTGAATGTGTTTTAGGGAGTGTATTACTTGCAGATGTGAGATGCTGGTGGTGCGGAAGCACCGTGCCTGCACAGATTCCCTGCATCTCAGACTAAATCAGAAAGGGCAATGAGATGTGAACAAGTTGTGGGAGATCAGAATGTTTTTAGGGAAGAGGAAGTTGGGGTGAGCTTCCCACTGTATCACCCATGCAGATATATTACTCATGCAGCCACTAAACCTCACCATTCCTGGCAAGATAACCTAGGGATTATATGTATGAAAAATATATTCTACCCAGTGACTTCCTAAATAATAATGATAATGAGCTTTACTTCCAGGCAAGAAGCTTTTCTAGAAGCAGTGCATGAATTGTGTTATTTACTCTGCTGTGCTTCAATAATTCCTTTTGTTTTCACAGGCCGATGCTGGCTGGATGCTCTGGAGCTTGCCCTGCGTTGTTCCAGCCTCTTCAGGCTCAGTGCCTCCAAGCAGGGAAAGGGTGGAGACATGAACAGCTCGGGTGATTCTGCACATGCGGGGCTCAACCACCTCTTGCACACCAGTGCTATGTCAGACCAGGAGTTCTTCCAGTAAGATGGGGCTGTTACTCCTTAACGCACAGAGAGGTGGCATATGGCTCAAACTTGAGCATAATTAAGCCAGAGTCAACTGAGGAATTCTGTTTAAAAACCAGCCTGTGTGTTCTGCTGCTGCATCCCTCATCAATACATGGGCTGGGTGTTGCCACCTAATGCTTGAACACATGGGCTGTGGGAAATCTCAGCTGTGTTTGTTTGTACATAAACAACTTTCTTCTGTCCCCTGCTTGGGCCAAAATGGTGTCTGGGGATGCCAGCATGAAAAATGGCTTGCCTGAGTAAAGATTGCAGAATCTAGCTGCTGTAGTTACACAGACACAGTCACTAACAATGTCTGTGTGTTGATAGCACATATGGCTCTGAGACTGATCTATTTTTTAATAATGTGTACTCTTCCCTAGTAGTACTGTGTTATAGTCAGCAGAGTGCACACACCGCATCCTTAGTTTTATAATTACTTTCTCTCTCTGCAGGGGTTTTGAGGGGTGTCCAACTTCTTCCTTGATGAATCAGATAAATTTTTACATAAGGGGAAAAAGTCCCCACAGCCTCCTTTCTATTCATATTTCTGGTATTACTGTAGCATTTTGGAGCATCAAAGCTCTGTACACATTAAAAAGCCCCAGGCCTTTCTGTTGCTTATAACTGAATAAGCAACTTCAAAAATCCTCCTGGTATAGACATTTGGCCTTTGGAGTGAGAACTGGGAGAGGTAGTGTCTATTTCTAGTTCTGCTGATTGGAATTTGACTTTTCGAGCTCAGAGCACCATCAGTTATGCAGTTTCTAGGGTAGCAATTCTTGCAATCTGCAATGATGATGCCTTGCGGAGCAGGACCTCACCCTTAAGAGGTTTTCTTGGTCTCTGTTATAACAACAGCAGGGGTCTGAGTCCTCTTCAGAGTGTGAAGGTATCTCTGGCCCCATGGGACCAAAGGGATGGCAGCATTTCAGTCTGTCCTTTGCCCTGATACATTCTGGTAATCCCAGCATGTGTTCTCCAGTCCTGCTCTTCAGGTTTTTATCTAGAGTTTGAAGAGAGCTTTATTGGAAAGCAGTGGGAGAAGAAAAGGAAATCTAATCTCTTACCTCATAATGTACCCTAGTACTTCTGCTTGTGGCCTTCTTTCGTAATACTTTCCTTATGTCTGGGAGTCTCAGTGCTCACTGGGATAATGAATTCAGGAATGCAGTGGACTTGTTTTTTTGGCTGATGGATGTGTGTACAGAAATATACATAATATTAAAATGGAGCCTGTGGCACTGAGAACATTCAGGCAAACCCATGGCTCCTGTAAGCTGATGCAGAAGATAGGGTTAAAACTGTAGTAAAGTATTTCTTCAGAATATGATGTGTGAATGATGCTTAAGTGATACCTCTATTTCACCTCTTAGTTGTCCAACATTAAAAGCCCTCTTGAAATATGGGACTCAGTAGTAGCAACACACATGGCAGAGTTTTCAGCAGGACAGAGTACCCACAATTGCAATCAGATATTTCTTACAGGCTCAAATTTTAGCTGAGTCTGGTTCAAGCTGGGCGTTCAGCATGTGGTCGTCTGGACAGTACACTCTCCTTTCTGAGTCCTACCTCTGTTGGGAATGTGTACCCAAACTCCCCAGTGCATAAAGCCCAGGGGAGTTTGAGGGTTACAGGACAGGAGGATGACTTGCTGTCATCCCTGAAGGAATGAAGAACATTTAAATAAGGGAGAATGCAAAACCCAAACTGTACAAGTGCTGAGCAAAGTGGTTTTGGTTTGCCAGTGAACAGTGGCTTCCTCACAGGGATTCAGTCATTCTAATTAAATGCTTTCCCTACAGGAAATCTTACCAATTAAATTGGCATGCAGTTGTTAGGGGGCCAGTTAATTACATTTAACTCTATCTTCAAATTAGCCAAACTACTCTGTTAAGAACAGAAAAAGAAAGGGAAGATGATGGATATTATAGGGAGAACAAAAACCCCTTGGGAGCTGGCAAAAGCAGATTTTCTGTTGAGCCAAAGTTGCATTTGTCTGCTGGCTGCTTTGCTCCTTTCCTGCTGGGAAACAAATCAAGATTATACAGTGATTTCAAAATCCATGTCTTTTGAAGCATATAAAAATGAGAGAGAGAACTGTGTGAGTGAATCAAAGGCTTAAGTACTGTGCACATCAGTGACTTTAGACAAGAAACTTTTAGGGCACCAGGCACTCTTCTTTTTAATATGAAGTTGTATTTCTTGTGGATTCCATGTCTTATCTCCAGCAGCCCCAGGAATCTGGCTGGTTACTCGTTTGCAAAAGCCAAAGTTTTTTATTTGCTTCGTGTAGAATAGCAGTATCAAACACAAAGAAGTCCTGGTCAACAACTGATGTTTCGAGGAATGCCACTTAGAGAATAAAGCACTGCTGTAAGAGAACTCTAATATGCTGAAACAGTAAATTATCCATGAAAAGTGCCAAGTTGCCCATGTTCATAGTGGAAATCCAATGCTGACTTTTAGCATAGTCATTTCCCCCCTCAGCTTTTGGAGTCTGGTCCAAATCTCATTGGAAGCCCCTGTGAAGTCTTTACATTGATTGGTTGGCCAAGCTCATGGCATGACGTTTGTTTTTAGTATATCACACATATTCAGTGATGATTCTCTTTGGAGGAAGAATCTGGGTGCACTTCAGCATCCCGTATTTGATCCTCAGAATGAGAAGCATCTATTTTCTCTTTGGTTCTCCAGAGTGGCTCTGTGGCTCGGGATGCATTAAGTCTTGCCTTGTTTGTGGTGGTGGGTAATCAGTGCACAGTTGAGTGGAATTTCATATGAATCTGATTTCCCTCTTGGACTAAATCTGAAATCCTAAAAAAATACTAAGGGGGGGGGTAGTGGTGAGAGAAAACTAAGAAAAGGGTAATTTACTCAATTAAAATTCATATATTTCCCAAATGTGAGGCAGATGACACTGGAAAACTTGCTCTTTTTACAAATATGAAATAGAAACAAGTCCTACTTCTCAGCCATGAACTAAAAGCTTTATAATGAACTGTTCTTTCTAGTATTTTTTTCCCGATGGAGAAGACTTTCAGTAGGTCTAGGGAGCAAAGCAACCACAGACAACACTCACATGTTTACCTGACCATTGAAAAGTTAAGGAATAAATTAGGTATTTAAATGATCCAAACCTAATATTTTCCTGAACATACGATCCAGGGAACAACTATGGTAAGGAACTGTGGGATAATGTCTCCAGACAGCTCTCTCCTCATCTTTTTTCTGCTTTATGATTTTAATTTCACGTGTGTGTAGTCTGTGCCTCCAGTGTATTTGGTTATCAGTCACTACATTTGCTGCTTGCTGACTAAAAAAGAGAACTAACATCCTGGCACTAGAACAATGAAGACACATAACGTCTGATAGCAAATTATTAGTGCTGGTCATTTACTCTTGATTTATGACTCTTATTTAGTTTTACTGTACAGTACAACTGTCAATTAAAAAACCTTGTGGTTTGTATATATAAACACTGTATATGTGTATATATATGCAGACATGCATATATTTACAAATGCAGTTAAAAGAAAGATTTTCTAAAGACACAGAAAGCTGTAAAATGATACTTCCAAAAGAGCTCTAGAAACTGGGCTCTGCCAGAAACTGAGCTGTGGCTGTCACAATGTAGCTTGCTTGGCAAGTTAAAAATCATGAGCTTATTTCAATGCATAGTTGGAAGTTGAGATCTTCTGAAAAGCTGATGCCAGTTCTGCATTTTGATTCTTCTGTTGCTTTTTTTTTTTTTTTTTTTTTTTTTTTTTAGTTTTTAGTTTAGTGTAATCTGGCTCTACCTAGCAATGCTTAATTATCTTTTCAAAATAGAAAATAACAAGAGCAGGGAAAAGAGCAAGGATGGGAACTTTCAGCATTCATCCATAGTAAAAATTGGAATATGGCCAGAATGGCCTAAGAAAATGCCCATCATAGAGAAGCTTGACAGAACATTCCCATGTACTGAGAAATCTTGGGAAAGGAAGATAGACTACAGGAAGTTACAAAACTCTTCAAGATCCAGGGCCTGTTTAGATCCTCTGAAACGCTTTTTATAGCTAGGAATCTTTTTTTATTGCTCTATGCAAGAGCAATTTTTCATGAGGTCTCAGTTACAAAATTTTCAGAGGAAGGACAAGCTGAGAAGTTCAGCAAATGGGAGCTAGGCCAGGCTGTGGAAGAGGTAATGTGTGTGCAGACATGTATGAATAAAGAAAACTGTTTCCTGTGATAGATACCACTTGAAAGAAGTGCATTTAGTGAGTACTTTTCAGCACCTGATCTCTGGCCTGTGCAATCATGTTTGCCATCTGTCATATGAACTACATCTGCTTTTTCAAGTGGAGATGCTATAGGTTACTTGAGAGAGAATTTTTTGCATTCTCTAAAGTCTGGATCACTGAGCGTGAAGCTTGTTACACCTTCCATGCTTTCCCTTAGATACTGTTATAATTTAGGAATTCTTACCACATGCAGTTGTCCACTCCATGCTTTCAACTCTGTTCTTCCACACAGTATCATCTGGGGGAAGCACGTTCCCCCAGAGGAAGGAATGGATGAGGGAGGGGTGTGTGTGTGAGAAAATACTTGCTTCTATTAGTTTTTAAATTTTTCTTTTCTAGTGTAGGACTGAATTAGGACCACCCTCTGTTGAAATAAAATAGCAATAGCACTGAAAAGAAAATGTATCCTCTAATGTCATATTTTTAATATGTGCTGCAATCCACTGATTTCTGTAAAGGGAAAAATCTCTCCTGATGGATACTTCAGTTCTCTTATCAGCAGTGTAGAGTTGTTGGAGCACTCTTGCTCTGTATCCCTCTGGTCTGTAGGCTCCCATCCAGAGCCAGCAGCAGGGCTATGTAATGGTGGGTAAATGGAGTTGGCACATTTTGAAAAGTGCAGTTTGGAGGGGAAAATTTTGATGGAAAATAATTCACTCTTTCTGTGATAAAACCCTTGTTATTCAGGAAATCAGTGTTGAGATTGTCGTGGTCTGCACACCCTATTCTGAGTCCTGGGGGTATTTTTACTGTGTTTTAAAAGCCTTAAGCAATGTGCCTTTGTAAATCAAAGTGAAGCAAGTAATGAACTGTGTGTTGCAGGTTGAATGAATCAACCCTTGAGAACAACCACCACTTGGAAAATGATGCTTTTTCAGACAAGTCAGAGAGAGACAACATAGAGGAGTCAGAGAATGAAGCACATGAGAACAGCAGGAAGACAAATGAAAGTGAGAGTGATCAGTCAGAAATACAGGGAGAGGTCTCTCCAGGAAGGAAGGGGACCACTTATATTGAACAAGTCTATGAAGAATTTGGAGAGGTAAGAAAGCAAAAATCTTGATTGCTGCCTGTTCCTGTTAAAATGTAGTATTTGTCATTCAACCTTTTAGCTGTATGGCAGGTAACAGCCAACTTTATGAGTTCCAGTGTTTTACAGACAAAGCAAAGCACAGTTTGCTGCTGAATTATGTGGTGTTATCATATGCTTTAATAATTCTGCATTATGAACAGTAGCTCTGCTACTGTGCTTTCGTGCATTTCTAGCATGAGTGATTGCTTTAACCAGTTATTGCATTAAAGATCTGCACAGCATTGGCACATTCATGGAGCCAGCAGGAGGGGGGATTATTATCCTGGGCATGTGTCCTGGCCAATTAAGGCACTCAGTCCTTGTGTGATCCAAAATATGACACTTCCTTTTTTTTATTATGCATTTTTTTTTGTGTCTGAATGGAGCATTTGAGCCATTTGATTGCTAAATGCCAGTTGCTGATCTGAAAGCCATTTCTCATGACATTTAACAGCAGGAGGCTGCATTTCTATTCCACATAAGAGCCTTGCTAGCTGATGTCACTGTGACACCTCTGAGGAAAGCAGTGCTAGAGAGCTGGGGCAGCCAAGTGTGCTGTGTGAGAATCAGTCTGAGCCAGCAGCAGAAGAGCTCTGCTCTGAGCACTTGCTTGCCTGCTGCTTTGAACAAGGAAGCTGATGTTTTTCTTGTTGGTGCTTCAAAGAAACACACTGCTGGAGAGCTATTTTTTTTTCTTAGAGTCACAGAATTGTAGAACGATTTACATTGGAAAAGACCCTCAAGATCAAGTCCAGTTATTAACTCAGCACTGCCAAGTCTACTACTAAACCATGTCCCTCAGCACCACATCTACATGGCTTTTAAGTACCTCCAGAGATGGTGACTCCAATCACCATCTGTTCCAGGCTGGTTCCAATGCCAGACAATCCTTTTAGTGAAAAAATTATGCTAATATCCAATCTAAACTTCCCCTGACATCGCTTGAGGCCACTTCCTCCTCTCCTATCACTTGTTACCTGGAGAAGACCTCCTTTCAGGTAGTTCTAGAGTGTGATAAGGTCTTCCCTCGTCCTTGTTTTCTTCAGGCTAAACCCAAGTTCCCTTAGCTACTCCTGACAGGACTCGTGCTCCAGACTCTTCACCGGACTCTTATCCTTTTCTTTCAATGTTTTCCTGAAAGTGTACTACTAATATTGACAAAAAAAATATAGTCAATTACACCTAATTACACCTAGCTTCTCTTTAATGCATTTTTTCCCTCAAATCCCCTTGCAGACAGGCAAATGGTAACTGGGTTCAAACAGATGAGTAACTACGCAGCAGCAAAATGAAAGCAAGCTTAATTTCTGTCAGCTGCTTATTCTAAAATGACCTTTCTTCACATGACAAACTTGTCCTAGAAGTGGTGGTAGGGCAGGCTGATATTTTGGTGTTCGAACAAACCTTACGGGCTACGCTGATGTGTGTACGTGGGTGTGTGTGAGAGAGAGATCTCTGCAGTTTTACATTAAAATAAGAAAAAAATGCACTACAAACCAAGTGAAAAAGACTGCATTTCTGTTGGAGAGTGACACTTTGTATGGCATTAAATAAGTCTGTCCGTAGTGTGTCTGCTCAGGCATAGGTAGCATCCAGTGGGCTTCCAAAAATAATTGCCATGTGGCCTTGGCCAGTGGGTGTTTTGTAAGATTCCTTCAGCAGGTGGGGCTGTCATCACCTGGGCCACACAGGTAGGATTGGTTGTTGAGTCTGAACTCACTGACGAAAGGAACATAGAGAAAAATAAGTTTTGTGCAATGATGTAACTCCCCTGGGTGGAGATGTTTCAAGGTAAACACATGCCAGAAGTAATGTCAGTTGTCATCTTAAACTGAAACTGTGCACAGCCTGTGTGTGCAATTCAGGTGTGGCAGGACAAAGGTCACAGACTGGCAGTTACATCTTCAGCTTGGCTTTGAGGGCTCATTTTAAACGTGTGCACATGGGTAGGTGTGACGATGTGCTCTTGGAAGGCCTTTGTGCATTTGGCATTCCAGTTTTGCCTTGTTTGCAGTTGAAATGTGAAGGCAGAGACAGGTGTCAGAAGAACTTTGAGACTGCAAAACTCAGTCTAGAACACAAAATAGACACTTCAGTAGGTAGGTTGATAACAGAAAAAAACCACATTTTTTTCCCAAGCTTGTAGTCTAAAGAAGTTATAAAAAGAGTTATTATTTGAGGTTGTTCATATCTTCCTGCATCTTTTTCTCTTTGTATTTATGTCCATCCTGTGTACAGTGATTCATTCTGAGTAACACTTTATCCAGCAATTTCAACATGGCATTAATTTATATTGACAGTACCAGCATTCTTGAGAACCTGGATAAATAATGAGAGTTCTGACAGACCTCTGCATTGTGAGCCCTAGGTGATGCTGTGGTATTCCATTTCTCCTTGGAGGTTTCAAGGTGTTCATTGCATCAGACTGTCAAAAGAAGAATGGTACAAAAATTGAAAAGCAACAGAGTAACAGAGCTTTGTTGTTCCTCAATTTGAAATTCCCTCAGCCTGCAAGCACTGCAGGACTGGTAAACTTGCTGTGAACGTAGGGAGGCATCGTAGTAACGATTGGGAGGCAACATCGAGGCAATGCTCAGGTGGTGAAAAAGAATGTTTAGTGATTTATACCACCTGAAAATCCTGTTGTGCTGTGCTATGCCCTCTCCCAAACCAAAGTCCTTTCCAAAAGTGAATCTGTGCCCTTTTTCTCATAGAAATCTCTTGCCTAAAATCAGTAGGAAACCTAAAATTTCTCTTTCACTGTTAAATTTTGATGCCTAGGATCCATTAAAATTTAATTTTGCTTGAAAAGTTAATTTACCTTCTTTAGTGGTGTGAAAGGCATGTTGCACATCTCGTAGACCCATTGAATGCATAGAGCCTACACAGGGCTGAAAGCACAGCATAACTCCTGGCTTTTTTTACCTACACTTCTGCTGCAAAGGGCTCTGAGCAGCACTGGCAGGTGCTGGAATTTTTGTGTCTCTCATCTGGCAGTGGGGCCCTTGCCATATTGACACACCAGTTTGTCTTGTCTAGAATTTGCAGAACTGCTTATTTTCTCTGTTGGTTACTTGTTTACCTCCTACATTTTTCTACATCTATCCCAGTGAATCTTACAGTCTGTTGTTAATGGAGAATGGGAACTGAGAGGAGCTGCTTCTGTGCATCCCCCAGGCCACAAGGATGCTATAACAGCTCTGGGCATGTCCACCCCTCCTGAGTGCCTGCAGTGCACAGTCCCCTTGGCTAATGTTGGTCCATGCTGGCCCCTGACAGCCCTGTGTGTGGAGGCAGTGCCTCAGGAAGGAGCACAACAGAGCTGTGCTCCCTGCCTCATGCCAGCCTTCCCAGACTCCCAGGGCTTTCTGCACCACTCACTTGATTGCTTTGGGGATTCATTTCTACTGAGACATGGCTGATGTCTCTCTGCAGTGGTGTAGGGTGACCATTCACCCTTGTGCCAGGGCCTGGCGTTCATGGGTGAGCTTGGACCTCGGAGAAATGCACCACAAGGAATGGTTTTTCCTGTTCCTGCCCTGAAGTTCCCTTTGCCTCTGTAGACAGGGGAGTCATCTCAGACAGAAACCGTCTCTGAGGAGAACAAGAGCCTGATGTGGATCCTGCTGAAGCAGCTGCGGCCTGGCATGGACCTGTCACGGGTGGTGCTGCCCACCTTCATCCTGGAGCCACGCTCATTCCTTAACAAACTCTCCGACTACTACTACCATGCCGACCTGCTCTCCCAGTAAGCAGCACAGAGGGTGGGCCTGACCTGGGCACTTTTCCTTTATTAGTGAAAATATCTCTGTGTGTGTGCCAGAAAGGCTCCCAAATAATACTGATGTCACTGGTTTCAACATAGATCCAGCCAAGCACCAGCTGCAGTGACTTTTTACAGATAGACTGCTGCCAGTGAGGGGCAAGGAAGGAAAAGTTAAACTCCAGACAAACCCACCTTTATATATGGACGTGTTTGCCACTGTTGGCTGGAGCTGATGGGAATTCAGCCGATGCCTTGGAGTTTTGCACAACAGAGCTGTGCCACCTCCTGGTGTGCTCGTGTACGTACACAAATAGGGGAATAGGACAGAGAGCAACCAAAACTGTCAAGCACTTCCGTTCCTCAAAGCAATATAATTATGATGGTTGATAAACAAATAAGAAACATCTTTTAAAAACTTCGATGAGAGAGGCCTGTTGGGAGCAACAGAGTAGAAAATAGGAAATGTTCTGCTTCCAGATAGGACCTGCCTTCTGAATGAGATATGCCTAGTGGATTGTAAAACCAGGATGTACAATATTCTAATAGCAGCACTAGTTACTCATTTTTATTCGACTTTCTCTGGGTAATTACAGAATCATGGTATTTTCAAGCCTTGGTTGTGGTATTTGTATCATCTGAAGTTAAAGAAATAGTTCTGCTCAGTGCTGATATGTAAGAAGACTTCAAGAGGTTTGGAGGTTTCAATAAAAAAATGCTTGATTTGTGGTTCAGGTGATCCTTCTAAATGAATTTTGCAATAATCTACCCAAATTGATTTTTAAATCTGACTGAATGGTTGGAAATACCAGGAATTCCCTTGGTTTGGTTTACTTTCTGCTTCATCTTTGAGCATTGTTTGGAGGTGCTGGCTGAGATGACTTTTTGAAGTCCCTTCCAACCTGAAGTATTACATGAAATCTCAAAGCACTGATAGAATTCATGGAGCACGTCAGCTTTAAAGATCTTTTATGAAAGAGGAAAACAAAGAGAAAGAGACAAAAAAAGTCTTTGATCTTGATGGTGTAGGTTTATTTTTATGATTCACACTGTTCTACTAGCTGTGACTCAATGTTAGTGTGAGAGGCAGTTCCACATTAACCTACTCCAATGTCCAATCAAACCTGATACACTCCAGAAATTTTATTGGTCTTTTTGCAGAAATGCAGGGCAAGGAGTGCCACTTTTTAACAATTCATGTTGTGTGACATATGTTACTAAAATACATATATTTTTCTGCTGGGAGACACCTTTTTCACTGGCAGCAGCACAGAAGTTACTTCCCTTTAGTTGTGGGGAAATAGATTGAAATTGATGTTATTATACTGCTAAGAAGCTAATGTGATGTGTGACCAGTATAAAGAACATTTTCTGTTCTGTTCTGCAGAGCCATCCTTGAAGATGATCCATACACCCGAATGAAGCAAGTGTTGAGGTGGTATCTGTCCGGCTTCTATAAGAAGCCAAAGGTAAAATGAGGCATGAAATTGGTGTTGTAATGGGCATTGAAATCTTCTGCTGTGGTTTTGTTTAATTTCTCTATTGCCTCTCCTTTGAGACTTTACCTCTTTTATTCTCAGAAGACTTTGACCATTACTGTTAAAACTGGGGTTACATTTGGTTTCAGAGTAGACAGTGAATGCAAAATAGTGGCAATCAACCTCAGAGCCTTTGCACTTGACAGTTAGAAAGTAAAACTGGTCATCAACAAGTAACATGCCCTGGGATGCAAAGTATTTTCCTTTGCTGAAAGCAGGACTCCTTTCTCTTTTCAGGCCAGTTAGTACCACTGTGCCATGTCCGCACATCAGCGTGCCCTTGCTGTGTATATTAGCAGCAAGAATAAAGTTTGATCATCTTGTAAGGCTTTGATTGGGCAGTATTAAATATTAAAATGGTGAGAATAGCAGATTAATCCATGGCTTGGATGGAAAGATTAGATTAGATGGATACGTAACTAGTTCTTGAGTTTTTATTCTTGTGATTGACTTTGTGTAAAACATCCAAGAAAAAAAATTACCATATTGTTTTGTGGCCATCTGTAGCATTGGATTGCAAATCTTCATTTATAGCAGGTTTTGATTACTTGGTTTTTCAGGGAATAAAAAAGCCATACAACCCTATTCTGGGAGAGACATTTCGCTGCTGTTGGTTTCACCCCCAGACGAACAGTCACACATTTTACATAGCAGAACAGGTAAGTTGCTGTTTGGATGCTCAGCTGTTGCAAACACCAGCCTGCCTGCACTTCCATGCACAGAGACACACTACTCGTCTCACCCTAGGAGAGGAACCTGGAGCTCTGTGTAAACAGGCAGAGCAGAACCTGGGGTAAACTGGCTGCTGATATTTTTTCTTTGTAGATTTACAGAAATTATGTGGGGCTTGGTGGGCACTCAAGACTATAACAGCAAACCTCCCATACATGACATCAGTTTCTTCAATAAAGACCTTTTCCATGGGATTCTGCCCTACTGCTTTCTTATTGTTAATAAAATGGGAGTTAAACCCTCTGTTAAAAGGGTCATAAAACGCACAACCAAATCCTTCCATCTTTTTATTTCTGAACTTTCTATGATGATTTTAATAAGAGTAAATCGAGGGTTTATCTCTATGTCTTCATGATTAAATGAAGGACAGAGTTCATAAGTTAACTGGCCTGACAAAGTGTAGTTTGAGATTTATAGTGATAATGAGGGATCTGAGAACTGTGTGGTCTTTGGTAAAGGGACTCCCAGTTTCATAAACATTTTCCCCCTATTTGATTAGATAATTTTAGCTTTGTTAAATTTTTTATTTCAAACACTGCATGCATTTCATGGAGGTTATTCAAATGTTGCATTAAAGTTCTGCACTGTTAATTTATTGTCTTGAAAACTTTACACTCTACCTGTTGGCCTGAAACTGATCTCACGTGCACAAGCTCAAGAAAATACAGGGTGGGGAGGGTAAGATTAGATGTATAATGCTCTCATACATAATGGTGTCATGTATTGTGTTCCCCCTTTATTCTGCAACCCCCCTCTGCTTGGCCTGTGCAAACTGCTCTAAATGACCCCTGCCTGTTTTTATCCTAGGTGTCCCATCACCCACCAGTGTCAGCTTTTCACGTCAGCAATAGGAAGGATGGATTCTGCATTTCTGGCAGCATTCTAGCTAGGTCCAAGTTTTATGGTAAGGCATTAAGTCTAGGCCTCTCCCAGGTAATGTTGTGGCATCAGTTTTGGTTTGTTTTTCAATCATCCCTGGGCGGGTTGAGAGTTAAGAACAAAGAAATGGTTGACAATTCTATCACCAGGATAGTCTAAGTCGTTGCCTTGGCTGTCCTGGGTCTTCCCCATTTCCACCATTTCAGTGTGACACCCCTCTGATGTTAAAAGAAATTTAAAAAATCAGAGAGAAAGAATGAGAGCTTTAAAAATCTGTTTTTCAGAAGGCAAAGGCTCATGATGATGTATGGGATTGCTTGTGTGCACTTGGTATGTGCTCATGGATGACTTACATTTCAGCTCTCTGGCACTCAAACAACAAAGACAAAAGTCTCTGAATAGATTTGAACCTTTATCTGGTTCCCAGACTCCTGTGGGGTTGAACCCCAGACCTTCAAAGTGTCCACCAGTCATTTAATATCAATGGAAACAGCACAACTCCAGACTCTGAAACACTGTTGCTCTTTGAAATCAGTTTTTTGTTTAGACAAACATTTCTTAATTACTGTCCTCTGCCGAGTGTGTTTGCCAAAACACTTCAATATAGTCCTTGCTGTCCTTCTGGCAATTTCATTTGTTACTTGGGATCATCCCCCATTGCTGCAGGCCTCTCATTAGGGGAAGAAATGAGCCAAGACACAGACTCTAATTTAACAAAGTGAAAAGGGTCCTGGTTTATTCTTCTTTATAATTTAGCCATCCCGACTCTGACCATAGCAAGTTCCTACTGTTGGCTTCTCTGACAGACTCTGATGGCTATTCCTGCTGGAATATGACTGCAAGTATTTCCTTGCTGCCTCTGACTGCAGGCTTTTACCTAGTTCGACTGTGACTGCAGGCTCCAACTCTTATCAGACCCAGACCGACCTTGCAGCAGCAACTCTTTTCCTTGTTTTGTTCTTTTTCCTCAGGGCTCCTCTATCTCCTCAAGGTCTTCTTCCTCTAGGCCTTTTTCCTCACGGATCCCCCTGATAGGCCAACTCAATCCTTTTATCACACTTATCTTATTAGTCACAGCTGCGACCCATTGAGGGCAAGGCTGTTCTTTGGTAATTAGTACAACATTTGTTTTTCTTTGGTAATTTGTACAATATTAGTATAATTTATCAGGGTCAAGGTTACTTGTAATCCCTTCTTCTGCAGCTACAATCCACAATCAGAAAAGTTGTGAGAACTGGAGGACCTGAGAAACTTCTAAGCTCCCACTAATGACCTGTTAAATCTACTACTCTTTCTGCAAGAGGGGCTAAATGCCAGAGCAGATTAGAGTAGCTGAGTTTGTTAGAGCTGCCTGCTTGCAGCTGTGCATGATTTGCAGGGTCCTAAATTTTGAGCATTTCATCTCTTGTTTCATTAGTGACCTACATTTAAATGGAAGTACTTTTTCTAAAGTAGGAGGAGGGTCAAAGTATTACATGAATTTTGTAACGTGTATGGTTTTTTTAAAATTCTAGGCAACTCACTTTCTGCATTGTTGGATGGGAAAGCAAAACTTATGTTTCTAAGCAGACGGGAAAACTATATAATCACTATGCCATATGCCCACTGTAAAGGTAAGGTACAACTCTTGAAATATGAAGCAAACAGTAACAAGATGGCGTCTCACTGACTAACTTTGCACTGGCTCTCCTCTCTCAAGTAGTGGACACCACAAGGCCTGGTAACTCTGGAATCACAGCACTCAGCAGGAGACCTTCACTAATCCTCACTGAAGTCTTTCTGATTTACCTGTGTAGCCCAGGAGAGAATTAGGCCCATCAATGTTAGTTTTCACACTATGCAGAAACAGAAAAATACTGCATATATGCACTGCAGATAAGATGAAAAGAACAAGACTACATTTCTGAGCTCCTTAGGATAAAAAGTTTTTATGTTAACACTGAAATTGCTTGATATATTTTCTGTTTTTTTTGAGGATAAAGGAAATTCCTGACTTCTCTTGCTATTTCTTTGTTATTCTAATCATTGTACTTCTCAGAGGATGAGCTGCCTCAGTGAGGCTGGCATCTGCTGCTGGTGAGGCTTTGCTCTGTGGAGCCAGTGTGTGCTGAGACTGGGGCATGGCTGCTGATTCACTGCTCCTCAGGAAGCTCTGTCTGCATCATTTTCACTGTAGAGTTAAAATCAGCAGTCAAATCCAATTTTGGGGGTTGAGTATTTTTTAATTTGGCTCACTGACTTCTAAGTTTATATTTAGGAGGGCCTGGTACCTGAAAACAGTAACCTCATAATATTATGCTCTCTGTGAAGTATTCCTGTGCATAAATCTTCTTCTTACCAATTTTTCTTTTTCTGCAAAAGACATTCAGCATATGGCAAACATGTGTAAAAAATTCCCTACATGACCTCTAGTCTCCCAGATTCTGGTGAATCCTGTTACAGCTTCTCTCTTCTTCAATCACCCTAAGAGAACTGACTGTTTCTGTTTAAGCACAAGTATGAGTGAGGTTGCTAGGCACAACTTTCTTTATTTTTCCTGTCCCACTTTCAGCTTGCCACAGGTGCACCTGTGAGTCAAGCTATTTCCCGGCTGGTGTTAGAAATGGGGAATACAGATTCAGGGGGAGATTCTTCATGCTTACAGTAAACAGCCTTTTCCTAGAAACTCCAGTTCTGTCTTTTCAAAACTTTAAGCCAAGTGATGAATTTTACACTGTGTCAGTAAGAGCCAGGTTGACTTGAGAAAGCAGGTTGCTTTCCCTGGAGCCTCTCTTAAGCCTCTGTTTTTTTCCTTTCAGGACTTTTATATGGTACCATGACAATGGAGCTTGGAGGGAAAGTTACCATTGACTGTGAGAAAACTAACCACAGGGCAGAACTGGAATTCAAGCTAAAGGTAAGATACACTGTGGCCCCATTTTGAGTGTGTCTTATGCTTGCCTCTGTGCCCCAGGCAGGGTTTGATCATTTCTGTACCAGCAATATATGTGAGCACCAGAGTGGGGCCTACCTGGAGAGAAGGTGTCACCCTGCCATCAGTTTTGCCTTGTGCAACTCAAACTGACCCCAGGAAGCCTTAGTTTTACATGACTTTTCACTGCAGCTGGCTACTGGCCAAATTTTGTTCTGAAAGATTGGCAATGACAGTGTGGCTTCTATTTAAGCAGGGATAATTAGTTTTGTTTGTAAAACATAGTGAGTGTACAAAGAACTCGGAGGCAAGTTAGGATGTGGATCTTTGGGGTAGCTCTCCACCAGCCATCACATCTGTGCTCATACCTTGCAGGTGTGTGGTGAGCTGCACCTTGTTTTTCTCAGGGCTACAGAACCTTGCCCTGATGGCAAGGTGAGAGCCCGTTGTCAGGCAGGTAATTCTGAGTGGCTGGCACACTGGCAAGTCCTGCACTGACTTTTTTATGTATCTAGTCCCTCCCCTGGAAAGCCTGGTGATGCAAATTCATGGTATGCAGACAAAATGGAGACATCTTTGAGCATTGCTGTTATTACATGGGTTAAAATTTAGGAGGGAAAGTGATAACCTGAAACTTTCTTTGGGCAGCTAACTTGATTTTTAAGGAGCATCCATTTCTCCTCTGCTCCAACAAACAATTTCTTGCCTGAGCATAAAATGAAAGGAGAACTGAGAGACTGCAGGACTTCAGAGTTGCAGCCTTAGCCAATATAAATGTGAGAGATCACTGGAGTTAGGGGGAATCTTTTGTTAACTGTGAGTTGCTTGAGGGCAATAATATTTTTCTGTCTTTATTTCCCCTACAAAGGGAACTCTTTCCTCCTGTACTTCCCTGACATTTGCACATACTTGTCTTTAAAGCCTATTTTTCCCATAGGCCTAGTATACTGTGTTGAGGCCAGTGGGATATTTCCCTGACTTGGGTGTCATCTCAAACCTACAAACACTTTAGAGCCTAAAGTGCTTCTTTTCTGGCTTGAAAACAGTATGAGTGATCTAAACGTGTTTCAGAAAGGTCCCCGTGATGTAATTATATGCTCTGCTTGGAGCATTTCCTAGCTGTCTATTTTAGTAGAACTGTGGGAAGTTGCAGGTAAACACCTTAACTTTGTTTTTAATTTGGATATGTACCAGTTCTCTGCTGGATTGCAGGGACTGATGTTTAAGATACATGTGATTATTTTATCCATGGGTGTTGCGTGAAATTAGGGTTTATATTGTTATTTTACACACACACACAGACGCACACTAAAGTTTGTCTGCACGAATATTTTCAGAAAGTACCTGCTAAAATGTCTGAAGAGGTGTGTTCTGTGAATAGATTAGCTGCTCACTCTCACTGGCATTTCCTGTGTTTGGCAGCCAGGAGATGAATGGAAATTTCCATTGTTCTAGGGTTTTTTTCTTGACTGTGGAAATACCCTTTTTCTTTGGTTTGTGGGGGTTTTTTGCTGCTGACCAGAGCTTCTTCACACTGGAGACTTGACACACATGATGTCACCAGCAGTGCCACACTCCGTTGCTGTTT